>NC_072004.2:19660806-19962903 GCF_028885655.2 Pongo abelii | reverse complement strand
AAAATCAATATGTAGCATTTAAATGCTGTTACTTTCTCTTTTATATCTTTTTTTTTTTTTTTTTTGAGACAGAGTCTTGTTCTGTCACCAGGCTGGAGTGCAGTGGGGCGAACTCGGCTCACTGCAACCTCCGCCTCCCAGGTTCAAGTGATTATCCTGTCTCAACCTCCCAAGTAGCTGGGACTACAGGCGTGCACCACCAGGCCTAGCTAATTTTTATAGTTTCAGTAGAGATGGGGTTTCACCATGTTGGTCAGAATGGTCTCGATCTCTTGACCTCATGATCTGCCTGCCTTGGCCTTCCAAAGTGCTGGGATTACAGGTGTGAGCCACTGCACCCGGCCAATTTGGACTTTTTTAAAGAAATAATATATAATTGGCCATCCATATCCATGGGTTCCACATCTGTAGATTTAACCAACTGCAGATCAAAAATATTCAGAAAAAAATGATGGTTGTACTGTACATGTACAGCCTTTTTTCTTTGCATTTTTTCCTGAATGATACAATACAACAACTATCTCAATACGATTTACATTGTATTAGGTATTATAAGTAATCAAGAGATGATTTAAAGCATATGGGAGGATGTGTGTAGGTTATATGCAAATATTACACCATTTATATAAGGGACTTGAGTATTTATGGATTTTGGTATCCAAGGAGGGTCCTGGAACCAATCCCCCACATATACTGAGGGATAACTGTAATAATAATACCTCAGTTATCTTTCCCATATCTAGAATGAAAGAGAAAGGAATTATTTTGTATTTCATTAGTAAACATAGAAAACATGTCTCTTATCTATTATTTTCTAATATTTGGTGCAATGAAAAATAGGGAAGCAATCAAGTAGTCCTTTTCCTTCCCTGCTTTCTCCACCAGTCTATACTTCCCAGTCTAAATAGTTACTTGAATAAGGTAGATCCATTGGCTGAATTTGGCTGATGAAGCCAAAGGATTAATAGAGAGAAGATGAAACAACATGTAGTTCTTGTTTTTTAAAGAACAATTTGTCTTAGCCCATTGAAACACCATAAGCCACAATGGCTTTTTTCCCCTCAAAATTTTATTAGAAAAATTTCAGGTCAGGTGCGGTGGCTTACACCTGTAATCCCAACACTTTGGGAGGCTGAGGCAGGTGGATTATGAGGTCAGGGGTTTGAGACCAGCCTGACCAACATGGGGAAACCCCATCTCTACTAAAAATACAAAAATTAGCTGGGTGTGGTGGTGGGTGCCTATAATCCCAGCTACTCAGAAGGCTGAGGCAGGAGAATTGCATGAACCCAGGAGGTGGAGGTTGCAGTGAGCTGAGATCACGCCACTGCACTCCAGCCTGGGTGACAGAGTGAGAATGCGTCTCAAAAAAAAAAAAAAAAAAAGGAAAAGAAATATTTCAAACATCCAGGAAAGTAAAACACTTAATAGCAAATACCCGTATGTCTTCCACATAGATTCTGCCATTAACATTACTTACTACACTTGCTTTATCAAATATCCATCCTCCAATGCATTCTTCTATCCATTATTAATCCTCCTTTTGGGGGGAATGAATTTCAGAGTAAATTGAAGACACCAATAAATATTTCCTTCTAAATACTTAAACATATACATCATTTACTGGACTTCAACAATCTCTTTACAGTTTTCTTCTGACATCAATTTTATGCACAATGAGCTCTACAAGTGAATGTTTGTTGAATTTTGTGTATATTTGTGAATTTTAAGTGTATATTTATTAAATATTGACAAACGTATGGCGGTATAATACAAATCTCTATGAAGATCTACAGTATTTGTCCAAATATGTTTTGTCTTATCCCCTCTCTTTTCTTCTTCTGGGATTCCAATTAGGGAAATAGGTATATGTTGGACCTTTTGATATGGTTCTGTGGGTCTCTGAGACTGTTTTTTTCTAGTATCTTTTTTCTCTCTTCTTTAGAGTCAATAATATTGATCTTTTTTCAAGTTCACTGTCTCTTCTTCTGTTATCTTCATTCTGCAGTTAAGCCTATCGATGAATTTTTTATTTAGACATTGCATTTTTTTAGTTCTAGAGTTTACAGTTCGTTGTTATAGTTTTCCTCTACTGCAATTTCTGATTTTTACATTATTGTAAACCGATTTTCTTTCATGTATGTGAGCTTTAAAATCTTTTTCTGCTAATTTCAGCATCTGGGATCTGGGTTTGAATTCTGTGGATTGTCTTTCTTCTTGAAAAGGGATCACATTTTCTTGTTTCTTTGGAGTAATTTGGGGTTGGATTCTTGGTATCAGTATCAAAAATATTGAATGTTACGTTGTGGAGACTCTAGGTTCAGTTATATTCCTCTGAGAAGGTTCCTTCCTCCCTCCCTCTCTTCTTTCCTCCCTCCTTTCCTCCTTCCCTTTCTCCTTTCCTTCCTGATATGGTTTGGATGTTTGTCCCCTCTATATCTCATGTGATTCCCAATGTTGGAGGTGGGGCCTGATGGGAGGTGATTGGATCACGGGGCAGATCCCTCATGAATGGCTTAGCACCATCACCTTGATTCAAAGTGAGTTTCTCGCTCTGAGTTCCTGTGAGATCTGCTTGTTTAAAAGAGCATGGCACCTCTGCTGTGCATCTCTTGCTCCTGCTGTGACCAGGTGATGTGCCTGCTCCCCCTTTGACTCTGGCCATGAGTGTAAGCTTCCTGAGGCCCTTACGAGAAGCAGATGCTGGCACTATGCTTCCTGTGCACTCTGCAAAACTGTGAGCAAATGAAACCACATTTTTTTATAAATTACCCAGCTTCAAGTATTCCTTTATAATAAGATGCAAACAGCCTAACACAACTCTCTCCCTTTCTTTCCTTTCTTTCTTCCTCCCTTCTGCCAGACAAGTAAGTTGGTTGGACTTAAACTACAAATTTTGTCTTGGGTGGTAGTTCAGAGATCAGCCAGATATTTGAACAGGCTTTATTTACAGAATTTGGGAATCTCTCCTTTCCAGGAATCCCCACCTTACTTTTCTGCAGCTCTGATTTCCCTGAACTCTACCCTGTGGTTCTTCAGGCCAGAAAGACTGAGTTTTCTATTGGAGCTTTACATAACCTGTGTGGTGCCAACTTTGATGTGTACTCAGGCTAAAAGTCATTAAAAACAGATAACTCACTTTGTGCCATTACCTTTTTCCCAAGAGTCAACTGCTGTCTGGATCTGTATTACTTTTCTTTACTCTTCCTTGCCTAAAGGATTTTTATTTGCTTGTTTTGTTTTAGTTTTGGTCTAGAGTTTATTGTTACCTGCAAGAGAGTTGGGTCTGGCAGGAGTGATTATTTTTTTAATTTTAATTTTAATTTTAATTTTTTTGTTTTGAGACAGAGTTTCACTTTGTCACTCAGGCTGGAGTGCAGTGGCGTGGTCTGGGCTCCCTGCAATTTCCACCTCCTGGGTTCAAAGAATTCTTGTGCCTCAGCCTCCAGAGTAGCTGGGACAACAGGCACACACCACCACGCCCAGCTAATTTTTGTAATTTTTAAGAGTAGAGATGGGGTTTCACCACGTTGGCCCGGCTAGTCTCCAATTTCTGTCCTCAAGCAGTTCACTCACCTTGGCTTCCCAAAGTGCTGGGATTACAGACGTGAACCACTGTTCCCCGCCAAATTTTCATTACTTAAAGAAAGAAGAAAATATGGACCCAGTGTCCTGCCTACCATCTTATTTTGTACATATCAATAGTACTTCTCAAAAAACAGTTTTTGAAAGTTCTGGCTCACAGATTGCCCAATCAATTGATCTCTGTCTTTTTTTCATACTTGTTAACAATGTTGGGATCAAGCCATGCAGCCTTGTAATCTGTTTTATCCACATAATATATTGTGACCATTTCATGTTTGTTGCTTTTTGATGACTTCATAGTATTTCTTCATATGGATTTACCATAATTCGTCCAAAAAATTTTCTATTTTTAGGTAATTTTGAGTTTTTAATGTATTATTGTTATCAGAAAAAAGGTAAGAAATATCTTCCTGGCAATATGTGATAGCTTTTCTTATGTTCTTCACGTCACACTCATCAAAAAGCATTGCCTTTTAAGTTGAATGAGGGAGAAATTGGTTAACTCTTAAATTATAGGCTATGTATTAGAGAGAAAATTACTTTTATTAGAGTCAAGAAAGTAAGGTGGTACCTCATTATAAAGAAGCTAAATATGTGTATATATGTATGCATACATATGTGAATAATGGGTTGAGATAGAGAAGATTTTGAGAGGATAGGGCAGACTGCTATCAATGACTAATATTGTCTTTCAAGAATAGTCATGAATCATTTAACAATGGGGATATGTTCTGAGAAATGTGTTGCTAAGCTATTCCATCATTGCATGGACAGTATAGAGGCACTTAACACAAACCTAGATGGTTTAGCCTACTAAACACTTAGGCTATATGGATATAGCCTAAGCTGTCACATATTGTAGCTCCTAGACTACAGACCTATATAGTATGTTACTATACTGAATACTGTAGGCAGTTATAACACAATGGAAAGTGTTAGTGTATCTAAATATATCTCAGCATAGAAAAGGTACAGTAAAAATATGATATAAAAGATGATACACCTTCTATTAGTCCATTTTCACACTGCTGATAAAGACATGCCTGAGACTGGGTAATTTATGATGAAAAGAGGTTTAATGGGTTCACAATTCCATGTGGCTGGAGAGGTCTCACAACAATGGTAGAAGGCGAAAGGCACATCTTACATGGCAGCAGGTGAGAGAGAATGAGAGGGAAGCCAAAGGGGAAGCCTCTTATAAAACCATAAGATCTTGTGAGACTTATTCACTACTACAAGAACAGTATGGGGAAAACTGGCCCCATGACTCCATTATCTCCTACCACGTCCCTCCCACAACATGTGGGAATTCTGGGAGCAACAACTCAAGATGAGATTTGGGTGGGACACAGCCAAACCATATCATTCTTCCCCAGTCCCTCCCAAATCTCATGTCCTCACATTTGAAAACCAATCATACCTTCCCAACAGTCCCCCAAAGTCTTAACTCATTTCATCATTAACTTAAATGTCCACAGTCCAGTCTCATCTGAGACAAGGCAAGTCCCTTCCACCTATGAGCCTGCAAAATCAAAAGTGAGTTAGTTACTTCCTAGATACAGAGGGGGTAAAGGCATTGGATAAATACACCATTCCAAATGGGAGAAATTGGTCAAAATGAAGGCGCTAAAGGCCCCATGCAAGTCCGAAGTCCAGGGGGGCAGTAAAATCTTTTTTTTTTTTTTTTTTTTTTGTGAGATGGAGTCTCACTCTGTCACCCAGGCTGGAGTTCAGTGGTGCGATCTCGGCTCACTGCAAGCTCCATCTCCCAGGTTCATGCCATTCTCCTGCCTCAGCCTCCTGAGTAGCTGGGACTACAGGTGCCCACCACCACACCTGGCTAATTTTTTGTATTTTTAGTAGAGATGGGGTTTCACTGTGTTAGCCAGGATGGTCTCAATCTCCTGACCTCGTGATCCACCTGCCTCAGCCTCCCAAAGTCCTGGAATTACAGGTGTGAGCCACTGCACCCGGCCAGGGCAGTCAAATCTTAAAGCACCAAATTCATCTCCTTTGACTCCATGTCTTGCATCCAGGTCACACTGATGCAAGAGGTGCGTTCTCATGGTCTTGGGCAGCTCCACCCATGTAGCTTTGCTCCTGGCTGCTTTCATGGGCTGGTGTTGAGTCTCTGTGGCTTTTCTAGATGCACAGTGCAAGCTGTTGGTGAATCTACCATTCTGGAGTCTGGAAGATGGTGGCTCTCACAGCTCCACTAAGGCAGTGCCCCAGTGGGGACTCTGTGTTTGGTCTTCAACTTCACCTTTCCCCTCTGCACTGCCCTAGCAGAGGTTCTCTATGAGGCCCCTACCCCTACAGCAAACATCTGCCTGGACATCCAGGCATTTCTGCACATTCTCTGAAATCTAAGCAGAGGTTCCCAAACCTCAATTTTTGACTTCTGTGTACCCACAGGCTCAACACCACATGGAAGCTGCCAAGGCTTGGGGCTTGCACCCTCTGAAGCCATGGCCCAAGTCATACCTTGGTCTCTTTTGTCCATGGCTAGAGTGGCTGAGATGTCCCTAGGCCGCACACAGCAGGGAGGCCCTAGGCCCAGCCCACAGACCCATTTTTTCCTCCTAGGCCTCTGGGCCCATGATGGGAGGGGCTGCTGCAAAGGTCTTTGACATGCCCTGGAGACATTTTCCCCATTGTCTTGGTGATTAACATTTGGCTGCTTGTCATTTATGCAAATTTCTGCAGCTGGCTTGAATTTCTCCTCAGAAAATGGGTTTTTTTATTTTCTATTGCATTGTCAGGCTGCAAATTTTTTGGACTTCTGTCCCCTGTTTCTGTTTCAAAACTGAGTGCTTTTAACAGCACCCAAATTACCTCTTGAATGCTTTGCTGCTTAGAAATTTCTTCTGCCAGACACCCTCAATTATCTCCCTCAACTTCAAGGTTCCACAAATTTCTAGGGCAGGGACAAAATGCCACCAATCTCTTTGCTAAAACATAGCAAGAGTTGCTTTTACTTCATTTCCCAACAAATTCCTTATCTCCATCTAAGATCATCTCAGCCTGGATTTTATTGTCCACATGATTATCAGCATTTTGGTGAAAGCCATTCAGCCAGTCTCTAGGAAGTTCCAAACTTTCCCACATCTTCCTGTCTTCTTCTGAGCCCTACAAACAGTTCCAGACTCAGGCTGTTATCCAATTCCAAAATCACTTTCACATTTTTGGGTATCTTTATAGCAGCACCCCACTCCTGGCACCAATTTACTGTATTACTCCTTTTTCATGATGCTGATAAAGACATACCCGGGACTGGGTAATTTATGATGCAAAAGATGTTTTATGGACTCACTGTTCCACTTGGCTGGTGAGGCCTCACAATCATGGTGGAAGGTGAAAGGCACATATTACATGGTGACAGGCAAGACAGAATGAGTGCCAAGTGAAAGGGGATACCCCTTATAAAACCATCAGATCATGTGAGACTTATTCATTACCACAAGAACAGTGTGGGGGAAACTGCCTCCATGATTCAATTATCTCCCACTGGCTCCTCCCACAACACTTGGGAATTATGGCAGCCACAGTTGAAGATGAGATTTGGGTAGAAACACAGTCAACCCATATCACACTTGTTTTGGGCATTTACCATGAATGGAGCTTGCAGGGCTGTAAGTTGTTTTGGGTGAGTCAGTGAGTAAGTAATGAATGAATGGGAAGCCTAGGACATTACTGTATGTATACTATTGTGGACTTTATAAACACTCTACACTTAGGACACACTAAATTTATTGAATATATTTTTGTTCCTTCAATAATAAATCTTAGCTTACTATAACTTTCTTACTTTATAATCCTTTAAATATTCTTAAACTTTTTGACTCTTTTGTAATAACACTTGGCTTAAAACACCAAACAACAGTGTGCAGCTATCCAAAAATACTTTCTGTATGTCCTGACTGTACAAGCTTTTTTTCTATTAAAAATTTCTTTTTTTTACTTTTTAAACTTTTTTGTTAAAAACTAAGACCCAAACATACACATTAGCCTAGGCCTACATATCTTGATGACAACCATCGCGATGTCACTAGGCGATAGGAACTTTTCAGCTTCATTATATTCTTATGGCACCACTGTCGTATATGTGGTCCATAGTTAACCACAACATTGTTATATGGAGAATTATGATAATTTAAACCTTTGAAGAATTTAGTTTTATGTCTATACTAGTCCCAATGTGATCACTAACCTTGAAAGGAATTTGAGCTATGTTTTATCCTTTTTAAATTATGAGATACAATACACATAGAAAAATCCACAAAACAGAAATATACAGCTCAGTGATTTATTACAAAGTGGAACACCTGTGTAGGTATCACCCAGGTAAAGAAAGAGTATTACTAGTAACCCAATAGCCTCTCTCTTTTTCTTTGCCTTTCAGTCATTCTAGAGTAATCAGTATCACAATTATTATAATCATAACTCTTGCTTTTCTTCAACCACCAACTTGACTTCTGTTTCCATAAATGACTTTTGCCTGTTGTTGTTTTGTTTTGTTTTGTTTTTCTTTTTTTTTGAGGCAGAGTCTCGCTCTGTTGCCCAGGCTGGAGTGCAGAGGCACAATCTTGACTCACTACAAGCTCCGCCTCCTGGGTTCATGACATTCTCCCGCCTCAGCCTCCCGAGTAGCTGGGACTACTGGCACCTGCCATTGCACCCGGCTAATTTTTTGTATTTTTAGTAGAGGTGGGGTTTCACCATTCACAGGATGGTCTCGATCTCCTGACCTTAGGTGATACCACCTGCCTCGGCCTCCCAAAGTGCTGGGATTATAGGCAGAGCCACCACGCCCGCCCTGTTTCAGCCTATTTTTTATGTGTCTTTTTATTGAGGAATAATCAATATAAAATAAACCCCTGATATTTAAAGTGCCCAATATTGTGTATTTTAAGATGTTTATACACCCTTGGATAATCACCACAATGAATCAGTGATTCCATCAGAAGAAATCGGTGACTGGTTCTGGCAGAATCCAGGGAACTCTCTCTAATATCTCGTGAAATTCTACTTGGACTCAAGTAAGAAACTGGGCTCTGGGGCTCCCAGCCACATCTTGGGATCTAAAGATGCATCGGCCTTTGCAAGGATTTTGCACATTGCGGTGCTGCAGCCTGAGAATGGGTCTATCTCGGGGTCTGCACAGGGGCAGTGGATTTCACAGTGGCTCTGAGGCTTACGCAGTGCCCCAGGCCCATGGGAAAGTGAGATACAAATCTTCCCTCTGCTCTCTAGGCCTGGTGCAGTGATCCCAGTTGGTGGCTCTGACAAATCTAGCTCAGAATGTAACTTCTGTTGTGAACACCTGATTTTCCTTGGACAAATAGTTCTGACAATATCTTATTTCAGTTCAACTAGTATATTGATCCATTGCTCATAGTTCTCATTCCATTCTTGCTTTCACAATTGGTGGACCCTGTCTTGTGCCCACAGTTCTCTGCCTCTCTCCCTGCTAGTCCAGCCTCCTGCAATGGTTCAGCTCCCAGAAGAGACTCCTACATCCACTGCCCTGGAAGAAGCAACACTATGAGTAGAATGGCAAGATTTTATCACATCGGCACTGGGGATATCTCATCACTACTCTGGGCCCATTGAAGCAATCACATACTCTCTGAACCTGAGTTTTCATTTTTGGCTCCATGTAACCCTACCTCAGCAGCTTTTGCTTTCAACATGGGGATGAGCTGAAGAAGAGGTTTGTAAATGACAAGTATCGGTCACTCTTCACCATGCAGGGGTGGCTGTGTCCTTCTGTGTCAGGCTTTGTGCCAGCAGGGCTGTGCCCCACAAGCTCTTCCAAGGTCCTCCATGTGGTCCATGTTCCCTCAGCTGGCCACATTGTCTGGAAGTTAAGGTCACCTCCTCATGCACTGGAAGAAGCAGCAGAGTCAAGTGGACAGTGTGGCTTGGCACCACCAGCTCCTATGGGAGCCCTAGATGGTAATGCCCGCTGGTCTCCAGCTTGCAGGTTTCTGATTTCGGGCTCTTGCTCTAGGGCTGGCCACTTGGGCTCCTGCAATACTCTGGGATCCTGTCTGAGGATACAGGTGATGATCACAGTCAGGATGTGGAAAGGGCTCAGTGTTAACCCAGGACACTGTCTTATGGGGACACGAGGCAAAAGCCTCCCATCTGATCCCACAGCCTGGCCTATAGACTCACTTTCATTTTGCATGACTGTCACCTGACTCAGGACATTCCTGCAGTCATTTTTTCCTCCAGGACTGATGGACTAAGGCCTTTCCATTTGTCTGTCACCTCATATCCAGTCAACCTATATACTGGGCTTTTAGGATAAAACATTCCCAGCCTGGGCATTGCCACACAGGCGGGTAGCTCAGAAGGAAAATACTCTTGGTGATTCCAGATCTCTGGGTACATGGACTTGGCATGTGTTTGTGTCCATGACTAAGGTCAGGTTTGGGGTTAGGAGTGAGAGTGGTCACTACATGGTCCAGGAAAAATGTGCTGAGGTTTCTGTTGTCAAAGATAAAATTTATACACCTTCCTGCCCTTCCCTGTACCTGAGGCAGCCTCCTGAAGCCGGCAGGTTTCTGAGATTCTCCATAAATGGAGAGGAAACATCCCATAGAATGGATGACTGGGACAAAAAGACAAGACAGGATGAGGGTACAGATGTCAGCAAGGGCTAAACAGCAGGTGTGCACTTGATCATGCCAAAGAATACTGAAATAGCTTTGAGGGTAATTCAGTGTCCTTGAGGATTAAAAACAAATTGGAGATTGAGGGCTTCAAACCCCCATTAGGTCCTTGTGCAAACAGATGCTGAATTCCAACCCACATTAAGAAAGAGGCGAAAAAGATGAGGAAAAATCTCTGAAAGACAGGAGGAGGGGATTTCTGCAGTTTCTTGATGCTTAAGAGACAGGGACCTACCAGGCACTCACCTAAAAAATCCTGCAGGGTCACAGCACAGGGAAGGAAATGTGTTGGATACATAAGATGACTTTGATGTTGAAAATACCACCTCCACCACCGATAATGGATTTCATCATTCATACTTAGGTGCATATACAACCTCTAGCAACCATAATTACCACAAAGAACAGGCATTGTGTAAACTTTTATGAGGTTCTGTGTTATAAAATAATTACACAAAATGTATAAATAATGTGGGCACTAATAAGGTGAGGTTATATGTTGCAATATCTAGGGTTCCTATTGAATTTATAGAATGTAAAACTAAATAGGTACCAATGTAAAATGATACAGTTAGAAACACTTGATTCCTGAAAAATAAAAAGTGAATGAAAAGAAATAAAGCAAAAAGCCCAAATAAGATAAAGAGAAAGGTGAACTCACACACAATATCAGCAATTATATTCAATGTAAATGTACTGATGAACCAGATAAAAATACATTTCCTTAAAATAAAGTTACTTGTGTGTTAAATTTTAAAGGATGCTAAAAATACACTATGCAAACATTTACCTGCAGAAAGCTCTTGTGGTTGTCCTGTTATCAGACCAAATAATTTTAATGAACATTATTTACATCAGGAAATGTGGGACATTTTATGTGTATAAAATGAAATATTCAACAAGAACACATAACAATTATAAAATACACATGAGTCCATGTGTGGTGGCTCACGCCTGTAATCCCAGCACTTTGGGAGGCCAAGGCAGGTGGATTGCTTGAGCTCAGGAGCTCTAGACCAGCCTGGGTAGCGTGGCAAAATTTCATCTCTAAAATGTACAGAGAAAAAAAATTAGCCAGGCACAGTGGCATATGTGTCTGTAGTCCGAGATACTTGGGAGCCTGAGGTAGGAGGATCCCTTGAGCCTGAGAGGTGGAGGTTGCAGTGAGCCAAGATAGCGCCACTGCACTCCTACCAGGGTGACAGAGTGAGATCCCATCTCAAAGAACAACAACAAACAAACAAACAAACAAACAAAACAAAAAAACACACACAAAAAAAACCAAAAAACATGTCCCTAATAATACAATCTATACAAAATATAAATTAGCAGGACTAGGGAAAAGAATCAATTCACAATTATAGTTATAAATAATGGCACACACTTTTATTGACTGAGTGAATCAGCAGAAAAAAATTGCACATAACAATATGTGAACAACCTGATAAACCAAATTCACCCACTGACACCAGGAGCCCAAACCTGAGGAGTAGTTGGCTAGTGACTATGTATTACTGAAACAATTGAATAAGTGCAAGAAGAAATAAATGAGGCATTCATTATTTCTGCCCGATTTGATGCTTCTCCTCTCTGTCCTGTGAGCAGGGGGCACTCCTGTGTCTATTCCTAATCCCGTTCTTATCTCCTCCTCTCTCTCCCCAAGACTGAGCTGCATTCTGCAGGGTGGCTCTCACACCCCGGAGTAAATGACTGACGTGAGGAGCCCTGTCTTCCAGTGCTGCTGTTTTCATCCTGCTCTGGTTTGAATGTCTCCCTTCCAAAAGGATTTATACTTAATTGCCAGTGTGATAGTACTAAGAGGTGTGGGCCTTCAAAAGGTGATAATAGTCTTGAACATGGAGACCTCATGGTTGGGATCAGGGCTCTTATACAAAGGCTGGAGGTAGCGGTGTGCTCTGTCTCTCTTCTTTCCACCATCTGCCATGTGAGGACACAGAAAGAAGACTCTTATCAGATGACAGTGCCTTGATCCTGAACTTCCCAGCCTCAAAAACTGTGAGAAGGCCAGGCGCAGTGCCTCATGCCTGTAATCCTAGTATTTGGGGAGGCTGAGGCAGAGGAATCATGAGATCAGGAGTTTGAGACCAGCCTGACCAACATGATGAAACTCTGTCTCTACTAAAAATACAAAAAATTAGCCGGGCATGGTGGTGCACACCTGTAGTCCCAGCTACTCAGGAGGCTGAGGCAGGAGAATTGCTAGAACCTGGGAGTTGGAGGTTGCAGTGAGCCGAGATCGTGCCACTGCACTCCAGCCTGGTGACAGAGCGAGACTCTGTAAAAAAAAAAAAAAAAAAAAAAGTAAACAAAACAAAACAAAAAAACCTGTGAGAAAATGAATATCTGTTCTCTATTAACTACCCAGTCTGTGGGATTTTGTCGTAGCAGCACAAAGTGGACTAAAACGTGTCTGTGTCCTACAGACCTGGATTTTACAAAAAGAATATAAAACAAATTTGCTTCTCTTCATATTGCACGTGCGCTCTCTCTCTCATCCTGCAATAACAGCAAATGAAGACAAAAACCAATCAACCCAACTGCAGCCATCAGCCTCATCCCCACTCCTCCCTCACTTTGTGTCAAGGGCCACAGTCACCCATGGGTTCTTCCTCCTGAGCCTCCTCCAGCTCCCAGGGACCAGCCCTCAGCCTCCTGACACATCCTCACCTGCTCTGCTGCCTTCAGGCTCTTTGTTGAAAATGACACCAATGATGTATTTCTAAAGTGTCTGTTTCATCCATCCTGTCTCCTGTCTACAACCCCAGAGAATGAACCAATCCATTCTTTGTGGAAGGAGCTGCTCAGGCCTCTGCTCCCAGAGCCCTCTGCATTCTCCCCTCACTGCAGCCTCCTCACATTGGACGGTCCTCATATTCCTTACATGCCCTTCTTCTAGTAACTAAGAAATCCTTATGGAAAAGCTCTTTGTTAATATCAGTAACTCAGGACAGAGTGAGTGTGTGACCCATGGATGCTGTGGACCGACGGGGACCAGGCTCTCAGGTGACTCCACTCACATGATTCCCACTGAGAGACTGCGATCTAACCAGTGAGCAGCAGGGGGCACTGTGAGTCTGCCTCAGGGTCTGCACAGAGGGAACCCACAGCTGGGCCACCCCCAGACTCCCCAGGGCAGAGTCTCCTGCCCACAGAACCGTGGAAGGTCCCAGCAGCTTCTTCCTCCCTGGTCCTTCCCATGGGGCCAATTCTGAGTCTCACACATTAGTCGTCTCCGTACCAAGAACCAAGCTCAGACTGCAGCTGCTTCTCAGGGTGGGGCCGCGGTCACCAGGAAGACAAACAAATGTGTAGGAACAGCCCCTCCTCTGTCAGGCCAGTGAAGAAGATAAAAGCAGCCTCAGGTGACAGAGCTGAGACTGGTGTGTCAGCTGTGCCCACCATGGCCTGGACATCTCTTCTCCTTGTGCTTCTCTCCCACTGCACAGGTGAGGCCAGTTTTCTGGGACCTGGGGCAGCCCCCAGCCTGTGTCAGCATCTCTGGCTTTGAGCCCCAAGGAGTTTAACACTTAACAGCTCCATCACCAAAGTGTGTCTGTGTTTGCAGGTTCCATCTCCCAGCCTGTGCTGACTCAGCCACCCTCCCTCTCCACATCCCCGGGAGCATCTGCCAGACTCACCTGCACCCTGAGCTGTGACCTCAATGTCAGTGGGAAAAAATTGTATACTGGTACCAGCAGAAGTCAGGGAGCAACCCCCAGTATCTCCTGAGCTCCTACTCAGACTCAGTTAAGCACCAGGGCTCTGGAGTCTCCAGATGCTTCTGTGGATCCAAAGATGCCTCAACTAATGACCAATGTCTCCATCTCTAGATTCTCATGTCTGAGGAGAGGTGAGAATCTATAGATGGAGACATTAGTCATTCCAGTCAATGAGAAAAGTGACTTTGGCCTGAACCTAAGGTCATCGGATCAGGGAAGGGGCCAGGAGGAGCTCCTTGAAGGGAGGCTGCAGAGCTTGAGAGGTAGGTTGAGGCAGATCAGCATGATGGCCCCCCAAGAAGGGCTCACAGAGTCACTGAAAGACTGACATGGCAGGGACAAGCTCACATGGGCCTTCGGTTAGTGACCCTCCAGTTGCAATGAGAATAAAATGGAGAAGATCTGGGACAGGGAGAGAGGCTGGGGGTGCTGATGCCATCCTGGCGAGATGGTGGTGGGTGGTTCTAGGTTGGTTAGAGTGGGGATGAAGAGCATAAAGCAGCTTTGTGATGTCTTTATGTTACAGGAAGACATAAGAGGACTTGGACTTTGTGCATGAACAATATAGATGCTTCCAGGCTGACTCCCATGTTTCTGGCTGAGAATTTGGATAGTGACTATAGTCCAAAGAAACAAAGAACATTGAAATCATACTTTATTTTATTTTTAACTCACCAATTAGGAAGGTAGATATTTGTATGTTTTTTCTTTATTCGCTCAATAATTTTTTTAATAGTTAAAAAAATTACTTAGAAACTACTAGGTGTCTATATTCTCTAGGGTTTTGTCTCCTGTCCTGATATCTTTTTTTCCTCTGGGTTCAGGAGTCACTTCCCAGGTTGTGGTTACACAGGAACTTCCACTGTCCACACCTCCTAGAGGGACAGTGACATTCACCTATGGCTCCAAAATTGGGGCTGTCATCAGGGCATCTCATGACAGCTGGGTCCAACAGAACATCTGTGAATGTCTTCGGGGTCAATGGTGGATACAAGCAATCAGGTCCTGGGACCCCTGCACAATCTACTGGTTCTCTGCATAAAGAAAAAACCACCCTGATTATAAAGGGGGACAGAACAAAAATGAAGCCCAGTATTACATGATCAGTCAGTGGCATCTGCAACATCAGCACAGGGACAAATACAGGTGGGAAGCTAGACTCTAACACCTTGGATCAAGCCTCAGTCCTGTGCTTCTGAAGCACATTTTTTGCTTTTGAAGGCTAGTTTCCAACTACTGCAGACTCAGGTCGTTAGTTCCTCAGGCCCCCAGTGGATCACCACAATCACTTTTTCTATCAATCATGGCAGTCATTTCAGATTAAAGGTACGCTTCCTCCTACTTAAGTTATAGGTAACACTGTGACATATTTGGTGACTTCAATTTAAAAGACTAAGGTAGAGGATGGGAGAGATATGAGGCTTCAGAAACATTTCAGCAGATGGAAAGCAGGCTACAGAGTGATTCATTTCCAATATGATTTGATTGATTAAAAAATCTGAAATTAAATACATACAAAGGGGAATGTATCTCATTTCTCCTGATGCTGACAAAGTTAAAAAATAAGGAAAAAACAAGAAAACAAAAGTAAGTACTATTTCAGATCTATTGACAAAACTCTAGAAAGTCTTATAATATCCAGAATATCTAGGATACAGTAAAAAATTAACTTTCCATATGAAGAACCAGAGGAACACAACTTAAATAAGAAAAGACAATCAACAGACACCAATACTGAAATAATTTAGGTGCTGACATTATGTAACTGAGATTATTTAAGCAGCAATTATACAATCCCTTCAGTGAGCAATTTTAGACATTATTTTTTGAAGTTTTATTTTAGGCTCAGGGGTACATGTGCAGGGATGTTACATAGGTAAACATGGGTCACAAGGAACATTCTTGAAACAAGTGGAAAAGAAGTAAATCCCAGAAAAGAAAAAGAGGTCACAAAAACAAACCAAATTAAAATTAGAGAACTGAAAAATACAATAAATTAAATTAAAAACAATAGTCTGGAGAGACTCTGGAACAGGTAACAGCAAAATTAAAAATCAAGCATTAGAGGAATTATTTACCATAGAGAAGTACAAACAATAGTCATCTAATCCCAGCAAGGGGCGCTGTGGATCTTCTCAGAGGTGAGTAAGGCCTGAAATTAACTCCCAGGGCTCTCATTTATGGCTCCCGGGCCCATACTCACTGGCTTGAGTTGGGGGTCAGGGCAGGTGCTTTCTACCAAAGGGCAAATTCAGAGCTCCCAGCAGCCCAGCCTCCCTGACAGAGCGGCTGCTCCCTGGCTGAGCACTCAGAACCCATGGAGCTGGTGGTTTTGGTAAAGAACCCATAGTTGCGTAATGCTCCACCCAAACACACATCTTCACCCAGGGAGCTGATGAAGAGCTAGAGGAACTGTCCAAGAGTCCAGCAGTGGCTGAGGGTCCTGGGGATCTTTGGAAAGTCCACACCGTGGCCTGGATGCTTCTCCTCCACCTCTGCTTTCTCCTCAATCTATGTCTGGGTTCATGGAGATTTCAGAGACAGGCCTTTGGAGGTATCCCTCTGCTTCTCTTCCTCATTCCTAACATGTATCTGTGTTTGTTTCTTGGTTCAGTTCTCAGGCTGTGGTGACTCAGGAGCCCTCACTGACTGTGTCCCAAAGAGAGACACTCATTCTCATGTGTGGCTCTGGTCAGCCAGGAGGAAGGAGGAGGGAGCAGCTCCAGGTGCCCTGGAAGGAGGTGCTGCACTGTCCTTGCTGGGTTTTTTGCTCTGCTGCCCCCAGTGGAGGCTCCTCAGGGAGGAAGAGCTCCAGGACTGCCCTGTAAACCACACAGGGAGCTGGGCAGGTGAGTCCAGGGGGAGGAGGGCTGTGTGGAAACCTGAGACTCAGGTACTTAGTGGCATGGACCCTGTCCAGCTCTGTCCTTTTTGGGGAGGACAAAATGGGCACTGGAAGGGACAGCATACATGGGTGCATCTGGGCCTTGGGCAGCAGGGGACACTGAGGCCTGTGCTGTGGATCTTAGCTGGGAGACCCGCCCCTGGCCCTGCGCTGGAGTTCACTGCCCCCACCCACTGGGGCCAGCAGCTGTGTCCTCACAGGTCCCTGTGGAGCCACAAAACAGCCCCACCTAAGTCCACACCCCCAGGGTCAGCTTTCCAGGCAGAGGTAAGGGGCAGGTCCCATGGTGGGGTTTAGACAGCCCAGAGGAGGAGACTTGTTTGCATGAAGTGTCCCCCCTTGGCCTGGGCTGCTGGAGGTAGTAGGAGGGACTTGGGCAGCTCAGGCCCAGCTGAGGATCCTCAGGATGCAGAGCTGTGTGGGGGTACCCACCACGGCCTGGGATTCTCCCCTTCTCCCTCTTCTTATTTACTACGCAGGTGGCTGGGGCCAGGCATCAGGGCTGTAGATAAAAGGACCAAGGATTGTGCATGTGTCTGTACCCACCGTCCTGCCTCTGTCACCCTGTGTTCGTCCTAATGTCCGGGACCCAGGGCCCAATCCGTGCTGACTTAGCCATCTGCAGCACCCGAGTCTGTGGGGAGACGAACACCAGCACCTGCGCTGGAAGCAGCAGCAACGCTGGGCAAGGGCATGGTCCTGATACCAGAAGTTCCCAGTGGGGTCTCCAAACTCCTCATCTATGACAGCCGTCGTCGGCCCACAGCAGGTGAACACTGCCTTCCTGAGCATTTCTGGGCTCCTCATCCCAAGGATGAAGCTGATTATCCCTGCTCAGCTTGGGACCGGGACATCAAGCTCATGCAGTGCTGCAGGCACTGTGAGACTAAAACATGTGGCACACGCAGTGAGATGTTCTCCCTGTGCAGCCCCCAGCCCTCGGCCAAGTCAGCGGCTTAGCCCCGGTGGGTTCTTTCTTTCTCTTTTTTGTTTTTTTGTTCAAAGTTTAGAGATTTAGACCCACCGCAGTGAATATGGTCTAGAAACTGTGTCTCCTTCCTCTCAATTCTACCCACACATCCAGCCCTGACAGGAACACATTGTCATATTGTCTCATATTAAGAAATATTTCTCAATACCAGGGTCAGGCTGCCCTGAGAATCTGATGGCTCAGGACAGAACCAAAGACAGAGTCCACTGTCCACAGAGTGACCCAGGATAGTTTATTCCCAGAGGTCTGAACACCTACTGTGTGCCAGCTTCAAGTCAAGGGGCTCAGGACACAAGATGAACAAAACAGGAAGGCTCATTGTTCTTCTTGGCCAAGCGTTAGCCAAGAAGCTTACATCATCTGGTAGAATAGATAAGACTAACAAGCATATATGTCAATGCAATTAGAGAAAATTACCTGTGAGGAGAGAAGCGCTCGGTGGGCAGGGGGTAGGGGAGAGGAGCCATTAGAGGGTTAGACTGGGATGACACAAGATCTGACTTCAGTTTGTGCAGAAAAGTTTAGATTTCTCAGAGAAGATGGACAAGGAATTGAGAAGTGTGAAGGCTGTGGGACCAGCCTGGGTCACTGGAGAGAATGGTGGGATTCAGCATGTGTTTGGGGGAGGGAAAAGGGACTGAAGCCTGGGTGAGGAGAGAGGGCTCAAGGCTGGCTGCCTTAGGACCAGGATGGGGCATACTGAGCCTCCTGCTGGGAAGCCTTCATGGGCAAGGGGAGTTGGGGAGGCCCTAAGCTCATCGCCACAATGGAAACATTGAAAACTGCCTCCTAGCATCATTCAAAGGTGTCACAGGAACTTTTCCTTTTAGATGGCAAAAGCAGAATCTCCCTCTGAGACTTAATCTGAGATGTCCCTTCTCCATGTCCTTTCCTGTCCCCTGGCTGAATTCCCATGGGAACAAAATACCTCTGCTGTCCTGGGAATCACATTTGGATACAAACCCTCCAGAATGATTAAGACCTGGAGTCCCTGACCTACTGATCAGGAATCCTGGCCTTCAGGACAACTTGTCTAGATCACTCACACCGTCTCCCCTGACACCATCATAGTGACTGGGAGTGGACAGTCAGATTGGTTGGATAGTGCATGGCCTGTCCCTGGAGCTGCAGCTGGTGTTAGTCATATGCTAACCATGTGGCTGGGTGATTTGTGGTCCTGACAGGAGAGGAAAACAACAGGTTTGCCTAAGTGGCCCAGTATGTGTATCACTGTGGCCCACACCTGCCCCCTTAGCTCATGATGAGCGTTGTCCTGTGGATGCTGGGACATGGGAAGGGACACAGGCCAGGCTGTTTCTATCACAGAAAGTTACAGTTCTGGCTTCACGACCTTTCCAATAGTCCTTCAACAGCAACCAGGTCAAGACACAGCCGCTCCCATGTATAAAACATCAATCTGAAATTCAGGCAGTCTTGTGAAACAAGGGAAAAAATACCCTTGTGATGGCCTTCTCATCCCAGAGGGGAAAGAAAGGAAAAGAAGTTCAAGGAGTTATGAGAGTGGCCACTGTCCACCATCATCTGGGTACCTGTCCTCCACTTGCCCGTTCCTCAGGTGAAGACCAGGTTCACAGGCCAGCACCTGCACCTCTTCCTGTGTCCACGTGCTCCACATGGGGGCTCTTCCTCCTCCCATTCCAAGACGACTGCTCCCCCAGGTCACCTCTGTGTCGTTGCTGAGAGTCCTGGTCACAGGGATCTGGGTCAGTGTCAGCCTGACTCTGATTCAGCTGGGTGACCGCCCCTTCAGGACACAAAACCAATTACTGGAGCCCTGAGTGAACTCCCCTGGATTTCCCACACCCTGAACTCCCATTCTGTGTTCTCCTAGAATGTTCTGCCTCTACCCAATAATGTCATGTTACGTTCTCAGACCTGCAGCCATTTATGTCCCCAGTTTCTACACTGTCTCATGTTCTCACCCCATTTCACGGCTCATTTTCTAGTAATCATCCGATGACTCCAAACGTTCCTCTACAGCTCACTGTCCCATGAGCTGGGCAACATGGCAAAACCCCATCTCCACCAAAAAAATTAGCTGGCTCAGTGTTGCACCTGTGGTCCCAACTACTTGGGAGGCTGAGGTGGGAGGATCACTCAAGCCTGGGAGGTGGAGGTTGCAGTGAGCTGAGATTATACCACTGCACACCACTGCACTCCAGCCTGGGTGACAAAGTGAGACCCCATCTCAAGAAACAGACCAGGCGCGTGGGTCACGCCTGTAATCCCAGCACTCAGGGAGGCCAAGATGGGTGGATCACTTGAGGTCAGGAGTTCGACATCAGCCTGGCCAACATGGTGAAACCCCGTCTCTACTAAAAATACAAAAATTAGTTGGGCATGGTGGTGTGCACCTGTAATCCCAGCTACTCCGGAGGTTAAGGCAGGAGAATTGCTTGAACCTGGGGGGCAGAAGTTGCAGTGAGCCGAGATCGCGCCACTGCACTCCAGCCTGGGTGATGCAGAGAGACTTTGTCTCAAGAAAATAAAACAAACTAGTTTGGAAAGATAACCCAGACTGTGGCCCGATGTGGGTTTCACTTTGAGCACTTTTGGGAGTGTTGAGTCCTCGTGGCAGAGAGCTTGCTGTTCTTGGGTAAGGAGTTTACACAATGCTGCAACCTCCCCAGGAAGGCTCCCCCTTGCAGCCAGGGGACATCTCTTCCTCAGATTCTCCAGGCTTCCTTGCTATTTCAGGAGCTTTGCCAGAATACCTCCTGGGGGTGTTGACATTGGGCCCTACTGGAACCTTCCTGAATGATCAGGTGAGCTGGGCATTATTACGTCTGCTTCAAGGATGAGGAAACCAAAGCCCAGAAAGTTATCTAGTCTAAGATCACAGAGCTGGTCAGTGGAGGAGCCAGGAGGGGAATAAGCTTGTCTGAGCCCGGGTCTGTCCACACCCTTCTCCACCTCTGTCCCAGCCACTGCTCCTGCACTTGCCTCACCTCCCTCAAGTGTGAGCACCAGGGCCGGGCCGCTTCTCATCCCAGCCGCCCCTTTCCGCTGCTTACCCACCTCGTGGCTGTGGATGTGGCCCCCCAGGTCCTCCAGGGGTGTGGTGCGGCTCAGCTGGGTCGGCGCCCAGGCCAGCACCTGCCTCTCTATCTGTCCCAGGTCTCCATCCAGCCGGGTCATCTGTGTCAGGAGCTTCTGGGCCTGTGGGTTGGCCAGGGCCGAGCCAGATGGAGCTGGGGGCAGAGGTGTTGGTGGAGGGCCCAGGGCCTATCTCCAGACTGCCAGATGCCCCCACCAGATGCCCACAGAGGGTCCTGTTGGGGTAGGGTGGAGGGGATGGGCAGGGCCACCCCAGAGATGAAATCCCCAGAGTGATGGTCCCTAACCCAAGGCGACCTCTGCCCATCACAGACCAGTCGGAAGTCAGAATCTACTCCTTCTAGCCCCACAGCCACCCCTCCCCGGGCCACCCTGGGTACCCTGCTGGCTGGGCCGAACAGACTCCGCAGCGCTGGCCTTCAGGCGGCTCTGGACTGTGGCCCATTTCTGCTTCAGGGCCTGCAGCTCCGAGGCCAGCCTAGAACGAAGAGGGGATCAGAGAAAGAGGTCCTCACTCTGCCTCTCTCCCTCCCCAGCCCCAGTAGACGCAGCTTCAGGTGGAGGCCGGCCTTTCAGCAGGGGTCTGCCGGGCCATAGGCTTGGACAGCGCAGGGCCGGCCTGCTCTGCCTACAGCCTGCCCCTGAGTATCCCTCCACAGACCTACCGGGAGGCACTGGCCACGGCATCAGGGTCTGGTGCTGGGATGCAGAAGCAGGCGGTGGGAGCATACTTGTTCTCCCCACCAGGGCCTCGCATGACCCAGGTGTGCGGGTCAGTGTTATCTATCAGCTTATACCACTCACCCCGCAGCAGCTGCACCTGGGGGCACAGAAAGGGAGCGGCTCCTGCGGGCTCAGGGGCAGGGGTCCAAGGCCAGGGCAGAGTAGGGGCTGGGGACAGAGACAGATGGGGACAGCAGCTGGAACAGGGACAAGAGTAGGGTGGGAGGTGCTGGGGTAGAAAAGAGGCAGGACAGGACTTGGAGAGAGGAGGGTCTGGGTCAAGGGAAGGAGTAGGGCAAAAGTGGGTGCAGGAGACAGCTGGGGATGGAGCAGGGATGGGCTTGGGCAGGGGCAGGGGATGGGCTGGGTGGGGCTGGATGGTGGCAGGGGTGAGGTGGGGGAGTTCGCACTTCTCCTGAGTCCCAGTCACAGATGCTGTCCACGTGCAGGGGCTGCTGAGGCAGGCTTCTTTGCTGTGGCAGAGGGACCACATCCTGGCTTCGCCGCTGCAGGTCCCCAGTGGCCCTCTCAGTGACGGCCAGCTGTTTCTCCTCTGCCTGCCGGGGGCCCAGGCAGAGGGGACTCAGGCCAGGCTGCATTGGAGGCTGGCCACACCATACCTGTCCTTCAAAAGGACTAGAGGCTGGCCTTCATGAAGGCAGGGGTCTCTAAATCAGCAAAGTAAAAGGAGCCCCTCTCTGGGGGCCTAGGATCCTGGGATCTGCTAGTTGCAGGGAGGGGGATGGCACAGCATCACCCAGGCCTCTGAGCAGAAGCTAGACAGGCCTCAGAGCTCTCCCAGGCTGCCCTTGTCCCACTGCAAATGAGGAAACTGATGTCCAGAGGTGGGAGGAGCTTGCTGGTACCTGGCCAGCCTCCTGCTAAAGCAGACCCCTCGCCAGCACCCAGGCCAGGGCTTGGGACAGGACTAGGTACCGAGGCAGAAGGGTTGAGGCCCAGAAAGATGGACAGGACCAATTCGCAGAAGTCGGGTGCAGATGGCCTGGTGGGGCTGTCTCACCTCCAGCTGTTGCAGCAGCTCTGTGGGGGTGCCAGGGGGGCCCCCAGGTGCAGGGCTGGACTTGGCATCCAAGTTGGAGTTGAGCTTCTCCAGGGTCTGGCTGACTCAGTCGGCCTCTTCCTGGAACTGATTTCACTGGGTGGTCGAGGGCAGAGCCTGGGGCAACCTGCTGCCCATTGACTCTACAAACCAGCTGAACTTAAGCCAGCTAAACCTAAGCCAGCTAAACACAAAGCAGCTAAACCTAAACCAGGTAAACCTAAACCAGCTAAACTTAAACCAGCTAAATCTAAACCTGCTAAACACAAACCACCTAAACCGAAACCAGCTAAACCTAAACCAGCCAAACACAAACCAGATAAACCGAAACCAGCTAAACCTAAACCAGCTAAACACAAAGCAGCTAAACCTAAACCAGAAAAACCTAAACCAGGTAAACCTAAACCAGCTAAACTTAAACCAGCTAAATCTAAACCTGCTAAACACAAACCACCTAAACCGAAACCAGCTAAACCTAAACCAGCCAAACACAAACCAGATAAACCTAAACCAGCTAAACACAAACCAGATAAACCTAAACCAGCTAAACTTAAACCAGCTAAACCTAAACTGTCACTCTCTGCTACTCTGGTCGGTCTTTCTTTTTCCTACACAGGCGGCAGGGCCTTTTATCACTGGTGTGCTCTTGCAAATGGGCTCTTATTCGTGCACTGAACTTAATTTTTTTAAGTGGGTCATAAAACACTTGGTCTTTGTCCTTCCTGCACAAATGAAGGGCACCGTCACCTGCCTCCCTCCAGCACCTGAAGTCTTTCTTGCTGGGACAGAGGGTATTGGAGCTGCACTTGTCCCAGCCCGGGAGAAGAAGCTGTGCTTTAAAGAAGCATTCCAGGTGCTTTTACGGAATTTTTGTCAGTGTGTGATCACAGTCTTGTGGTTCTATAGGAAAATGTATGAAACATTATCTGCCCCCAAATCCCAGTTGTATATTATATCAGGGTTTCTCAACCATTTTTTTCATTATTATTCTCCTAAAGAGCCTTTTAAGAAATCTTTTCTTTTTTCCCCCCACCTCATCCCCATAAAATTTTATTTATTTATTTATTTTGATAGAGATTTATCTGTTTGTATAGAGACAAGATCTTGCTATGTTGCCCAGGCTGGTCTGGAACTACTGGGGTCAAGCAATTCTCCTGGCTTGGCCTCCCAAAGTGCTGGAATTACAGGTGTGAGCCACCACACCTGGCCCCCATGAAATTTTTATACCACAGATATGCTGTATACAGCTTAAGTGCTGTATGTGGATCTGTACTTCATGCATAAAAAGAGTTATTTTTCTGCCATTAAGAACCGATTTTCACCCCCCCCCGGGAACCGCTTCACCCTGTTGAGAATGTGCCCATGTCTTTCCTTCCCTCTGGGACCGAGTGGCTACCACACAGCTCTATTTTATTTTATTTTTGAGGTGGAGTCTCTCTTTGTCACCCAGGCTGGAATGCAGTGGACCAATCTCGGCCCACTGCAACCTCCACCTCCTGGGTTCAAGCGATTCTCCTGCCTCAGCCTCCTGAGTAGCTGGGATTACAGGCGTGCGCCACCACGTCTGGCTAATTTTGATATTTTTAGTAGAGACGGGGTTTCACCATGTTGGCCAGGCTGATCTCGAACTCCTGACCTCAAGTGATCCGCCAGCTTCGGCCTCCCAAAGTGCTGGGATTACAGGTGTGAGCCACCGCGCCCTGCCAGCTCTGTCTAGTTGAGAGGTGCAGTGCCTCTACTGTGGGCAGGTGTGCTGTGGGACCTCCCGCCCCTGCCGCCCCTGCCGCCCCTGCCGCCTGCCCCAGGGCTCACCTGGCTGTAGTCCTCCAGGTGCTGCAGCTGGGTCTCCTGGCAGATGCACAGGTTCAGGAAGTTCTGCCACTCCATCTTCAGGGCCTCCTGGTGGGCCTGGGTACGGCAGCACGGAGCCCTCCGACCACGCCCCGCTCCCCCCACGTCCACCCCACCTCCCCCTCTTCTCCACCCACCACGTCCCTTCTCACTCTTGCCCTGTCCCCAGCGCACCTGAATGGGCCCCACCGCGGGGTGCCGCAGCTCCACCATGCGCTCGCCGTCGTCCTCCAGCTGGTTTAAGCTCTGCTCCTGGCTCAGCAGCTCGTGCTGCTTGAAGTGCTGGGGGCGAGTCGGGTGGGGAGCGGCGGTGAGGACCAGGATGGCCCTGGCCGCCCCCGCCTGGCCCCAACCTCTGCCAGCCGACCTCGTATTTCCGCCGCACGCCCGCAGGGTCGGCCATGAGGTCGCTCCAGTCCTGCTGCAGGATGCGGCGCTGCTGCTCCGCCAGGGCGCTCAGCTGCCGCGTGCAGCCCTGCAGGTGCGTGCACAGGCTGCCTAGGCTCTGCCCGCGCCACGACACCGCCTTCTGTGCTCAGGACCCGCCGCCAGCAGCAGGGTGGGGAGAGAGAAAGGGGGGCAAAAGGCGCCATTGGGCCGCGCTCAGGAACACTGGCCCCGGGCAGGGTCCAGGCAGGGTCCGGGCCGCCACCCAGGCCCACCCGCAGCCACCCTGCCCGACCCTCCCTCCTGCTCACCAGTAGGTCTCGGTATTGGCTCCGGATGGTGGCTGCATCCTGCCTCGACCAAGGGGAGAAACAAGCCCGTGAGAGGTGAGGTGCAGGGAGACGGCCCCCTAAGATCTGGGCCAGCCATCCCCAACCCACCCCTATCCCCAGGGCCCAGCCGATCTAGCTCCGGCTCTGACTGGAGAAACAGGTGCTGGGGCTGGCCCCGGATGTGACATCCTGCCGGCTCACCCACCGGCCCCACGAGGCTCCGCAGCTGCTGTCCATAGGCGTCGATCTCCTTCTGCAGGATGTTGAGCTCGGCGATCTGTTGCTCCAGCTCCGCCATGCCGGGCCCGTACTGGCCTGCGCAGACCTGCTTCTGCAGGAGAGCCGGCGGCTCAGTCACCACAGGACCGCGGTGGGGAGCCAGAGAACCCACGAGCCTCCCACTCGGAGAAGTGGACTTGGTCATTTGGGCAGAGCGTGGACGAGCCTGGGAGCAGCCCGGGTGCACGCCCTGAAGCTCACCCAGGGGCGAGGCCATTCTGCAGTGGCCCCTGAGTCCTACAGGTTCCCAGACGCTGCTGGGCTCAGCCTCTGAGAAGTCTCCAGCTCCATCCTGCCTTGTCTGTGAGCCAGCCTCAGTGCTTCCTGCCTGGACACCTCCAGCCAAGCTCCAGGGCCCTCAGAACGCCCTGCTCCACCCGGGCCCTTCCCCACTGTCCCTCTGTTGTCATGATGACACCCCTTCTGTGTGGCATCAAAGCACAACTCCTCACCCAGGGATCAGAATGCCCCATGACCTGGCTCTGCCCACCTGCCCAGAAATCCCCATTTCCCGTCGAACCCTAGGCTTCCTCCTGGCAGGAACCTTTGCTCCTTCTTTCTGGAATTGTCCTCTCCTCACTACTTCACCCTGGCCCAACCGAGCCCTCTCACCCCTCTGAAGTCTCTTCATGTGCCTCCTCCTGCAGGAAGTCTTCCCTGACTGCACTGTCTGCTCTGCTGTCTCCCTGCCCAGACCCCTGAGCCACCCCTACACCCTGACTGTTCAAGCCTACAGTCAGGCCCTGGGTTAAATTCAGTTCCTTATCGCCCTCTGATCACACTGGGGTGTGACTTTGAGCTCCTGACCTGTTTCTGCTCCAGCACGTGTGCCCAGTCGATCCTGGGTCCCATGTCGGGGCGGCAGCACCATCTTCTCGTACAGGGCACGGTACTCGGCCCACTCCTGGGTTACCCGCTCGTGCAGCTGCTCGATGCTGTCAAGAAGGTGGCCGGCAGGTCAGGCTGGGCCTGGGTCTTCCCCAGGGACCCCCAGCCCTGCCGCAGCCCCACTCACTCCTTCTCAATCTCCTCAGTCTGTGGGTGCTTGAGCCGCCGGGCCTTGTCCACGTCCAGGAAGAGGTCCTTGAGCAGCACCTCGGCCTCCTTCAGGCTGTGGCCTATCTCCTGCTGGTGCTGCAGGGCCTGGCTCTGCTCATTGTTCAGCTGGTCCTGTGGGCAGGGGATGGGCAGACTCGCCAGGGCCCAGAGCCCCCACACCCCTGATGCCCATCACTGTGGGCCTGAGCCCCACCTTTGGGACCACAGCTATGCTGGCCAACCTCAAGGCCCACGCCAGGCACAGGGTCAGGCCCAGGGCGTCCGTGGGGCAGGTGACAGGACACGGGAGCCCAGCAAAGAAGGAAGCTGAGCCCCCTCTCCCACCGTGTGTTAGGGGACGGGCGGTGCAGGACAAAGGTCATCTGTCCCATCTTCACCATCACCAGGGGGCACTCAGGGAGTGCCAGGCCTGATGATGGGCCTCCCATGCCACCCAGCCTGCCTACACCATGCCAACTGCTGCCGGGGCCTCACCTGCTGCAGCCTCTTCTGCGTCTCCAGGATGTCCCGCTCCACCTGGTCGGTGCTGGCTTGCATGTGGCAGATGAGCAGGGCCAGCTCCCGGGTGGCAGGCCTGGTGGGTGGAGGGGACAGTGGGCAGCTCGGTGGAAGAGGCCCCTCTGTGCCCCATCCAGGTGGCGTCCTCTGCCCTCCCTCCACCCCATCCTGCCCCCACAGCCTAGCTCACTGCCCTGACTTTGGGGTCTCTCTCTGCAGGAGGCTCTGTGAGCTAGAACTGGTTGGGGGTGTTAGCACTGCCCCACCACATGAGGGGTCAAAAGGTGAGGGTCTCAGGTCTCTCTGGTGCTGCGGGGGGGGGGGGGGGGAAGGCGGCCTCGGTGTCCCAGCCTCAGCCAGCTGTGCTGGCAGTGAGTTCCTGACCCCACCCAGCTGCCTGCCACCTCCTCCCCGAGAGCCAGTGAATCAGCAGCTCAGCCACTAGTACCTGAGCCAGCCTGGCTGGGCCCTGGGAGGGGCAGTTGGGTTGGCTGGAGCAGGGAGGCAGCAGCATGTCCCCCACCCCCACCTCCTCCCACTCCAGCCCTGTGTTCCCCTATACCTCCTCCACCCCGGGGAGCTTTGCCAGGATGCTGGCTTCAGTAGCCGTCTAGAGGAGCCTCACACTGTCGGAGCCGGGGAGCGGGGGCAGGCGCAAGAGACTGCTGGGCACCCTAACATTCTCCAGAGTTGAGGGTTCAAAGCCCAGATTGGGCCCTGACTTGCTCTGAGTCACATGGTCAGGGACGGAGGGGAAACCTTGCTTCCACCCCAGGGCTTTTTCTGTGCATTCGCCCTGCAGCCTCCATAGAGCACCTGCTGTGTGCATGCAGTCACTCTGTGGAGGTCACGAGGTCAAGCAGACCTAAAAGAGGGCAGATTGGTCCAAGCCTCATGAGCACAGTGCCTTATGGGGGATCATTATCCTGGGGCAGGGGAAGCCTTGAACTGGGTCAAAGGATGCCCCCCCACTCCCCCCAAGCAAAGGGACAGTGCTGGTGAAGGCACAGCAGTCTGGAAGAACTCTGTGGCCAGGACAGCCTGGTTTCATCTTTCTCCATCATTAATGCTGTGTGACCTTGGACAAGTTACTCAACCTCTCTGTGCCTGAGGTTCCTCGCTCGTAAAGCGGGATTTTAATAAAAATATCTATGCCTTAGGGCTATTGTGAGCATTAATTGAATTTATCCGTCTGAAACATCCAGTGCAGGCCTGGTGCAGGGTCGGCACCCAGCACGTGTTAGTTTTTATCCCACTAGAGGGCTAGTGCCTTGAAGGCAGGGGCCTGTTGGTTCTGTCTACAGCAACATCTCCAGTGCCTAGAACAGTCCTGGCATGCAGTAAGTGCTCAGTAAGTTCATGTCAAACGAGTGGATCGCCCGTGAGGTGATGCAGAGCCAACAGGGCCCTGAGGACCGAGCTGCCCCATGCCAGGAGCGCACTGCTGGGGAACCTGCTTGGACAGTGGGAGATGCAGGTGCTGGGCCCCAGGTGCTCCTGCTCAGGTCCCGCCTCCTGGGATGGCTGCTCCCACCGGGAGCTGCATGCTCCACCCTGGGTGGGGCTCAGGTGCCCCAGGGAGGACAGGTCACTCAGCGAGAGTGTTAGCTGAGAGTCTTAACCACTGTCTTTCCCATCCGCCCAGACGCCCAGCCTCGGTGTCTGTTGGTGCCTTGATCCCTATCGGGGTAATGGGCACCCCCACTCCCACACCAGCCTTTCATCCCTGAGCTTATCTCGACACCCTGGACCCAGGCGGGCTGCCGCCTCCTCTGCAGACGAGCTGAAGCCAGTGAGTGGGAAGAGCACCACCCAGTCCATCCACAGAGAGCTGGGGCTGGGTGCCAGAGAACCGGGTGGTCCAAGGGAGGCCCAGTGCCCCCTGCACCACACCCACTGGAAAAGAAGCCCCAGCTCTATTTTGTTTTGTTTTAACAGACAGGGTCTTGCTCTGTCACCCAGGCTAGAGTGCAGTGGAGTGATCACAGCTCACTGCAGCCTCGACTTCCCGGGCTCAAGTGATCCTCTCACCTCAGCCTCCCAAGTAGCTCTGACTACAGGCATGCACCACTACATCCAGATAATTTTTGTATATTTTTTATGGAGACGGGATTTCGTCATGTTGCCCAGGCTGGTCTCCAACTCCTGGGCTCAAGTGATCCACCCGCCTCGGCTTCCCAAAGTGGTAGGATTGCAGGCGTGAGGTATTGCACCAGGATTTTTTTTTTTTTTTTAAAGACAGAGTCTCAGTCTGTCACCCAGGTGGGAGCACAGTGGTGTGATCATGGCTCACTGCAGCCTCAAACTCCTGGGCTCAAGCAATAGGCACGAGCCACCATGCCTGGCTAGTTTTTACTTTTATTTTTTTATAGAAACAAGATCTCCCTATGTTGCCCAGGCTGGTCTCGAACTCCTGGGCTCAAGGAATCCTCCCACATTGGCCTCCTGAAGTTCGGGGATTATAGGCATGAGCTACCGTGCCCGGCCATGAACCCCTAACTCTTCAATACAACAAGGCCCTGGGTGAGAATTCTGGGGAGGGCTCTGGCTTAGACAGGAGGCAGCACAGCCCCTGCGTCCCTACCCCAGGGATCCCACCCCGCCCCCTCAGTCCTCATGCCCTGCACCCAGGCTCCAGGGGTCATCCCAGCCAAGTAGAGCCTTGGGACAGAGCTGCAGTCAGGCAGCCAGGCTCTCCTGTCTCCCAGCCTCTGGCAGAGGAGGGCATCGGTGCAGGCTCCTGTCCAGCCCTTCTCCCGCTGAGTGGCCTCAATCCGTGGCCCGCAGGCCCCCTTAGAGGATGTAGGGAGCCCCAGGCCACCCCCTGCCTCCTGCCAGGGCTGAAGTTCGGCCTGGGCCTGCGGCTCCCAAGGCAGGGAGAGAGTCCACCCCTGGGCCCTTTGGCCTCGGGACACCAAATGCCAGCACGGGGCTGGTCCTGGGCTCTGGGCCGCCGCCAGGTGGCTCAAGGACCTGGGCCTGGCACCACCCCCACCCCAGCTCCCCGGCTCCCCATCCCCCAGTCCCACTCACCAGCTATGCTTGCTGGGAGAGCCTTTGGGGGACCCCTTGGCTGGGAAGCCCCTGGGGGACCCCTTCCCCTGGGAGCCTTTTCTCAGTCCCTTGAACATGGTTGTAAAGGCAGGTGCTGGCTCAGGCTGGGCTTGGATGGCGAAGGAGGGCAGGAGGGCAGGTGGGAGGCAGTGGGCGTCCTTGCTGGCTGGTCAGCTAAGTCTGGCAAGGTAGGGCGGCTGGGCACTGGGGAAGGGAGTTTCTGGGAGGCCCCTCCTTGCAGGTGAGGCAGCAGGCAGCCAGGCCTCAGGCTTGCCGTGCATGCACCCACAACGACCACACTCATGCCTGCTCTTGCATAACTAGTCTGGGAGGAAAGGGCACACAGCCTTGAGGGCAGGGCCGAGCCTGCCTGACTCCCACAGAAGGTTTGGACTTGTTACACCCACATGCCCAGGGGAGCGCGGCGGCGATCACACCCAGATAGGGAAGGAGCTGGGCCAGGACAGACAGGGCTGGAGACAGACGTGCACATGCAGGCGCAGGCTCGGCGGAGAGGCCCCAGCCCCGGAGCTCAGGATTAATAAACACCTCCAGCCAGCTCAGAGGCCCTGCTGCCAGGCAGGCCCCCACTCACAGCTCTCAATCCCCCAGGAGAGGAGGGGGTGTACTGCCAGCCCAGGGCCTGGCTCTCTGTTCTCCACTGACGTGATGGGGCAGCCAGGGGACGTTCACTCCAGACAACTGGCACAAGGTCCATTTTTTTTTTTTTTAAGAGACAAAGTCTCGCTCTGTCACCCAGGCTGGAGCGCAATGGCATGATCTTGGCTCACTGCAACCTCTGCCTCCCGGGTTCAAGCGATTCTCCCGCCTCAGCCTCCCGAGTAGCTGGGATTATAGGTGCCCATCACCACGCCCAGAAAATTTTTGTATTTTTAGCAGAGAAGGGGATTCACCATGTTGGCCAGGCTGGTCTCGAACTCCTGACCTCAAGTGATCCACCCGCCTTGGCCTCCCAAAGTGCTGGGATTACAGGCATAAGCCACCGCACCCGGCCCCATTTTATAAAGTGTGCACAGTGCAGCAGCACCAGGGCTGGCTTCAGGTGCCACTAAGCCTGGGCTCTGGCTGAGGCCCGGGAGCCTGATGCACTTGGCTTTTCCTACCTGCCTCTTGCCCCACCCGGAAATGGCCCCTGGTGGCTTTTATGAAGTCAGATTGAGTGGCAGACAGTGATGCCAGCTTATTAGTCTTTTCCTCACACTGGGGACCAGGGCTGCTGCCTTTTCCTTCTGTGGTGACCCTGAGCATCTTCAAGAAAGGGGTGATGGCATCTCCCTTTCCAGGCGCTCATTTCACTGTCCCAGCGTAACAGGCCCCTTCTGCGGAGGTGGCGTCGCTTTCCAGGTCATTCCTGAAATCCCCGTGGTTTTAGTGGAAGGAGGGCTTGAGGGGGAGCCAGGGGATGGAACAGGCTGACTGGGTGACATCACCTGGTCATCCTGGCAGGCCTCGCTGAGGACAAAACACAGCCTGGCAGGAGAGAAAGGTCCCAGCAGACGGGGGAGACCAGGGACCGACGCCTGATACTGGCCTCAGGCCCCCATGAGATAGAAAAGGCCTGCGCCCTTTTTGGCTGAATCTCGTGGGAAGCCCCTGAACTTGGCTGTGGAGAGGGGATGCAGGAAACCCCCATTCCTAGAGGTGGAGGAGCTGACAGGGGCAGTGGGGGTGGGGAGGGCAGCGGTGGCCCCTGACAGCAATGAGGAAAAGTGGCCTCCAGTGTCCTCAGCTCCCGGCCCATGTCTTCAGTGAGATGTCACCAGAGATGACTGGCCACTCAGCCTCTGCCCCAGCCTGCTCCCACTTTATTCCTGGTGACACTTGTCTTCTAACCACTCACTGTACGCCTGCAATCAATTGTCTTCAGAAAGGAGCCGTTTGTGTGAATGACTACGGGGGCCAACGCCAGCCTCACCCCTGGCCTCCCTGACTCACCTTTTCTTTTCTTTTTTTTTTTGAGATGGAGTCTCGCTTTATCACCCAGGCTGGAGTGCAGTGGCACCATCTCGGCTTACTGCAACCCCTGCCTCCCAGGTTCAAGCAATTCTTTTGTCTCAGCCTCCCGAGTAGCTGGGACTACAGGTGCACGCCACCACACCCAGTTAATTTTTGTATTTTTAGTATAGATGGGGTTTCACCATGTTGGCCAGGCTGGTCTCAAACTCCTGACCTGAGGTGATTCGCCCACCTCAGCCTCTCAAAGTGCTGGGATTACAGGCATCAGCCACCGAGCCCGGCTGCTTCACCTTTGAGCTTGGCCCCTCCCTGGGAGGTGGCAGTCATTGGAAGTGGGGCCCTGGGGAGAGGTGTCCAGACTCCAGACAGAGAGCAGCCAGGCAAAGCCTCTGAGCTGTGCAGTGGGAGGTGCCCTGGGCGGAGGGCAGCGAGTCTGAGGTCTGGAACACTGGAGCTTCGACCCCTCTGCAGAAGCCCTCCAGGAAGGAAATGAGCACTGTAGGGGGCCCTCACACGCCCCGGAGATTAAGGGCTAACTCATTTACTGCAAGAAATTGTGGAAGTCAGTGTGGCGATTCCTCAGGGATCTAGAACTAGAAATACCATTTGACCCAGCCATCCCATTACTGGGTATATACCCAAAGGACTATAAATCATGCTGCTATAAAGACACATGCACACGTATGTTTATTGCAGCACTATTCACAATAGCAAAGACTTGGAACCAACCCAAATGTCCAACAATGACAGACTGAATTAAGAAAATGTGGCACATATACACCATGGAATACTATGCAGCCATAACAAATGATGAGTTCATATCCTTTGTAGGGACATGGATGAAATTGGAAATCATCATTCTCAGTAAACTATCGCAAGGACAAAAAACCAAACACCGCATGTTCTCACTCATAGATGGGAATTGCACAATGAGAACACATGGACACAGGAAGGGGAACATCACACTCTGGGGACGGTTGTGGGGTGAGGGGAGGGGGGAGGGATAGCATTAGGAGATATACCTAATGCTAAATGGCGAGTTAATGGGTGCAGCACACCAGCATGGCACATGTATACTTATGTAACTAACCTGCACATTGTGCACAGGTACCCTAAAATTTAAAGTATAATAATAATAATAATAATGATAATAATAATAATAATAATAATAATAAAAAGAAAAACAAGAGCTGACTTCCTGGAGTGATCTTCTCATGCCAGATCAAATCAGGCCCAGCATCTCTGATAAGGGCTGCCAGGCGGCAGGCAGGAACACCCCGAGCCCTGAGGCAGTCTCTCACGTGGGATGCTCCTGTCTGATGGCAGCAACCCTGGCCCCAGAAGAAAACAGGAGAAAGGACAGGGACACAGAGTGGGGCATGGCTGTCTTTGTGCTTCACCTCTGGCCTCACACTTTGGAGAGAAAGGAGCCCTTTATCTAAAAGGTCAAGATGGGGCTGACTGCCTGGATCAAGACCCTCAGCGTCCGTTTCTGTAACCACAAGTCCTGCTGTGTGTGGCTACAGTGCATTCGAAGGTGCCCGGACCAAAGTGAGATGTGTTATACATGCAAAATTCACACCAGATTTCAAAGACGTACTATGGAAAAAGAATGTAAAACAGCCGGCTGCGGTGGCTCATGCCTGTAATCCCAGCACTTTGGGAGGCCGAGGTGGGCAGATCATGAGGTCAGGAGTTCAAGACCAGCCTGACCAACATGGTGAAACCTCGTCTCTACTAAAAAAAATTAGCTGGGCATGGTGGCACTTGCCTGTAGTCCCAGCTACTCGGGAGGCTGAGGAAGAAGAATCACTTGAATCTGGGAGGCGGAGGTTGCAGTGAGCTGAGATTGTGTCACGGCACTCCAGCCTAGGAGACAGAGCAAAACTCAGTCTCAAAAAAAAAAAAAAAAAAAGTAAAGCATCTCATTAATTTTTCTATTGATTACATATTGAAATATTTTGGATATGTTGAATTAAATGAAATGTATTTTTAGTTTTATTTGTTTATTTTTTTGAGACAGAGTCTTGCTCTGTTGCCTAGGCTGGAGTGCAGTGGCACAATCTCAGCTCACTGCAACCTCCACCTCCCGGGTTCAGGTGATTCTCCTACCTCAGCCTCCCGAGTAGCTGGGACTACAGGCTCGTGCCACCACGACTGGCTAATTTTTGTATTTTTAGTGGAGACGAGGGTTCACCATGTTGGTCAGGCTGGTCTCGAATTCCCGACCTCATGATACGGGATTACAGGCATATTTTAAATTTTGACCTGTTGCTTTTTACTCTTTAAAATGTGGCTACCGATAAATCTAAAGTGACAAATGAGGCTTGCATTTGGGGCTTATCGGGATTCCTTCAGACAGCTCTGGCCTGGAAGTTAGATAGGATGCCCCGACCTTCAACCCTCCTAAGCCCTGGCTTCTGCCATGTCTCTTTGCTTGCAGTTAAAAAAAATTTATTTTTGGCCAGGTGGGGTGGCTCACACCTGTAATCCCAGCACTTTGGGAGGCCAAGGCGGGCAGATCACCTGAGGTCAGGAGTTTGAGACCAGCCTGACCAACATGGAGAAACCCCGTCTCTACTAAAAATACAAAATAACAAAACCAGGCATGTGCGTGGTGGTGCATGCCTGTAATCCCAGCTACTTGTGAGGCTGAGGCAGGAGAATCGCTTGAACCCAGGAGGTGGAGGTTGCGGTGAGCCGAGATCACACCATTGCACTCCAGCCTGGGCAACAGGAGCGAAACTCCATCTCAAAAAAAAAAAAAAAAAAAAAAAAAAAAAAAAAATATATATATATATATATATATATATATATATATATGTTTTGGCCAGGCACAGTGGCTCACGCTTGTAATCCCAGCACTTTGGGAGGCCAAGGAGGGTGGATCACTTGAAGTCAGGAGTTCGAGAACAGCCTGGCCAACAAGAGTGAAACTCCATCTCAAAAAAATATATATATGTATATATATTTTTTTTGGCCGGGCACAGTGGCTCATGCCTGTAATCCCAGCACTTTGGGAGGCTGAGGAGGGTGGATCACTTGAAGTCAGGAGTTCAAGACCAGCCTGGCCAACATGGTGAAACCCCATTTCTACTAAAAATACAAAAATTAGCCAGGCATTGTGGTGGGTGCATGTAATCCCAGCTACCTGGGAGGCTGAGGCAGTAGAATCACTTGAACCCAGTAGGTGGAGGTTGCAGTGAGTCAAAATTGTGCCACTACACTCCAGCCTGGGTGACGTGGGTGCCAGAGTGAGACTTCGTCTCAAAAAAAAAAAAAAAAAAAGCAAAACCCTGTCTCTACTAAAAATACAAAACAACAAAATTAGCCAGGCGTTGTGGTGGGTGCCTATAGTCCCAGCTACTCGGGAGGCTGAGGCAGGAGGATCGCTTGAACCCAGGAGGTGGAGGGAGGTTGCAGTGAGCCGAGATTGAGTCACTGCATTCCAGCCTGGATGACAGAAGTGAGACTCCATCTAAAAAAAAAAAAAAAAAAATTCTTTTGGCCAGGCACGGTGGCTCATGCTTATAACCCCAGCACTTTGGGAGGCCAAGGTGGGTGGATCATGAGGTCAAGAGTTCAAGACCAGCCTGACCAACATGGTGAAACCTCGTCTCTACTGAAAATACAAAAATTAGCTGGGCTTGGTGGCACACACTTGTAATCCCAGCTACTCAGGAGGCTGAGGCAGGAGAATCACTTGAACCCGGGAGGTGGAAGTTGCAGTGAACCGAGATCTCATCACTGAACTCCAGCCTGGGTGACAGAGCGAGACTCCGGCTCAAAAAAAAAAAAAAAAAAAAAAAACAAAATTTTTTAAAGGCATTCATACAAGGATAGCATCTCCCCACTTAAGGGCCTGGTGAGTCCTTCCCCTCGCCTGGCCCTGGCTTGTTCCTTGGTGGATTGAGAGGTTAGAGATGAAACGATCCCTGGGGCTGCTCAACCCTCTGCCAGCCATGATTTTGCGTGGCAGCTTACTCACTCCTTGCTCCTGGAGCTCCACGCTGATGTGGGCAGCTGGCAGCTCACCTGGCCTGGGACGTAAGCAAGAGGCCTGATCAGACCGAAAACAGTGAGACTCTCGGCTCCAAGACTGCCAGACACAGCTGGACACATGTGCAGCCCAGCCACAGGGTGGCCGCTTGGCAAGTGTGCCAGCAGCTAAGCCCTCTGGTGCCCACTATCTCCTCCAGCTCTGGGGCTCCTGTGGGGAGGCATCCTTCTCCCTGCTGAGGCTGATGGTGGTGATTGCCTCCTTTGCCCCGGGAGCCGTAAGCTACCAGGCACCCATGTGTTCCTGATGAGGTAAGGCTTTGCTGTCTCAGGAAATTGCCCTGTTTGTACAAAAGCTCCGCTGCCAGACCCTTGGACCAAAGTTGAGTGATGACCTCTTTCCTTCACTCCTCTGGCCCGCTGAGCAAAGCAGAGGTGCCCTCCTCCAGCTGGGCCTAGAGGAGCACAGTCAGGTGGACTGGGGGTTCAAGGGACCAGCCTCCTTCCATTGTCTGCAGGTATAGTGTTGAGGGGTAGAGGCTGTGGCCCAGGAATCTGCAGGGCCACCGGGAGGAGGCTCTTTTGGCTGTGAGTCTGCCTAGCAAGTCCGATAAAAAGAACTGAAATGCCAAGGTCAGCCTAGAGAGAAGCAAAAGGTGGCACAGCTTGCTTAACCAGACAAGAGTAGAGAGGAACAGATGCTAGTGATTCCTTTTGGGACTTTTACGGGGAAGACTTAGAGGAAGCAACTACAAAAACTCCAAAAAACAGAAAACAACCAAATCTTGTGTGTGTTAAGAGAGCAGGCAGGATTCCTCATACTAAATGGCAAGAAAGAGAACATAGAGGGAACCCCTGGAATCCTCAAAACCAAGGCTGCCTTAGGGTATCTCTACCTCCCTCTGAACCATCCCCTTTCCCTGGAAGAAAGGGGACCCACCGCACCAGCCCCAGTTCAGCTGTAGGACTGGTGCTGGTGCAGCCCACTCCCCAGCCCCTGCAGCCACCTGGTGCATGAGCCATCCCTGCATTCCAGAAGTCTGCAGCCCAGCCAGTTTTACTCAGGAACTGGTAGGCCCAAGAGCTCTGGGCCTCTCTGCCACCTTTAAGTTAATAGCTGTTCTTACTAGCTAGGTCTGGGGACCTGCAGCCCTATTTTGGAGAAGTGCAGATGTGACAGAGGCAGCCAGCTAACTGTGCATGCCAAGATAACGACCCGTGTGGCCACTTGAGAAAATGTTCCACCGGCTGCACCACAGCAGCAGGGGTCTGGTGGCATCTGGCACTGTTCACTGGTCAGAGGGAGAAAAAGGTTTATAAAACAGACAAACATGAAAACAAAGGAACAAGCAGTTCTTATAGCTGCCTCATTTGTCTCTATTGTCAGGAAGCTGGAAAGGGGAGGTTAAACCGCCCAGCACAGACAGCGGCTCGTCAGACCCAAACTATTGTCTGAATGGCATTGCATAGACTTAGGAGGACTTCCTGGGAAGGGGAAGACAAGGACGCAGGCTGGCTGAGTGGAAGGCTCTGTCAGCTATGTGTGCCCATCGACTCGGGGTGCAGCAGCCCACGCTGTCTTGGGGTCTGGGCTCAGAACATTTTGGGGGAACCTCCTCACTGTCTCCTCCCAGTAACTTTGAGACACAGCCGCCCCTGTTGTACAGGAGCTGGAGAGTGCTCAGCTAGACTAGTAATGGACTAGTAAGTGCGGGGCAGGGATCCACCAGCTCGGAGGACCCTGGGCACCTGCTGTCTCTCTGCCTCACACCTCTTCTTAGGCAGCATGGGTGGCACTGCCTGCCGAGGCCTTTGCACAGCCACACCCATCTCCATTCCACAGATGAGCTGCAGCTAACGTTACTCAGCTTTCACTGGCCCAGGTACCTGCCCGCCATAGCTGGATTGCTAGGTCAGAAGATCCCTGGGGAAGCACTTTGGGAGGCCGAGGCTGCAGATCACCTGAGGTCAGGAGTTCAAGACCAGCCTATTCAACATGGTGAAACCTCATCTCTACTAAAAATAGAAAAATTAGCTGGGCTTGGTGGCGCATGCCTGTAATCCCAGCTACTCAGGAGGCTGAGGCAGGAGAATCACTTGAACCCAGGAGGCGGAGGTTGTGGTGAGCTGAGATTGTGCCATTGCACTCTAGCCTGGGCAACAAGAGTGAAACCTCATCTCGGAATAATAATAATAATACCTCTAGTGGACGCTTGTAGAGCCCCTCACTCTGTGCCAGATGGTGCTTAGAGCAGAGGGTGGACCCAGAGGCCAGGAGCTATCTAATGTGTGCAACCTGCACAGCCTGCCACCCCAGCTGGCCCTGGGCGGTGCCCCCAGCCATGACCCCTCCCAGGTCCTGCTCCCAAGTGTCTAACATTATAACAGGTCGGATTCTTTCAGTTGGTGTTGTCAGGATGCAGACAATTTCCAATTTATCCTCTTTGCTTTGGAGCATCGATAAATTTTACAGCTAAATCTGCTTTCCATCCCCTCTGTAGCAACAAGTGTCTTCAAACAAAAAATTAGAACCAACACATATTTTTACTATCTTTGGATATTTTCCTAGACCTCTAAATGTCCCAGGCTTTTCAAGGCTGCAGACAGAATTGTGCTGTTTAGAATTCTGTGATCAGTTAGCTTTTTTGTGTGTGACTAACGACACCTCGTATGTGAAAAATTAGCGCTGCCACAGCAATGACAGTGAACAGAGCACGGTCCCACCCTCAAAGCCCCTGGTGTTGGCCTTCCTCTCCTAGGGGGGTGAAGCCTCTGCCTTGGCTTTTGGGAGGAAACTCCCAGCTCTGGCCCAGGGCTGCTATGGGTTGAGGGTGCCCTGTCATCACAGGCTGTCACCTTGTGGTCGTGGTGACAGGCTCAGGTTGCCACCAGGGGAAGGGGTCAGAACCAAGCCTGGCACCATTTCATTTCAAGGAGGGAATCCAAGAGTTCTCACTGATTTAATGTAAAACCAGAGAGGAGACAGCACATCCAAACAACATTTGGGAAGAGAGGAACAGGCCCGGAGACCCAGCAGCGAAGGCCAGTGCCATCCTCAGCCACCTCACGCTCCTGACCCTCACCCAGCAGGCCTGGTGGGGCTTGCCTGGAACAGAGAATAGAAACCATGGTCACATAGGCCGGGCGTGGTGGCTCACACCTGTAACCCCAGCACTTTGGGAGGCCGAGGCGGGTGGATCACGAGGTCAGGCATTTGAGACCAACCTGGCCAACATAGTAAAACCCCATCTCTACTAAAAATACAAAAAATTAGCTAGGCGTGGTGGTGCATGCCTGTAATCCCAGCTACTCGGAAGTCTGAGGCAGGAGAATCACTTGAATGGGAGGCAGAGGTTGCAGTCAGCAGAGATCACACCACTGAGCTCCAGCCCATGCGACAGTGTCAGATTCCATCTCAAAAAAAAAAAAAAGGCCAGGTGCGGTGGCTCATGCCTGTAATCCCAGCACTTTGGGAGGCCAAGGTGGGTAGATCATGAGGTCAGGAGTTTGAGACCAGCCTGGCCAAGATGGTGAAACCCCATCTCTACTAAAAATACAAAAATTAGCTGGGCATGGTGGTGGCCACCTGTAATCCCAGCTTCTTGGGAGGCAGAGGCAGGAGAATTGCTTGAACCTGGGAGGTGGAGTGAGCCAAGATTGCGCCACTGCACTCCAGCCTGGGTGACAGAGTGAGACTCTGCTCAAAAAAAAAAAAAAAAAAAGGAAAGAAACCACGATCACAGCCACAACAGACCAACAGACCTCGGGCAGGCTTTAAAAGTATGAGACTGGGCCAGGCATGGTGACTCACGCCTGTAATCCCAGCACTTTGGGAGGTTGAGGCAGGTGGATCACTTGAGGCCAGGGGTTTGAGACCAGCCTGCCCAACACGGTGAAACTCCGCCTCTACTAAAAATACAAATATTAGCTGGGCATAATGGCACACACCTGTAGTCCCAGCTACTTGGGAGATTGAGGCAGGAGAATCACTTGAACCTGGGAGGCAGAGGCTGCAGTGAGCTGAGATCATGCCACTGCACTCCAGGCTGGGTGACAGAGTGAGACTCTGTCTCTAAATAAATAAATAAATAAATAAAACTATAAGGGACTGAGTGGAGCTCTCTTCGTCCTCTCTTGCTGTTGGAGACAGAAGCCTCCTCCAGGGTCAGAGCTTGCTGACAGCACCAGAGTCCATCCTGGAGGAGGGACCGGAGCCAGCACAACACGGGAACACCCACTTGGAACAGACCCATTCGCGGCCCCCGGGGCCTCATCTGCATGTCATGCTCCGTGGGAAGGCAGGACTGTGTGGCCCCTGAAGTATCTTTCTGTGAAAACCCCCGGCGAACAGCCTGCAGGGCCCAGGGGCAGTGAGGGCCTGATTTGAAACCTGCTCCCTTCAGAGGCAGAGCCGCTTCCCAGGAGGACAGGAGGGGGTCCTGCATCTGGCGCTCTGTCTCCCACGACACAGCCTGCTTAATGTCCAGGAATCCCACGTGAAGGGATGTGAGAGCTTGCCAGAGACCTTGGCCCTGCCAGATCTGTCTTCTTATGTAAACACCTGCTTTTAATACTAAACAGCATCACTGGCCGTTAACAGCCAATGCTGCTCAGAGCGCCTGGCAGGAGCACCGGGAGGAATGGAATTTGTAGTGTGGCTGTGAGACAAAGCATTAGGCAACCTGAGAAGGAAAAGGTGCAGTTGGGATTCGCCTCCATCTCTAGTTTATAGGTCCTGGGTCCCCACTGAGGCCAGCACTCTAGAGTGGGAGGAGCTGGGAGGGCTGTGGGCAGGACAAAGGGACATCTTCCAGGAGGATGAGCAGTTCCCCATGCCCGTCCCCCTCACAATGCTGCAGACAACGGCCTGAGGCAGGCTTGAGACTGCAGCACAGCAGGGCCTGCAATTGGATTCTTGGAGCTGGAGGACAGCGCGGCTGTCAGCACAGAGACGAGACAAGGGAGGTGCAGAATCTTGGCCCATGGCCCTGGGAGGAGGATGAGGACATGGATGAAGACCCCCTAACCCCCAAACTGTGGTTCCTCAGCCCGCAGGGACACTGACCTGATCAAAACCCAGGACCTCAACCTGAGACCAGTCATCTGTGCTATATATATTTTTCTTTTAAAAAAGTTTTTTTGGTAGAGACAAGGTCTTGCCATGTTGCCCAGGCTGGTCTCGAACTTCTGGCCTCAAGTGATCTGCCTGCCTCGGCCTCCCAAAGTGCTGGGATTACAGGCGTGAGCCACTGTGTCCAGCCTATCTGTGCTATATTTTCAGAAGTAGGGGTGAGGTTAGTCCTAAATTTATATGGCATAGATGATGAAACTTTCAATTAAAAAAAAAACCCAGCTTCCTGAGGCTCTCCAACCCAAAACAAACCCCAGGGGATCAGGGCCCCTCTGCGAGCATCTCAAGGTTCTAAGCCACCACACCATTCTAACAAGAAGTCTGATTTGTGTCTCACCATCCTTTCTAGCTCTTAGCCTTCCCTCCCTGCAACTTACTGGGAAAACAAAAGGCACAGCCAAGCCCACAGTGGCATTCTAAAACCACCTTTACAAAAATTCTAATGGTGAGATTATTAGAGTGAAAAAGGTCTAGCCTAACCCACTCCACCTTGCTTCTAACCTCCAAGCTGTCCTTGTTCATTCCTGGGAATAAGCCGAACTAATTTTGGGAGAAGTTTACAGTTTAACTGTTTAACTTTGAAACAAAGATGGTAACGGCACTTTCCGGAAATAAACCCCCTTCTTGCCTGGGGACCAGACTGCCTTTGTAGGACTAACAAATTAGCCACAAGAATTGAAATTATGGTTTAGGAGTCATGCAGCCAGAGGCCCAAGATTCTGAGCCTTGCCAGTTGCTCCTAGGGATGACATCGCTATTGTAAAACCTAAGAATGGTGCTCAAGATATTTCTCAGACCCTGCACTTTATGGATCAGCTGGCACCATCCATCCAAACTGGCTCATCTGGTCTTGTGGCCCCCACCCAGGAAACCGACTCAGCACAAGAGGCCAGCTTCAACTCCCTATGACTTCATCTTCAACTCCCTATGACTTCATCTCCAACCTGACCAATCAGCACTCCCCACTTCCTGACCCCCTACCCACCAAATTATCCTTAAAATTCCCAGTCTCTGAATTTTCAGGGAGACCAATTTGAGTAACAAACTCCAGTCTCCTGTTTAGCTGGCTCTGTGTTAATTAAACTTTCCCTCTATTGCAATTCCTCTGTTTCGATGAATCAGCTCCATCTGGGCAGTGGGCAAGAAGTCTCAGGGGGTTACAATGCCATCCTGAAACAATGCTCTTGGATTTTTAACCAGTTGGCCTTTTCTTCAAGCCACTGGGTTTGCTCAAAAACTGAAAACATCTAAGCCAACATTTCTCATGGTGAATTTTCTTTCCTATGTGACAGGTGAGTTTTGATTTCCAAAGGGAATCATAAGTGTCAGGTACATGTTTAAATCACTTTTATTCCTTGCTTTCTTACATTGTTTGTGTGACTTCTATTACTGATGTTATAATAGAAGTGAAAAGGGATGACTAAGAAAAAATGGGGGGTAACGAAGGGGATTAAAATGTAATAGCATCTAAAAATTACACATTGGGAAGTCCTGATAAATAGTGCCTCTAACATGTGTATCCAGCATCAGCCTCACCTAGTTGCCGGTAAGTCAGGTTACACTAGACCTCACCAGCTTCACACAACCAGGCTCCCAAGGAGAGAACGGGGACTGGACATGAGGGAGAGCACATAAGAAATGGGCACAGTCTCCATCATCTTTGCCTTTTAATATAAGATTTGGTTTCATCATTTCTGAGTGTAACATATTTCTTCTAAAAATAGAGCTCTCTGCTTGTCTGAAACTTTTTAGCGTTCACTGGGAGGTGAAGGGGAATAAGGCTGACCGTAATTCTGGGGTGATGTTGCCAGTTTCATAGTCACAGATAAACTTTTCAAGGGATCCTGGATGCTCACAGCAAGGATGAGTTCATTTCAAATCATGACATGACATGACATGAAGCATGACAAAGCGTTTCAAGGCCCCATCTGTGCCTGGTGTGGACTCCTGAACGCATTACTGACCAAAGGCAATCAATCACAGCTCACAGGGCACCAGACAGCAGCGGCCCCTCTCCCAGGAGGTACAGGAGACAGGATGACCCCGCACACATTTACCAGAAGACAACAGGGTGCTCTCCTAACACACTGCTTAAGACTGTGTGTACAGACACAAGCTGTAGGAATGCAGGGCCAAAGATGTTAAACTCTTGCCCCGGGCCAATGCAGACCTGGATTTAATATCATGGAACTTGCTGGGATTTTCTCACAATACAGATTAAGAGTCAGGATCTCCCCTGCCCCCGAGGAAGAGCCTGGTTAGCTCCTGAATCCAAAGATGCCCTTGATGTATCCAGTGAGGCCACTCTTGGTCTTCTGTTCCAACTTGTCCTCGAGGGGTGGGAAAGCCACGTGGCTGAGGGCCAGGTCAAAGGACAAAGGCTTGCAGGGGACAGGCTGGAAGCCTGGTGGGAAGCGCACAAGGTTGGCTTGCCTGGTGACAAGGGAAGGGTCCAGGCAGAATGTCTCAAACCGTTCAACCAGAGGCTGGAAGTCAAATCAAACAGACATACGTAGCATCGGTCACAGAACAACACCCTTGGTGAACATTCCTGAGTGCCGACTGCTTGGTTCAGAGCTTTACAGGGGCCATCTCCCTCAATCACTCAATCCCGACAGCCTCCTACGAGGAGGGGCTACCACATCGCTGCCTTGTAGTCAGAGTCACTGAAACCCAGAGAGGTTAAGAGAGGGCCAGGCTAAGACTGGGGTGCAGGTCTGTTGGCCATGTTACAAGTTAGAGCTCTTACCCACGGGTGCTACTCTGCACAGCAACAGGTTCCTCAACCCTCTTCCCAGGGATGATCTGACATCTTGGAAGATTTATGCAAGAAGCTTTGAGGTTGGGTAAGAGAAGGGAGGGAGGTGGGGGGTTTCCTTAGAAATTTAGGGTCCACTGCTCTACAATGAGCATGCATTCCTAGTTTGTTGCTAATCCTGCTTCATATTCCTCAAAAACCATGGCCCAGACTTCCCTTATTGTCCTTGACTTGGGAGGAGGAGGTCTCTGTTTGATGAGTGTCATTTGCATCTGAAAGTTTGTAAGAACAAGGATTTATAATAGCACACTAGTCACAAATGAGACCTATCACACAGGTGGCCCCTACATCCCAAAAGCAAAAGGAGCCAGCACGTGGGGAAGCCAGTCCTGTCTCGTGCTGAGAAGTGGTGGAGATAAACAGATCAATCCCACATCCAACGCCGTCGGCCTGTGAAGCCAGTACAGTTGCATGAGAACAGTAACAGGGAGAAGGACGAGTGTAACAGCACATCTCAAAATGCTTCTACGTGATCTGATGCCCAGCTGGTGCAAGTATAGGCCAGGAACATCTTACAGATGAACCGAGACAACCCTTTCAACCTTAAAACAGTAGTGTGGGGTGTGAGACAGAAGGGGAGTGGCAGGAAGGGAAGTCTGGGGATACAAAGGCCAGGCAGGGGGCTCACCGAGGATGGCTGCGGCCTGCAGGGAGCACTTCTCTGACCACACTTGAGTGATGAGCTCTTGCATGTCAGGCAGGCCCTGTAAGATTCAGAAAACCTGTACTCCTGAGCCAGGGCCAGGTCAGAGAAGCACACCAAGCTAACCTGAGTTAAGCGAACCCACTGGTATTTTCACAGGACTTTAGACTTTCTAAACGGTTCTCCGTATTAGAACAAAACAAAACAAAACACTAGCCTGTTTCAAATGGGAAAAGCTATGCCATGGCTTAAGTAATAATGCCTGGAAATAAAGATGATGTTGATAATATTAATAAATTCATCATACACTAAACAGTGTGCCAGGCATTGTTCTAAGCTGGTTACATAATCACTAGCTTAACCTTCTCAATAATCCTGAGGCAGTTTGCACTCCCATTTTACAGATGAGAAAATGGAAGCATGGAGAGGTTAAGCAATGTGCGGGCCATGCCCCCAAGTGGCAGCGGGCTGGGGTAAAGGGCTGGGCCATCTGGCTCAAGGGCATAAGCCCTTAGTCATTACATCCCACTGCTTCATCGAGGGTGATGAATTTTCCTGGCCTCGGTCTCTTGCTTGGCGTATTGGGAATGACCCGAGAAGGTCTGGAAGCCACAGAATCCATCATGCCTCCATTCTCTGACACTTCCCCCACAAAACAATTCAGCACATGAAATCAGGTCCACACTGGTTTGCACCACATCCCAAGATGATATCCCATGGTGGTGATGCTGCCACGTCCATCACCCCCACCTGCCCACATCCCTCTGCTCTTTCCTAGCTCTGCCTTTGCTGGGGGTCTCTCTTACTTCTTCTGCATCCATAGGTGGGCTCCTGCATGCCAGTCTGTGGCTACAACAAAACTACAAGCTCTCTGAAGGCAGAGAGCTTCTTCTCTACTCTGAGCTTGCACGGGATCCAGCAGCTCCTACACTGGTGTGACTCCATCAACAACAGGAACCTTTGCTTGCTTTTCTTTTTTTCTTTTTCTTTTTTTTTTTTTTGAGATAGAGCCTTGCTCTGTCACCCAGGCTGGGGTGCAATGGCACTCTTGGCTCACTGCAAGCTCCGCCTCCCGGGTTCACACCATTCTCCTGCCTCAGCCTCCTGAGTAACTGGGACCACAGGTGCCCGCCACCACGCCCGGCTAATTTTTTTGTATTTTTAGTAGAGACGGGGTTTCACCATGTTAGCCAGGATGGTCTTGATCTCTTGACCTTGTGATTCGCCCACCTCAGCCTCCCACAGTGCTGGGATTACAGGCGTGAGCCACGGTGCCCGGCCCCTGCTTGCTTTTCTAAATGGTCTCTACTTGTCAAATATACATGGATTCCTTAGACCAGCTGATGTTGCAACAAGTTCTATATCATCACAGCAGGCCACAAGCTGAAGAAGCTAGTTATCTTTCAATAATCAGTAAAGCACCGGGCGTGGTGGCTCACACCTGTAATCCTAGCACTTTGGGAGGCTGAGGTCAGCGGATCAAGAGGCTTGATCACTTGAAGTCAGGAGTCCAAGATCAGCCTGGCCAACGTGGTGAAACCCTGTCTCTACTAAAAATACCAACATTAGCCGGGCTTCGTGGCACATGCCTGTAGTCCCAGCTACTTGGGAGGCTGAGATAGAACAATCGCTTGAACCTGGGAGGCAGAGGTTGCAGTGAGCCGAGATTGTGCCACTGCACTCTAGCCTGGGAGACGGAGACTCCATCTTAAAAAAAAAAAAAGTAAAGCAAAGCAAGCCTTCCATGGCTGCACTTTATTTATTTATTTTGAGATGGAGTCTCACTCTGTCACTCAGGCTGGAGTGCAGTGGTGTGATCTTGGCTCACTGCAACCTCTGCATCCCAGGTTCAAGTGAGCCTCCTGCCTCAGCTTCCCAAGTAGCTGGGATTACAGGTGTGCACCACCACGCCTGGCTAATTTTTTTTTATTTTTGTAGAGACAGGGTTTTGCCATGTTGCCCAACCTGGTCTTGAACTCCTTACCTCAAGTGATCTGCCCACCTCAGCTTCCCAAAGTGCTGGGATTACAGGCATGAGCCACTGCATCCAGTCCTGTGGCTGTACTTTAGATCAACCATTTCCTTAGCTTTAATGGACCCCCAAATGGCCTGGGGATCTTGTTAAAATGCAGATACTGGCCAGCATGGTGGCTCATGCCTCCAATCTCAAGGTTTTGGGAGGCAGAGGCAGGAGGACTGCTTGAGGCCAGGAGTTCAAGACCAGCCTGGGCAACATAGTGAGATCCCCATCTCTACAAAAAAATAAAAATTGGCCAGGCATGGTGGCTCATGCCCGTAGTCTCAGCTACTCAGGAGGCTGAGGTGGGAGGGTCACTTGAGCCCAGGAGTTCAAGGCTGCAGTGGACTATGATGGTGCCACTTGCATTCCAGCCTGAGTGACAGAGTGAGACCCTGTCTCAAGAAAGAAAGAAAGAAAAAAAACAAGCAGAAGGTTCCGGGTGGGAGCTGAGAGGCTGCATTCCTAGCCAGGCCCCCGCCGCTGCTGCTGGTCTTGCACATGCCCTGCAGGATGGCTGCACCAGTGCTTCTCACTTTGTTGCATGTCAAAATCATTAAGGGGCCTTTCAAAGTCCCAGTGCCCACTTCAGATCCCTCACACTGATTAGAACCACAATCTCTGGGGGTGCCACCCAGACATCTACCTTGAAAAAAATCTTCCTAAGAGATTTCAATGTGTAGTCAAGTCTGAGAGCAGTACTTCAGGTTTTCCTGTGGAGGTTTTTGTTTCTTTGAAATCAGAAAAACGCCTTCCCTTCTTCAAACTTAAATCCTCCTCAGGCCTGGAGCACAGCCATGAGTGACACAGCCTGCAGCTCCTGGGCAGTCAGGGCCACACCAGGTCCCATGCACAGCCAGGGAGGACCAGCCTGAGGTGGAGCCCAGCTGTTGTACCCTCACGGCTCCTCCACAGCCAACTCCATAACGTGCCAGGGCTTACAAACAAGGAGAGGCCAACCTCTCACCTTTAGGCTGTTCTTGAAGGTGCCAGCATCAGAATTTACTTCATCTGCATATTTCAGGATGCTATCATGCAGGACAAGTGCTTCACTCCACTTCTTCACCAGCGCATAGGACTGAGCAATGAAAAAACACCTGATGGGGAGGGGAAAACAGCCACAAAATTCTAAAGCTGCAATTACCCAAGACCAAGGCTTTCCTTGCAGTTTAGGCAAAATTTCACATTTGGAAACAGATTTCTTAATGTGGGGTCACCACATGGAAATCCGCTTCATGGGAAGCTTTCAGATTTGTAGGCTACCCTGCAGAGATGCTTCCCAGCAATCAGAGATGCCCAGGTAGGCCCAACACTGAGCCATGGTTTTTTACTGACTGGCTGACTCTGCAGAGGAGGAACAGTTCCCAGAAGGAGCATGGTGAGACCAGGGACAGGACAGAAGGAAGAACGCTGCCCAACTCAAACAGAAATCCCACCCCCATCCACACACCCAAGTCACAATCATTCATCTCTGCTCATCGCTTTCCAACAACAAAACTCACAGAAGGTTCTTCCTGAGTCAAATTCCTCTCCTGGGCTCAGCAGAGCCTGAGCACTGTGGGTCCCTGACAGGACAAAAGAGGCCATGCAGTGAAGACAGGCCACGCTGGAGCGCCAGAGCACACTGGCGTGTGAGGGCCAGATGAGGAAGGGCAAGAATGCATGGGGCTCTGCCTTCCGTCCCGGCTGGGCCCCATCGTGCTACCCAGCCCACTTCCGAGTTCCAAATGATACAAGTCATTTAAGAAACTGAGTTTAGCTTTATCCCGAGTTAGTTCAAGTTCCTTGAACTGGCCACACTGGTTCTGCTAATTAACACCCTTTCAAGGCATGCCCCTTTTCCCCTGGGAGGGAGGAGGCAAGTAGAGGAAGACAAGTTTTTTGTTTTTTGTCTTTTTTTTGAGATGGAGTTTCACTCTTGTCACCCAGGCTGGAGTGCAATGGTGCGATCTTGGCTCACCGCAACCTCTGCCTCCCAGGTTCAAGCTATTCTTCTGCCTCAGCCTCCTGAGTAGCTGGGTTTACAGGCATGCACCACCATGCCTGGCTAATTTTGTATTTTTAATACAGACAGAGTTTCTCCATGTCAGTCAGGCTGGTCTCAAACTCCCGACCTCAGGTGATCCACCTGCCTTTGCCTCCCAAAGTGCTGGGATTACAAGCCTGAGCCACCATACCCAGTGAGGAAGCCAAGTTTAACGTGTGTGCTCCACTCCTCCAACATGGCCAAAGGGCAGTCATCATCACTGGCCACTACTGACCACAGCCTTTAGAAACTCCCCTTGAACATGCTGGGCTGACCTTCCTCTGATCACAGGCAAGGTAACCATACACTCAAGGCCAATGATCCCATCTGCTATGGGCTGGGTCATGCTCCCAATGCTTACAGAACCTGGGAGGCAGAGGAAAACTCTGCCCATCCCATGGGACATTACCTGTAAGCTTTGAACACCAGAATCTTGAGGCCTATCTCTTTCTGGAAGACTTTGTCTTCCTCTAAACCAGGAAGCTGGAGCAATTCCAAAAGATTCTGTACAACAGATGCAACAAGAAAATTCATGAAGAGTAGATCTTAGGTTGAATTTTTCACAGAAGACCTTGTAAGAACAGACAATGGTGAGAAAAAAAAGCCCGAGATCAATACAATGGGGAAAAGCCTGTGAAGTGACCTGGCAGCAGCCACACCTGCTGTCACCTCCATTCCCCTCTCATCTTGGAAACATATTTGCCCTTTTCAACTCAACTCATAGCTCACCCGCCTTCAGAGACTTCTTGGCCCATCTTAGCTGGAAGGGATCTGTTCCAGCTCTGAGCTTTTATTTTGCTTAGCATCTACTCAGATGCCTTGACTGTGTGTGTCTCACAGTCCTACTGACTGACAAACTCCCTGGGGGCTGAGATGGCATGGATTCAGGTCTCAGATGCTCTATGGCAGCTGGGAGCATCTTACATAGGTGAAGTGCTCAGTGATGATCTGGGGTCACTATTCTCTGCAGATCAGCATGTCTGAGAGGTAGGGGCTCACAGACTGTGGAACTGGTGTAAGACATTTGTCTTTTCCCAGCTACTAATAGATTCTGCTTGTCATAGCCCTTCCATGATACAAAGTTAAGTCATTTTGTGTCTGACACAGGCAAAGGAAAACGACAGGCCCTTGCCTTCCCGGTCCTCAAGGATCAGCTGTAAGATGATGTCATAAAGCCGGATCAGGTCCTGGGGCCGGGGGGAGCACTTGCTGTCATCCTCTGGATGCTGCTGCAGCAGAGCCCTGTGCAGACCTTTGGCCATGCTCTCATTATGCTTGATTGCCATTGACAGCTTGATGTAAGTCAGATAGCTGGAATGCATCACAAGTCAGCTCAAGTTATACTCAGAGAAGCAGAGGAACTGGGAGGACTGGACTACAAGCTGGGGCCGACCCAGAGGAAGTGCGGGGGTGAGTTGGGGCAAGGCCACAACAGGGCCATTTGGCCTGGGCTTCAAGGGACCCTGTAATCCCAACTACTTGGCAGGCTGAGGCAGGAGAATCACTTGAATCTGGGAGGTGGAGGTTTCAGTGAGGCGAGATAGTGCCACTTCACTGCAGCCTCGGCGACAAGAGTGAAACTCCGTCTCAAAAAAAAAACTAAAATAGGCCGGGTGCAGTGACTCACGCCTGTAATCCCAGCACTTTGGGAGGCCCAGATGGGCGGATCACCTGAGGCTGGGAGTTCAAGATGAGCCTGACCAACATGGAGAAACCCCATCTCTACTAAAAATACAAAATTAGCTGGGCACGATGGCTCATGCCTGTAATCCTAGCTACTCAGGAGGCTGAGGCAGGAGAATTGCTTGAACCTGAGAGGCGGAGGTTGTAGTGAGCCGGGATCGCTCCATTGCACTCCAGCCTGGGCAACAAGAGCGAAACTCCGTCTCAAAATAAATAAATAAATAAATAAATAAATAAATAAAATAAATACATAAAATAAATAAATACATAAATAAAATAGATATGTATTTATGCAAACCATAGAAAAATGTTTGGCAGCCATCCCAAGATACCTGACGATGTGAAATACTTTTATTACAACTGGCCTGATCTTCAAAGGCCTTCGCAGCTCCTGCCTTCCTGTTACCGTCTACTATGTTCCTCATGCACCTTCCACTCGGCACAAGCAGGATGCACTGCCTCCGAAATGCATCACTTGAATCCTGCCTCTGCTCCTTTGTCCATCTGAATCACCCTCTCCACATTTCTGACCCTGTAATCGTGATCTCACTTCATGAGGCCGTTTGCTTCCCTTTTGCATTTAGCTTTCCCGGGGGTACACTGTCAATAGCCTACTGTCTGATGTCATCAGTCAGCACTTCATCAGAGGCAATTATGTCTACAGAGCTTTTGGCTCATTACTGTCACTCCTCCTTACATGTGTGCATATGCATATCATCTTTCCCTAATGAGATGGGAAATAATGATTCATTCCCTCGAGCAGTGGTTTCCATAAATGACCAACCCACAGACCAGTGCAAACGGGCTGCAAAAGAGCTTCCTCTGAGGAACTTATTAGAATGCAGATTCTTGGACTGCGTGGGAGAGGAGGATCTCATAAATCTGGGTGTAATAGGCACAGAACATTAAGTGTAATATGGGCAGGACTCTGGACTCAGCATATCCAACAAGCTGCTGGCTGATTCCGATGACGCCGATGAATTGCCAGGTTGGGAACTGCTGCCCCCAGAGAACCTAGCAGAGAGCTCTGTACGTGATAGGTGCTCACTCCCCTATTGTTTGGGTGTATGCCTCCTGATAATGAACTTGATCATAACATTATTGTTGTATTATGCCTGTATTGTTTCCTTAAGTGAAGGAAGAATGCTTTTGAGTACCTAATAGGTGGCAAGCTCTGTGCCTGCTTACATACATGAACTATTCCTTTTAATAACCTTTGGAAATAAAGTGGTATTTTCATTGGGCATTAGAAATCTGAAAACTTTGGTTTACAGCTGTTGCAACAGCAGAACTAGAATTTGACCTCCGACATAATGGGCTCAAAATCTATGACCTTTCTGCTCACCAGAGGGCGTGAACTGCTGGTTTGTACCTGGCTTGCAGATACCTTCTTTGGGCAGCACAATGTTCAATATTAAAAAAATTTACCAACACTTCTAAACTGGATACTTTGTATTAATATCTGGGTTTCTGGCTTCTCTTCATGGGGGAAAAAAAAAAGGTTTGGTGAACACTGGGGCCCACATTCCTGCAGGGCAACAGTCACATGGAGCCTTTAGATGGGCATGTGCCTAGAACACGCTAGAGTCCCCATCGCTCCCCATTCTCTTACATTCTATTCCCAACTAGGTTCTTATAGGCCCGGGTTTGTGACTGTTGCACACTTATCTACTCTCTTGCTTCCCACTGGTCAGGAAGTCTGGCAAACTTAAAAGGCCTCTTTTTGTTGCTCTCTCCTGTATGGATCTCTGATCACAGAGGTGTGTGCATTTCTGACTTTGTGATTTCAATACTAAGGAAGCTGTTGGCACATTATCAAGGGAAACTGGGATCGCTGCTCCCCAACTTACACATTCTGGTGTGTCCCAGTAAAATTCTATATTCAGCCTCCAAACTAGCTGGGAAAAACATGGCAAATCATCTACTTGCTCCAGTTCAATGGTGTTTAGAAGTAAAAAGTCACTGTGAGCAGTGCCACCAAGTGGTGGAGAGACTCCATGCAGAATCGCCACCTTCAGCCAGAGAGGCTGGGAGGCCGAAGACCTCTCTCAATGCACAGGGCCGTTCAGAAACTAGAAATGAAATGCTTGCCCATCTCCCTAGGCCGCTCCTTCTGAGGCTTTTTGAGACAAGGTCTCACTGTCACCCAGGCTGGAGTGCAGTGGCACAATCGAGGCTCACTGCAACCTCAACCTTCTGGGTTCAAGCGATCCTCCCACCTCAGCCTCCTGAGTAGCTGGGGTGACTACAGGCACGGGCCATCACACCCAGCTGATTTTTTTTTTTTTTTTTAGTAGAAATGAGGTCTCGCCATATTGCTCAGACTGGTCTTGAACCAGCCCATTTTTAGCTTTTTAAAAGACAGCCGTGGCCAGCCATGGCAGCTCACACTTGTAATCACTGCACTTTGGGAAGCTGAGGTGGGCAGATAGCTTGAGCTGAGGAGTTCAAGACCAGCCTGGGCAACATGGTGAAACCCCATCTCTACAAAAAATACACAAATTAGCTGGGTGTGATTGGGCACATCTGTGGTCCCAGCTACTGGGGAGGCCGAGGTGGGAGGATTGCTTGAGCCTGGGAGGTCAAGGCTGCAGTGAGCCATGATTACCTCACTGCATTCCAGCCTGGGCAACAGAGACCCTGTCTCTATTTAAAAAAAAAAAAGAAAGAAACCTAAAAACAGACTGGCACTTAAAAGAGTTGTGCTTCATTTTTTGACTTTCTGTACTCATTTTCTGTTTGTTCCTTTCCTTAAACAAGCTGCCACTGCTGCTGATTCAACGTTTCATTTTATATATTTATATATATATATATATATATATATATATATATATATATTTTTTTTTTTTTTTTTGAGACAGAGTTTCGCTCTTGTTGCCCAGGCTGGAGTGCAATGGTGTGATCTCGGCTCACTGCAACCTCTGTCTCCCGGGTTCAAGCAATTCTCCTGCCTCAGCCTCCCAAGTAGCTGGGTTTACAGGCATGCACCACCATGCCCAGCTAATTTTGTATTTTTAGTAGAGACGGGGTTTCTCCATGTTGGTCAGGCTGGTCTGGAACTCTCAGCCTTAGGTGATCTGCCTGCCTTGGCCTTCCAAAGTGCTGGGATTACAGGCATAAGCCACTGGGCCTGGCCCATTTTATACATTTTTAATGTGTATTCTTGTTTTTGGAAAATGTGAACAGAGGACTATTAAACTCTTTTAGCATCAGTATAGCAAGGAGGTAAAACAACAAACAACAAAACAAACAAAAAAAACCCTTTTTGTAAAATAGGATTGAGTATCGTTGGATTGAGCACTTATCAAGCAAATGTGCCAGGCATTTGTGTCCTTCATTTAATTCTTACAAGCCTGAGTGTTCAGTATTTTAATTTTATAGGTGAACAAATAGAAGCTGAGGGTGAAGGACCTACAGCTGTCACGTTCATCTCTTCTCAACACTGCCAACTGTCCCCTTGGATCTCCCAGACAGACAAGGGACATCTCTGGTTTCTCAGTGCCCCCTAGAAACCTAGGGTCATTTCAAGGCATTATGCAAATGAGAAGCTTTCCTTCTCTTCACCTCATCTCCTGATCTGCACAAAAATGACTGTAGGACCCACTGCAGGTACCGATGTAGTCACCAATCCTCAGTTTACCACCTGCTCTCTACTTGCTTCCCTGCCATAACTTTCTAAAAGGGATGTGAGCCATGTTTAAAGTCACCTGGTCACTGGAGGGATCTTGTTCTACCCTCTGTAGTAGTACCTCTGTAGGGTAGTACCCACTGTAGGGATCTTGTTCTACATCAGTGGTTGCCAACGTTTTTGGCTCCAGGGACTGGTATTGTGGAAGACAATTTTTCCACGGACTGGGGGGATGGGGGAATGGTTTCAGGATAAAACTGTTCCACCTCAAATCATCAGGCATTAGATTCTCATAAGGAGCACACAACCTAGATTGCTAGCATGTGCAGTTCACAATAGGGTTCATTCTCCTGTGAGAATGACATGCTGCTGCTGATCTAACAGGAGGCAGAGCTCAGGTGGTAATGAGAGCAAGGGGGAGTGGCTATAAATACAGCTCACCGCTCACCTCCTGCTGTGCAGCCCGGTTCCTAACAGGCCATGGACGGTACTGGTCTGTAGCCCAGGAGTTGGGGAATCCTGCTCTACAGTTTCCAACCTCAGAGATGAAGCATCCCCTCTGTAAGTCAGAAAGAAACTATTCAAGTAGGAGAATTAAAACAGGATCACAGAGAGGGAGGCTGAAGAGTTTGACATTCTGTGTTTACTTGTATGAGGAAAAACAGCACATAGAGGCATCCACAGTATTTAATTCGTTTGGATAACAGTTACAGATAAACAGGTACACCCATATACAATTACCAATACTTTTTATACAGTTCATATTTCAGTACATCAACACTATTTTATTTACACTCTATTTATGTACATTAACATCTTTCTAAAGCCATTGCATTGTCAACAAGTTTTATACAGTAATTTACAAGATGAGTGTAGTTAATAGTTAATTTAATAAATTTTCAGCTAGTTCATGAATTAAAAAAATTAATTACAACCAGTATAACAAACACAGAGCAAACAACATTAGTAGATTGTGCTACCTGCTTAAATAAAACATCTGTAAAGAAAGTATTTAAAATCTTCCACTTTTTAATGGGATATGTCCAGGTAGGAATGGACAGATTTTATATACTGAAAATCTTGAAACTATAAAGTATGCATTTTGTCTGACTTTATTACATTAGACAATTTAGGCCACTCCTACCTACTTGCAATTATATTTTTTCTGAAAAGGATTTCAATTTAGGTAGCCATTTCAGATAACCTTTCCAAATGCTCTGAGAACTAGATATTCATAGTTACTGGCCTCAGATATCAGAACGCAAATGCTTAGTTACACTGGTAATTACTACCTATGAGGAAGAAAGGGTAGTGGAATCTGACAGTTAATGAGAATCAACTTGCAAGGTCTAAATGAATAAACAAAGGCCAAAAATAAGGTGAAACATTTCCTTCAAGTATGTATTAAAAAACTACATGAAAAAAACTCTACCTGAAATAAATAATATTTATACTTTTGTTCCAGTCTTGAATAATTAGAGCAAAAACGAAGTAAACAAAGAAACATAACTTTCAATGACTACTGTAAAATTAAAAAAAAAGGCAAATATCAAAATAAAAAAATTAGTGAACATGCAAACAAAGCAAAACTAAAGTTGACTTCCTAAAACCACCAATTTCATTAAATATACTTATGAACTCCTAATGTCTGGGACATGTTTTGTTTGTAATTTATAGCCCTTAGAGCCACCAAATACACACAAGCAAGTTCATTTGCATGTGTTCTCTCTTTTTTAAAATGCAAAATAAACACAGAAAAGAACAACCACTAATTGCGAAACGTGATCTAGCTCTGATGCCGCTTACTTTCCCAGAAGCTCTTGTTGCAACATGTGCATGTGAAGATGCTGCAAATATTGGCAACTGCTCCCCTTCCCTCAGCATGGGCAGGGCCAGGGGTGCAGAATACATTTCTGAGGATACTTGAAGTATCCTAAATGTAAGATGCCTCCACTGGGAGGGCCATGGTAGCTGGATTTCCCAGGATGTTTTTCTTTCTACTGGGTCTCCCTCTGGGTGGAAGGCACATAGCTCTTAAGAGAGCCTCCCTTTCAGACTGATCACTCTATGCCCCTGCCACCAATGACTGGTTGTGCCTCAAACATAAACACAACGGCAAAAACAAAAAGCAAGAAAGACAAAGAAAGGGTATGGAAACTTTAAAAAATAAATTGAAAAATCCTCGCCCGTGCCGTAAGAATCATTTGCACACCTTCATGATCTGGCTTTCTCCATCTTGTCAATATAATGGAATAAACTTCGGGAAGAAGGAGGTAGCATATCATGTCATCCCTAGACAACATTACAATTTTTTGTTTTTTACTTTGACTCCAAGGAAATCTTTAATATTTGTTATGATTATTGGTAAACTCTATACTCACTACATATTTGTTCATATCTGGACAAGCACAATTGAATTCTTATTTGGTCCCAGGTGGCTGGTGCCAAACCTTTTGTTTGCAGGCTGATGGTGGGATCTGCCTGAAAGTTCTCTATCGAACAACTTGTATGAGAGTTTAAAATAAAATTATTGCTACTCTTAAAGTTAACTATTTTAATTAGAATTTGTATTCTAACAGGATAAAATAACTACATTTAGCTTGCCTTTCAGTGACACTTTTGCCAAGTACAGCTTGGCAAGGAGTCATCTCCCTCACCACCAAGCTGTCTAGCAGCCAGAGTGGTAGCTTTACTGTAACATACAGTACTTTTTGTAATCAGACTCAAAGTCTTCATCCATACTGCTTGTGTCTGCCATCTTTTTGTCATCAATCTTTGGCAGAAATTGTGCATAGTCTATCCCCTGCTGCTCATAGAAAAGAATGTAGGCAGAGTCGGTGTCAATTTCATCAGGGTGACATTCCTGAAAGGGCAAGAAAAACCTTTAACAAAAAGCCATCGCTATTATGGCTCTAAATCCTTGCCGGGAAAGGGAAGACCAACCCTCTGTAATTACTAAACCTGATTGCTTCCAATAAGCTCACTAGTTTGGCTGTCTCACACCTGCCCCTTTAAAATGAGCCCCATTATTTCCAATGTTTGCTTTGGGGAAAATATTTTGACCACAGACAAGTCAAAACAGAATGACCTAAAACCCCATCAAATTCTATTTATTTATTTTGTATGTATGTATTTATTTTTTTGAGATGGAGTCTCACTCTGTCACCAGGCTGGTGTGCACTGGTGTGATCTCAGCTCACTGCAATCTCTGCCTCCTGGGTTCAAGGGATTCTCCTGCCTCAGCCTCCTGAGTAGCTGGGACTACAGGTATGTGCCACCACGCCTGGCTAATTTTTTGTATTTTTAGTAGAGACAGGGTTTCACCATATTAGCCAGGATGGTCTCGATCTCCTGATCTCATGATCCACCCTCCTTGGCCTCCCAAAGTGCTGGGATTACAGGCATGAGCCACCGCACTCAGCCCAACCCCATCGAATTCTAACAGTCTAGAAGATAGGAGCTTTTTGCATTAACTAACTCCTTTTTTTTTTTTTTTTTTTTTTTTTTTGAGACAGAGTCTTGCTCTGTTGCCCAGGCTGGAGTGCAGTGCTATAGTCTTGGCTCACTGCAACCTCCACCTCCCAGGTTCAAGCCATTCTCCTGCCTCAGCCTCCCGAGTAGCTGGGATTACAGGCATGCGCCAACATGCCCAACTAATTTTTGTATTTTTAGTAGAGATGGGGTTTCACCATTTTGGCCAGTCTGGTCTCGAACTCCTGACATCAAGTGATCTACCTCCTAAGCCTACCTCAGCCTCCCAAAGTGCTGGGATTACAGGCATGAGCCACTGTGCCCGGTCAACTAACTCTTTATTTTTCCTCACTACTCATGTTTTCATTCCCTACTCTGCATATCACTTTTGTTCCTTTAATACTGACAGCATCTATATATTGATTCTAAAAGAAATATCTATTTCCTATTTAAGAGATAGTCCATTATTTCAACAAATGTTCCCCAGTTCTGTTGATATTCTGTTTCTAACTTTCATTCAAAGATTGAGAATGTTTACCTCACAGATGCTGTCATTGTAGCAGTACCACTTGCAGTTTGGATTTTTGGCATAAGTGACGTAATGGCCCCCACTCAGAATTCCTGAATGGCACTGTAAGAAATAAGAGAATGGAGGTATGTTAGTAGTTAACTGTACTATGGCCAGGATATAGCACTAGGATCTAAGCAGAAGAACACTGATCATGTAAAGGATCAGTAGGTGAGAAAATATTTTAGAACCCTCTAACTTTCTCTAAAACCAAAATAAGCAAAAAGCAAAATACAAAAGTCATAAGCTCCAAGTCTTGTGTGGATAAACAATCATTTTATAATGTAATTACTATTATTATTATTATTATTTTGAGACAGGGGCTTGCTCTATCACCCAGTCTGGGGTGCAGTCAAGTGATCACAACTCTCTAAAGACTTGACCTCCTGGGCTCAGGTGATCCTCCTGCCTCAGCCTTCCAAGTAGCTGGGACCACAGGCACATGCCACCATACGTCGCTCCATTTTAAAATTATTTGTAGAGATGGGGCCCAGGCTGGTCTCAAACTCCTGGGCTCAAGCGATCCTCCTGCCTCAGCCTTCTAAAGTGCTGGGATTACAGGTGTGAGCCACCACACCTGGGCAAACCCAGATTTCTATGTTAACTTTGACTATCACTAAGCTCAATGCTAGGAAATAAGCAGGACCTGAAAAATACTTGCTCATGAATACATGAAGACAAGTGAACAAAACACAGACCACTCTCTGAAAACCATACAATAAACCACTTACTGAAATTGCATATAGATTATAAATAGGCTTAATATGAGTGTCTTCTCTTTGGTCATCAGTGCTGTCTTCTTCACTGTGGTTACCAAGCTGACCATTGCTGTAGCCATTGCCACAGCCATTGCCACATGCTTCATGCTCATAAAAGAATCCATTGACCAAAGCTACCTCGTGGTCCTGAGGAGTGACCAGCTCTGGTTGGCTGTCCCCCTGCATATGCCCTTGGCTCAAGGCATCAGCCAGCTCACAGATCTGCCCAGCCCCATTCTCTTGGCTGGCATCCAAGTTCTTCTTACTACTTGACAGTTTATTTTTGCTGCCAATCTGGGGCAGCCGGAGCCTCCCTTTGCTCCTCCCCAAAGTCTGTGGGCTGCTATTAGGGCTGCTGTTTTTGCTGGAGGGACAGCTGGTTCCACTTTTTCTTGATGAAGAAGGAGAACCTGTGAACAGGACAGAAGAAAAGATTCACAAATCCAAATGCCACAAAGTAAGCCAGCCCCAAATGCTAACTCTGAGGTTAGCTTCACAACTGTAAACACAAAGGTAAAGACAGGGGAGTCATGACTGGCTACCCTTTAGTTCCTATTATGTAGCCAGTAAGTTACATTTTTGTCTTCTTCAATGCCGAGTCCCTATAAGCAACAATGTCCTGAAAATGTAAAGTACATTATAGGGACTCAGAAAATAGCAGAAAGATGATTTATGTCAGATTCAGTTGAAAAAAAATCTAACTATTAGAGTAAGGAGTTCTCCAAATACATATTCCTCCCCTTTGTAAAATTAGACAAAAAATGTGACCACCATTTACTGAGAACTTCCTATTGTTAGGCATGGTACTGGGAATTTCTTGCTGTCCATTGTTACCTCTATGACTCACAAAAATCCTGTAAGGCTTTAAACTTTTTGGTTATAGCCTCTTACCCCTACCCCCTTTTATACATTTAAAAATTATTGAGAATCTTTAGAACTTTTATGTGAATTTTATCTATCAATATTTTCTGTATTAGAAACTAAACTGAGGCATGAAAAAGTACAATACATTAGCACAGACTTCACTGTCAAAGTGACGATATTCTTCCATGTCATGTTGTCTCTTACACCATTGTACATCTGTGAGAGAATGAAAGTGAAAAGGCACATATTGTCTTAGTATTTTTATGAAAATAGTTTTGGGCCAGGCACAGTGGGTCACACCTGTAATCCCAGCACTTTAGGAGGCTGAAGCAGGAGGTTCACTTGGGCGCAGGAGTTCGAGCCCAGCCTGGGAAACATGGTGAAGCACCGTCTCTACAAAAAATGCAAAAATTAGCCAGGTGCAGTGGTGCGTGCCTGTAGTCCCAGCTACTCAGGAGGCTGAGGTGGGAGGATTGATTGACCTCGGGAGGTCGAGGCTGCAGTGAGCGGTCATCTGTGTTGCACCACTTCACTCCAGCCTGGGTGACAGAGTGAGACCCTGTCTCAAAAAAATAAAAAATAAAATAAATATATAAAAAAAGAGTTTTGATCCTCTAGACCCCCTGAAAGATGGGGAACCTCAGAACTTTCACTATAAGGGGACAAGACAGCAGCTACCATTTCTGTTTACCATACATCAGGCACTGTGTGAAGTGCTTTACTCTCCATGTGTCAAACTCTCAACTCTGTAAACCTGGCATTATCTCCATTTTACAGATGAGAAAATAGATTCAGGGAGGCTGAATCTCTTGCTAAAACTTACATAGCTTAAATACAGATAGGTCTGATTCCAGATAGGTTCCTTCCACTGAACCAACCTGATGTTCCAGAACAGAAGACAGAGAAACATATGTAGCCTACAGGAGTCCCAAGAAAGCAACTGCATAAGGCCCCCAGGCCTCACCTTTTGGGCTGCTGCTGATGTTAGCGCTGAGTGAGGATGGGCTTTTGCTCAGGAGCATGTCCTCTTCCCCAGCCGAACTCTGTGCATCCACTTTCTTCACCCCTCTTGCCAGAATCCTGGGCTTGGAGAGCTCATCCCCCTGGTGTGTGAATGGTTTATGCTGGCAGAGAGCTGGGTCTCGTGATACCAAAAAAGCACTCGGATCAAAACTTTCCCGAGGAAATTTGACAATTTTCTGTGATTTTATCCACTGATCATTTACAAATTGAAATCGCTTAAGGTGAATAATCTGGAGAAGCAAAGGTAGAAAACATCGCATTAAAGCATTCTGAAGATACAAAATTTACAGGAAAAAACAAGTCAAATACATGTGAATGTTTGGGAGTATATAACAGAACATTTACTCTTCATTATTTTTTAAAGACTTCAAAAATATGGTTTCATAAAGGCCTCTACAGAGGCCCCAGTGCACTGGTGTGCTTGTGCACACACACTCAACTCAGCAGTGTGGCACAGCCACATGACTGCACAGTGGGTATTGTCTCCAGGCTCAGTTGCTCTTCTAGAGTCCACAAAGGGCTAGCCTAAGCTTCCACTCTCCACAGAGCCAGAAGTTCAACCTCTCCTGAAGTTCAAATTCACCACGTTGTACCCCTTGTGGCAGTTCTCACATCACACTGAATTGCAGTTACTGGGCTACATGACTGCTCTGCTTGTTTTATTTGATGATTATATGAAAATATATACTTGTTAAAATTCATCAAACTGGATATTAAAAATCTATGCTTTTAATTGTATGTTAATTATACCTCAGTTTTTTTAAAAGGTCTCCCCCTCGGCCAGGTGTGGTGGCTCACCCCTGTAATCCCCACACTTTGGGAGGCCGAGGCGGGTGGATCACAAGGTCAGGAGATCGAGACCATCCTGGCTAACACAGTGAATCCTCATCTCTACCAAAAAATAAAAATAAAAAACACCTAAAAAATTAGCCAGGCGTGGTGGTAGGCACCTGTAGTCCCAGCTACTCCAGAGGCTAAGGCAGGAGAATGGTGTGAACCCGGGAGGTGGGGCTTGCAGTGAACTGAGATCTTGCCACTGCACTCCAGCCTGGGTGACAGAGCGAGACTCCATCTCAGAAAAAAAGGTCTCCCCCTCCCCGTCACCCACCTTGTCCCCAAGCCTGCCCCTTCCCTCTAGTTCCTATCTGTGGAGCTAGCTGACAACCAGTGTTATTAATTTCTTGTGCATCATTCCCTAGGAAGCTGTTCTGGTCTAAGAAAAACCTACATTCAGCTTCACAGAGTAGTGTGACAGAGACATGAATGGAATAAGAAAATACGGCTGGGCACGGTGGCTCATGCCTGTAATTCCAGCAATTTGGGAGGCCAAGGTGGGTGGATCACCTGAGGTCAGGAATTCGAGACCAGCCTGGCCAACATGGTGAAACCCCATCTCTACCAAAAGTACAAAAATTAGCCGGGTGGTAGTGGTGCGCGCCTGTAATCTCAGCTACTCAGGAGACTGAGGCAAGAGAATCACTTGAGCCTGAGAGGTGGAGGTTGTGGTGAGCTGAGATTACAACACTGCACTACAGCCTGGGTGACATAGTGAGACCCTGTCTCAAAAAAACAAAAAAAGAAAATACATATAAATATCTGATTAAAATATGCCAGTACCTTACAGTTACACTGATCTTAATGAATAGGAAGATTTGTCACTTCAAACTCTCCTGACAAACAAAAGGACAGTCTCCTAATCCATGATGGGAGAAGGCAGAAGTAAATTAAATCTAAAAGAACACACAGGCCCTAGTGCACTGGTGTGCTTGTGCACACACACTCAACTCAGCAGCGTGCCACAGCCACATGACTATGTGCAGTGGGTGTTGGGGGCTCCGGGCTCAGTTGCTCTTCTAGAGTCCACAAAGGGCTAGCTTAAGCTTCCTCTCTTCACAGAGCCAGAAGTTCAACCTCTCCTGAAGTTCAAATTCACCACGTTGTACCCCTTGTGGCAGTTCTCACATCGCACTGAATTGCAGTTACTGGTCTACATGATCTCTTCTTCTAGGTTATAAGATTTTTAGGAAAAGGAACTACCAAATATTTGTAGAAAGATTCATCTCTGTATTCAACATAAAAACCTTGTACAGAAAGTGTTTTAAATGCTGCTGCAGGAAAAGTCTTACTCTCAAAAATAACAAAACCTCCTGTTTGTTCATGTCTTCTTTCTTTTATGCTAGATTCCTGCTCTCTCAGAGGCAGGACTGTAACATACCAGGAAGGGTGGAAGCCTCCAGAGATCCAGCTTCTGTGTTGCTAAGCAGTGGGTCTTACACTTGGAACAGTAGTACATGTCATTTTCCCCTAGCTCTTCCTCACTGGTGAAAGCACGGAGACAGCTGTCCAGGTTGATGGGCTTGGCTTGCGCTCGCCGACTCTGCTGCACACTTTCATGCTTATCTACAACCTGTAGGTAGAGGGAACAGGAGGAAAGGGGTATGTGGGAAGGCATTTAAACTGGTGATATAGCTATGCATCAACCTCTCGGTCACTCACCCTTATTTTACTCTATATAAGGAAAAAGAAAATACAACTGGCTGGGTATGGTGGCTCAGGCCTGTAATCCCAGCACTTTAGGAGGCCGAGGTGGGGGGAATTGCTTGAGTCCAGGAGTTGGAAACCAGCCTGGCCAACAGAGTGAGACCCTGTCTCTGTAAAAGAAAAATCTGAAAATTAGCTGGGCATTGTGGTGCACGTCTGTAGTCCCAGCTACTCAGGAGGATTGCTTGAGCCTGGGAGCAGAGGTTGCAGTGAGCTGTGATTATGCCACTGCACTCCAGCCCAGATGACAGAGAGAGACCCTGTCTCAAAAAAAAAAGGGAAAAGAAAACACAACCCAAACTAGAGTCCGAGCAAATACAGCACCTACACATTTATTCACAAATGTTAGTTACATTGTAACATTCTGGATAAAATTTCTATTTATATGACCATAGCTTTTCTTGAAAAATTTTTGAATGCTTCAAAATGACAAAAACAAAACGAATTGCATTTATTTAACAACTTTGGAATCTTATAAGGGATTACATGTGAGTTGGCCCTCAAGCCAGGGGTGCTGATAGTAGGCCATTTATTTTTAATCAGAAAGCCAGAGCATTATTAGTATGCTGCAGAGTTTACAGAGGCTAGGAGAAATAATGTGAAACACAGAAACCAGAGCCGGATGAAATAAGGGCACAGAAAAGCTCACCGTGAGAAGACAACACAGCAGAGCATGAAACACCACAGGGTACAACTCATTTGCATCTGATCCCATGTATCACAGAGTTATCAGAATACCAAGTCTATAATTATCTGTCTCCTCCCTCATGGGGCCTTTTTATCTGAGATGGCAACAAAAGGAAGAACAAGCTCAAGAGTGTGCTGCTTTTGTTGAGAAGGCCCCTAATACCCACCCAAACCTTTGGGGTCCTGTTAATCAGCATGTTAGGCTGTGGAGCAAGAAGGAGTTAAGTGTAAGAAAGGAGAGAGAGCAAAGAATGGGCGGGGTGCATGGATGTATGTTGGGGGTGGTGTAGAATGAAGAAGAAGGAGAGAAGGAAGGATCTAGAGTGCAGCAAAAAAGAAAGAATTTTTCCCTCTCCATGCCTGGCTGCTACCTGACAAACAATCAAGAACCATAGAGCTGGGATCCTTCTGTTTGTCCCTCTAATGTATGGGAAGGTGGGTGAAGCATCAGGGTTATGAATGCTACCATAAGACTTCACACAGTATATATTTGTGTCCCAAAGCAGAGCCCGGACCACAAGGCCCACACTGACTGCCTCTCTGTGGCAAACGTCACATATGTCCATCACCCACCCTATTTATTGCTCCTCCCTTCCAGAGGTGAACTTCCTCCATGAATTTCCCTTCCTGAAACTCATGATGGGAACCTCAGGCTGCCTGGAATACAAATTGGCACAGCTCAGGACATTCAGCTTAGCATGGGTTTTTCAGGCGAGACTTTTTCCCTATATGAGAGTCACGAGGCTGTCAAATGCTGTTATAAACTAGCAAGGTTGGGTTTGATCATGCAGTTAAGGTTCTAGCACTGCATAACTATCCAGGCTAAAGAGCTCATTTAAAAAGGGGAACTTAGAGGAAAATTCTTTTTTTAGAAAGGGAAATCTGGCTTGGACTTGGGTTATAGACTTCTTTTTTGAGTACAAATTCTGTAGTAACAAGATATTAACTGTCATCATCTTTTGAACTGGTCACTCAAGGAAAAAACTGACGTGCTTCAAAAGCAAACATGCTGTATCATAGTTGTTGCAATGAGTAGAAAAAGGGGTGTATCATATACGATAGTGTTTCCTTTCTCATAGCCAGTTAAATATTATCTCTATTATCTCTACCAGGAATACTTTATGGCCAACCACAAATTAGAGTAAGCTAGTAAAGAATGTTGATTTTTATTGACTATATTTTCTGTGGAACACAGGCTACAGTGCTAGATGAAGACAGGGAGGAAAGAAGGCTGATAAAAAACATGTTTGTGGACTGTACTGACAATAATTTCTATTTATCAGTAAAATTTCCCAAAGTGATAAAGATTCCCTTTACCTCTTGGGATCCATGCTTAGATCCTCTACTATTGTTTAAACACTCAATAAATTACTTATAGGCACCCTCTTCTTTTCAGAGTTGCTTTAAAGCTCATCTTAACACAAAACACAGGAAATGAAGTAATAGTTTTCATATAAGACTATTAAAAAAAAGAGAGAGGCCTAAGAATTTGTCTAGTTTAATTTTCTTTTTTTCTTTCTTTCTTTCTTTCTTTTTTTTTTTTTTGAGACAGGGTCTTGCTTTGTTACCCAGGCTGGAGTGCACTGGTGAGATCACAGCTCACTGCAGCCTTGATCTCTTGGGCTCAAACAATCCTCCAACCTCAGCCTCCCAAGCAGCTGGGACTATAGGTGCACACCACCACACCTGGCTAATTTGTGCATTTTTTGTAAAGACAGGGTGACATCATATTGCCCAGGCTGGCATCTAGTTTAATTTTCTACTGAGGAATCTGAGGTCCAAACAGGAGAGAAATAAAAAGGATAAGAGTGATTTTCCCTCTATTTTTTTCTGATTACTAGTATAATATTCATGTGGAAATTTTGGAAAGCAGAGAAAAATGTAAAAAGGCAGGGGATCCTTTTATATTCTTAATACAAAGGCAACCACTGTCAAAATATTGGCAGATTTTCTTCTGTCCTTTTTCCCAAATAGTATTATTTTCAATATTGAAGGTATTATTTCCAGTATATGCAACTTTATGTCTTGTTTTTAAAAAAATGTTCACATATCATAAGCATGTTCCCATAAATGTTAGCAAAAACCCCAGGTAATCATTTTCAACAACTGCATTATATTTTATCCAATGAATACACCATGCTTTATTTAACCATTCCTCTAATGTGAGACAAATTTAAGTTGTTAATAACTTTTTACTCTCCTAAAAAATGCTATGATGATATCTGCCTGCAAATTATGGAGTAATTACAGAGTATTCTCCCCTCAGATAAATTCCTAAAAGGGAAATCACTGGAATAAAAAATATAAAGCATATGGGCAATAATCCCAATTTAAAGCACGGTATCTCTTTTGTCTACATGACTTTCTAAGCACATGCAGAAACTCTACATGTAGTGGAGCCCAGATTAGGCATATGGCCCCACTCCCTAGCAAGGCATCAATAGCCCTTCATTTCCATGGTATCCTAAGTGCATCACTGAAAGTGGAAGTAGGGTGAGATTTAACAGGTCATGTAGGCCATTTCCTATAAGCAGGATGTCCTAAAGAGCTTTTCAGATTGCACACTGGATTTGTTAAAAAGGGGAAGAGATTTATAGAGCCAAATAATTTATCATCATTGACAGTAATGTCTTGTCAGAATAATGCCCTGTCAGATTTTGTGCTGACAAAGATTTATCAATCTATCAACTGGTAAAATTTTCCCTCCTTGCTAGTGAGCATGATCTAGAACATTAGTTTCTCTTCAGCTTTCTTTAGCTTTAGCCTAGTGATCTTTCATTTGACAAGTATCCACAAATTATACTTATTCCTGGCTAGAAAGGGCTCCCAGGAGCCTTGGTGTGTGGGGCATATTTTGGGATCTAAATAGGAAACTAGGTCTAGAATTGGTAATTTCCCCAGTCCTCCATAGAATAACAAGACAGAAAAGTCAGTTACCATTACTAACTTATCCAAAGGGAATGCTTTAAAAAATAGTAAAGGAAATTTCTGCCTATCAAGAGCCATAAAAATGCAAAAACCACTACAATTCCTCATGTGACTTAAGGAACCCCTTTGACTCTGTGGCTTTTACCTCTCTATCAGATTCTTAATGTCTTTACCTTTCAAATAATATTTGGTTGATTAAAAACTGCCCGAGGTGAACATTTTTAGGTATGGAGTTAAAATTATTTCTGAAGCAACATTTTCAAAATTTAAAAATTGCTCTGGCCAGACAGTGACAATAGAAGAATGTGAAGTGTGAAGAGTAGCCATTGAGATGTGCTCTTAGGTACCCAAAATTGAAACATTTCAATCCTTTCTCTAACTTTTCTGATCACTATGCCTATTAAAGGTAGCAGCTATAGCCCTGGGACACATTTGAACTAAGTAACTGTGATTACCAAATGCTGCAACTTCAATAATATTTAACAGAGAGATGCTTATTGATATGCCATGGCCAGACACAGTTTGGTTTCAAGGTTCACTGATTAATATTTTTGAAATTTCATGCCTGCTCTAGTTTGGATATGGTTTATTTGTCTCCACCAAAATGCATGTTGAAATCTGATTCCCAATGTGGTGTTTTTAGGAGGTGGGGCCTAGTAGGAGGTGTTTGGGTCATAGGGGTGAAACTTTCATAAATGGTTGGTGCCATTCTTGCAGTAGTGAGTTCTCTTCTGAGAACTTAGTTTCCAAGACAGCGGGCTGTTAGAAAGCGAGGATCTTCCTCCTGTTTGGTCCTCCCTCTTGCCTGTGTCTGTTCTCCTTTGATCTTCTCTGCCATGTTATGATGCAGCACAGAAGCCTTTGCCAGAAGCCAGGACCATGTCCTTGAACCTCCCAGGCTGCGGAACTGTAAGCTAAGTAAACCTCCTTTCTTTATAAGTTACCAGCCTCATGTACTCTGTTATAGCAACACAAAATGGACAAAGACAATGCCCCAATACAATGAACTTCAGAAGCTGGAAAATGAAAAAGCTCAAGCAAACATGTCAATATATTAGGTGCCATAGAGGATGCCAATGAAGGCTTTTCTGGTTGTTTTTAAATTGTCTAGAACAGAAATGGCCTAAGAGTTACACTGGGGGAAATTTCCCATATAAAAACCACCATTTTATGGCGGCCCTAAACACTTACCCTTTCCTGGGACATTTCATAGTGGAGGTGAAGGGCTGTGGGGTCCCAATCCACAGCAATATAGGCATTTCCAATGAAAGCTCTGTCTTCCCCACAATCAATTTTACACCCTCTGCAAAATCTAAAAAGGGGGGAAAGATCCACAGAGGAAGAAATAATTATGAAGGAATTTAAATTTTCTTAATAAAAAATATTCTCCCTTCCTACTTTTCTGCTTTCCTCTTGGGCCTCACAATTTGTCATGGGCTTCTAACTTCAGACTCTGATAAATGTAGGGATACCTACTAATAATTATTATCATTTCAGGGAATCATGCTTTTCACTTTTCAAGTCTTTATTTTTACAAAGTACTTGATAACCATCTGTTAATCACAGGAAGTTGTGAACTTTATGGCAAATAAATGACATGGGAATTGACTGTTTGAGATACTACAGCATGCAAGAAATTCCAAATTCAGTTATTTAATGCTCTGAGGTAGGACAATTTATCTGGTATAACACCTAGCTCCTTGTTTGTAAAATGGCAGTTTAAATAAATGCATATAAAAGTTTACAGAGGCTGGGCATGGTGGTTCATGCCTGTAATCCCAGCACTTTGGGAGGCCGAGGTGGGTGGATCACCTGAGGTCAGGAGTTCGAGACCAGTCTGACCAACATGGTGAAACCCTGTCTCTACTAAAACTACAAAAATTAGCCAGGCACGGTGGTGGGCACCTATAATCCCAGCTCCTTGGGAGGCTGAGGCAGGAGAATTGCTTGAACCTGGGAGGTGGGGGTTGCAGTGAGCCGAGGTCATACCACTGCACTCCAGCCTGGGCGACAGAGTGAGACTATGTTTCAAAAAAAAAAAAAAGTTTATAGAGTTGCAATGGTAGGGTGGGAGATGGGGTAGGGGAGGAGGATATAATAAAGTCATGGTTCCAATGCCTACTTTATTAATATTATTATTATTTTTCTTGAGATGGAGCCTCGCTCTGTCACCTGGGCTGGAGTGCAGTGGCACGATCTGGGCTCACTGCCAGCTCTGCCTCCCGGGTTCAAGCAATTCTCCAGCCTCAGCCTTCCAAGTAGCTGGGACTACAGGTGCCTGCCACCATGCCTGTCTAATTTTTTGTATTTTTAGTAGAGATGGGATTTCACCGTGTTAGCCAGGATGGTCTCGATCTCCTGACCTTATGATCTGCCCACCTCCGCCTCCCAAAGTGCTGGGATTACATGCGTGAGCCACCACGCCCGACCAACGCCTACTTTAGACTCAGTTTAGTAAGTCTATTGCAGTTCTCTAAAGGTGGACTTTAGTATCATTAGGCACTTTCCCTGCTGTAACAGCAATGACCAATCAATCTCTGTAACTCTTTAAAAACCAAGAACAGATTTCCAGCGAAGTCTAGTAAAGACTAAGATCTACTGTGCTCAGAACTGGCAAACATTTATATTTAAGGAGAGGCTTGGCATGGTGGCTCACACCTATACTCTCAGCACTTTGGGAGGCTGAGGTGGGTGGATCACCTGAGGTCAGGAGTTCGAGACCAGTCTAACATGGTGAAACCCCATTTCTACTAAAAATGCAAAAATTAGCTGGGTACAGTGGTGTGCACCTGTAGTCCCAGCTACTCGGGAGGCTAAGGCAAGAGAATTGCTTGAACCTGGGAGGCAGAGGTTGCAGTGAGCCAAGATTGAGCCACTGCACCCCAGCCTGGGCAACAGAGTGAGACTCCATCTCAGAACAAAACAAAACAAAACAAAACAAAAAAGGAGAGGTGAAGTTATAGAGTAATAAATGTTTATCACAAGCTATGAATTTGGTATGGACTGTAGTTTATAAAACCAGCTAAGTCTCAAAAGCAAAACTTATCTATTGACCTCAAAAGGAAGTGAAAAACATTTTTTGAGACAGAGTTTCACTCTTGTTGCCCAGGCTGGAGTGCAATGGCACAACCTTGGCTCACTGCAACTTCCGCCTCCTGGGTTCAAGTGATTCTCCTGCCTCAGTCTCCCAAGTAGCTGGGATTACAGGCACGTATCACCATGCCCCACTAATTTTTGTATTTTTAGTAGAGATGGGGTGTTACCAGGTTAGGCTGGTCTCAAACTCCTGATCTCAGGTGATCCACCTGCCTCAGCTTCCCAAAGTGATGGGATTACAGGCGTGAGCCACCGTGCCCAGCCACAATTCTTAAGTTTCTCATTATTCACTATTTACTTCTCAAAATTGGAAATCTTAGGAAAACTGTATCATATCTAAAGCTGAAATTCTACTAATGTAATTCTTTTGCAGGTCACTTTACCTATACTCTGGGCACCAAGCACAGGAGTTCCCATCTTTCTGCACAACTCGTAGAGTGAATGGATATTGACAGCCGATACTGTCATCATGGAAAGAGAAGAGAACAAAAAGAGTGTAAGAAGCATTTCTGGTTCGAGGTCCAACTCCTTTTCATCTTCTCTTGAAGTAATCCTAGGAAGGGGCATTTGCCACAGCAGTATGCTCATGTTGACAGCTCAACGTTACTTACCCTAATCCATTAGCTGCAGCCCAGTACCAAATACACTCTGGCTTCCCATCCTCTATCTGGGCTTACAGAAGGGTAGACATATGACTGCCAGATGTCTCCAAGGGAGCCATGTGGCCCATGAAAATTTTACAAGATAAGCTAATCATGAAATCAAATACCAATTATCCTTCAGCCTTAATTCTATCAGAGGATTTAATTCACATTAAACTAAAATAATTAGATCTTTCCATGACAAGAACACTGACACATTGCGGAAAGCTGTATATTTAGAAGTCTTCTTGAATCAGAATCGCTGATGTGGTACATGCTAAGTACTGCCTTAACTATTCAGAGTTATAAGCTACATACCATTTTTGGAGTAACTTCTTTTTTTTTTAGTATACTTTAAGTTTTAGGGTACATGTGCACAACGTGCAGGTTAGTTACATTTGTATACATGTGCCATGTTGGTGTGCTGCACCCATCTCATACCAATTAGAATGGCGATCATTAAAAAGTCAGGAAACAACAGGTGCTGGAGAGGATGTGGAGAAATAGGAACACTTTTACACTGTTGGTGGGACTGTAAACTAGTTCAACCATTGTGGAAGTCAGTGTGGCGATTCCTCAGGGATCTAGAACTAGAAATACCATTTGACCCAGCAATCCCATTACTGGGTATATACCCAAAGGATTATAAATCATGCTGCTCTAAAGACACATGCACACGTATGTTTATCGCGGCACTATTCACAATAGCAAAGACTTGGAACCAAGCCAAATGTCCAACAACGATAGGCTGGATTGAGAAAATGTGGCATACATACACCATGGAGTAACTTCTTTTAACTGCCAATGATTAAGTCAAGATGGCCCTGTGGATTTTCCAACTTTTAAAAAAATTTACTCATCCTTGCCCTAACAAGGAGCAGTGCAACAATTTATACATATTATTGAAACATAAGCTGTACACCTTGGATGCATATAAAATTCCTCCTTGTCAATTATAGTTCAATAAAGCTGGGGGTGGGGAGAAGGAAGCAATGCAAGGAATATAACATAAGAGTGGCATACTTTACAGCTCATCTGGCAACTGATAGGAGTTATTACATGGGCTATTAAAGGTAATGAAACCATGATAAAGAGTCACTGTAAGGGCAAAAGTGAGAATCACATCTGGCATAGGAGTTCCCATCTTTCTGCATAACTCATCCAGTGAATGATCACTGATAGACTGTACTGTCTAGTACCATGTCCAACTTAGGCCAGCAATAAATGAGGAATCAAAAGAAAGATAACAGGATAAAACAACCGAGTAGCACTCTCACAGAAAGCTGTGCAGCACTTCTCTTCTGAAAATTTCTTTTACCTTTTTGCTCTAACTGAATGAAGCCTGGCTTTCTTGAGAATCCTGCTCCCCCTGCAGACTTTTTCCATTTTTCTTTTTGAGACGGGGTATCACTCTTGTTGCCCAGGCTGGAGTGCAATGGCATGGTTATGGCTCACAGCAGCCTCCACCTTTCTGGGCTCAGGTGATCCTCCCACATCAGCCTCCCAAGTAGCTAGGATTACAGGCATGCACCACCATACCTGGCTAATGTTTACATTTTTTGTAAAGATGGCATTTTGCCATGTTGTCCAGCCTGGACTTGAACTCCTGGGCTCAAGTGATCCTCCTGCCTCAGCCTCCTAAAGTGCTGGGATTACAGGCTTGAGTCACCACACCCTACTCTCTGCACTTTTTTTTCTAATACATTCCAGAACCTGGAGGTAAAATAGATCTCTTCCTTATTCCTATGCCACTTGTATATGATCTCTTCTTCCTTCCTTTTCTAAAACATTCCAGCTTTTTTGTAGCATGTGCTACTGAATTATGCCACCAGCTATTCCTCCTTGGAAGGTACATATCTTCTTTACTCACTAAAGATTGTAGCACCCAGTTCACTGTGTTTTTTCTCCACCACTTCTCCTGTTATTATTCTTGGTGACATCAACATCAATGCAATTAATACAACAGTAACTTGGTCTTCTCTCTTCCAACAATAACTTCCCCCACCCCATATGTAAACCCTCTCCAAATGTCATATTCTAGACCTTGTGAATACAAAGTTTTCTGCCTCCAAAATCTCAATTCCCAGTATCCTACTTTGCAACCACAACCTCCTATCTTTTTAGGTTACTTACTTATTCAAACATCCCTATTCTAATGATTCTTTCACCCAAGAGAAACCTCCAATCGCTGCCCTGAAATCCTCACTTGCCTCTTTACCCACTGTCCCTGAAAATAATCACTCTTCTACATAGACCCTTAATTCCAGGATTTTGTCCATTTCATCTAAAATTTCCAGTTTATTGACATAAACACTCAAGAAGTCGAGAACTATACAATGAACACCCCATGTATTCATTACCCAACTCTAAAAATCATCAACTCCAGGCCACTCTTATTTCATCCATAACTTTACCAAGTACCACTAGAATCAGGTGAGAGCTACCATGCCTGGCTATCTTTTTTAATGTCCGAAGGACCATTCTCTCTTTAACCCACTCCAATCTCTGCTCCTTTACCTATACTAAAATAGCTTTCACAAAGATCACCAAAGACCATGTTATCAAATCCAGTGGGCAATTCCCAGTCCTCTGTAGCATTTGAAACAACTATCACTCCTTTCTTCAAATACTTCCTTCACTTAACTCCTGGTTTTCTTCTTACATTATGGGCTGCTCCTTCTCACTCTCTCTCTCTCTCTCTCTCTCTCTCTCTCTCTCTCTCAACAGCGTCTTGCTCTGTCACCCAGGCTGGAGTACAGTGGTGTGATCTCAGCTCACTGCAACTTCCACCTCCAGGGTTGAAGCAATTCTCATGCCTCAGCCACCCAAGTAGCTGGGATTACAGGCATGTACCACCATGCCTGGCTAATTTTTTGCATTTTTAGTAGAGACAGGGTTTTGCCATGTTGGGCAGGTTGGTCTTCAACTCCTGGCCTCAACTGATCCTCCCACCTCGGCCTCCCGAAGTGCTGGGATTACAGGCATGAGCCACTGCACCCAGCCTCGATCTCTTTTGATGCTTTTTTTTCCCCTTTTCAATCTCTAAATGTCGGAATGCATATGAACTCAGTTCAGAGTTCATGTATAGATCATGGGAACCTTCTCTATTTAAATCTCACTCTCTAAATGTCAATCATCTGGTCTCAGGGCCTTAAATACCACCTATTTGTTGATGACATTTATATTTATATCTCCAGCAGAGGACATTCAAGTGAATTTCCCACTTGAATATATAATAGACTTCTTGAATTTAACTTCATTCCTGACTTTTCTTGCCAAAATCTGCTCCTTACCCAGTTTTCCTTTTTCCATTAAATGGTACCACCATTCACAAACAATTGTTCAGGGTAAAAAGGCAGCCTAGGCCAGGTGCAGTGGCTCAGGCCTGTAATCCCACCACTTTGGGAGGCTGAGGTGGGATCATGAGGTCAGGAGATTGAAACCATCCTGGACAACATGGTGAAACCCTGTCTCTACTAAAAATACAAAAATTAGCCGAGTGTGGTGGCGTGCACCTGTACTCCCAGCTACTCGGGAGGCTGAGGCAGAAGAATTGCTTGAACCTGGGAGGCAGAGGTGCAGTGAGCCGAGATCATGCCACTGCACTCCAGCCTGGTGACAGGGCAAGACTCCATTCCCCGCCCCCCCACAAAAAAAAGAAGTCAGCCTGGATTCCTCTTTCCCTATACTCCACATCCAATTCATTAGCAAGTCCTGGGAAAAGCCCTCATCTAGAAGCTCTTTCATTCAATTACTTGACTTCAAATTTAATCTTGTCCAACTTTCATCTTTACTAAACACAACATTTGTTAACTAAACTGCTTATCTATTATTTGCAGTTTTCCTTTAGGATTTATTTAAATCTTAAAATAAATATTCTAAATAATTATTTATTTAAATAACTTATTTTGGCCGGGTGCGATGGCTCATTCCTGTAATCCCAGCACTTTGGGAGGCTGAGGTGGGCAGATCACTGGAGGTCAGGAGTTTGAGACCAGCCTGGCCAACCTGGTGAAACCCTGCCTGTACTAAAAATACAAAAACTAGGCAGGCATGGTGGTGGGCACCTGTAATCTCAGTGACTCAGGAGGCTGAGGCAGGAGAATCACTTGAACCCGGGAGGTGGAGGTTGCATTGAGCCAAGATCATGCCACTGCACTCCAGCCTGGGTGACACAATGAGACTCCGTCTCAAAAAAATACAAAATAAAAATAAATAAATAATTTATTTAAATAAAGATTTATTTAAATCTTTAAATTTAAATCTGCCCAGGTGTGGTGGCTCACACCTATAATACCAGTACTTTGGGAGGCCGAGGTACTGGTATTGATCACTTGAGGCCAGGAGTTCGAGATCAGCCTGGCCAACATGGTGAAACCCTGCCTCTACTAAAAATACAAAAATTAGCTGGGTGTGGTTGGAAGCATCTGTAATTCCAGCTACTCAGGTGTCTGAGGTGTAAGAATCACTTGAACCTGGAGGCAGAGTCTGCAGTGAACCAAAATCACACCACTGCATTCCAGCCCGGGTGACAAATTAAGAATCAGTCTCAAAAAAAAAAAAAAAAAAGATGTATTTATCCTAAGCCCTACCCTAATCATCAAAAGACCCCATATCATAACAAATAAGTAAAGAACTTTTTTTAGTTACCATAAAACAGAACTCTCATTTGTACCGTGATGGTAAGAAAATGATCTACAGGCTGGGTGCGGTGGCTCATGCCTGTAATCCCAGCACTTTGGGAGGCTGAGGCAGGTGGATCACCTGAGGTTGGGAATTTGAGACCAGCCTGACCAACATGGAGAAACCCCATCTCTACCAAAAAAAACAAAATTAGCCAGGCATGGTGGTGCATGCCTGTAATCCCAGCTACTCAGGAGGCTGAGGCAGGAGAATCATTTGAACCCGGGAGGTGGAGGTTGCAGTGAGCCAGGATCATGCCATTGCACTCCAACCTGGGCAACAAGAGGAGAACTCTGTCGTAAAGAAAAGAAAAGAAAAGAAAAGAAAAGAAAAGAAAAGAAAAGAAAATGATCTACAATTTGATTGAGATAAAAATAAGACATCATCACAATCCCAAAAATTATTCAGAGTAAATGAATTTACTCATCAAATAGAACAGTGGTAGGAAAGGGAAAGAAAACAGAAAATGTTAATTATTTTAATCTAGATTTATGAAATTACTTCACGTTAAAATGACATGCTAAGGGAAAAAGAAAAAAGAATGACATGGTATGGAAATAATCCAACAGAATTATTTTTTGTATCATGAGACTTTTTCAGAGTTCATTTATGCAGTTACTCTCATCTTGAATTTCAGAGGACTGAGATTATACAAATTTTCTGGTGAATTCATACTCTCTACTTTTGCAACACAGAAGACAAGGATATTACTTGAAGCATTAGCAGGACGAATCCAGGCAAAAGATTAGAGAATGGAAGGATTATTAGACACTAGAATGTTTGGCAAAAGGAAGCTGTATCGTCTCTCCTACTCCAAATATCAAACCAAATGGTTGAATTGTATGCTCTCTGAGTGGTTCTTCCAAGAGTGATTAAGTTGCCATAGGCTGGGTCCTATCAGTCATGTAGAATTCATATAAATTATTTTTCTAGAGTTTGGAAACCACAGGTTAAGATGGATCCCCTCAACTCACCAATCCTGGGCATGATTACTAGCTTCCTGAGGTGGGAGTGGCCTCGTTAACCAGGATACTTGCATCCAAACTGCATCATATAGGTCTTTCTTCCGGGTATGTACAGTACATGGAACAATCAATGGCATTCCAAAGAGGCTGGGGCTATTCTCCTGAGGTGACAGGAAATACAGTTCTGTCCTCATCTGTATGTATAAACGAGAATAGAGAGTTGAGAAGACAGGCCTCTGATTCCTCCCTTTAGTTCTTCTAACCCTGCCAATGACAGGCATTATCACCGTTTCAGATTAGTCACTATCACATTCTTCTCTATGTTTATAAAACCATCTTTATTGACACAAAGAGAACAGTTACGGTGGAGTCATTAAAAGCGCTGAGGTATTGCCAGTTTTAGAATTGTTGTCTATTCTAACAAACTTGGGTTTCAGCAATTAATATATTCAAACCACAGTTTTCTCTGATAAACATTTCTCACATACACTGAATCACATGTAAAAACTAGTAATAGCTTCATAGCTAAAGGCTTTTAAACAATTAAGACTCTTTCTTTCTCCAGAAAATATGCCAGTAAGCTTGGTGTGGTGGCTCATGCCTGTAATCCCAGCACTTTGGGAGGCTGAGGCAAGAGGATCCCTTGAGCCCAGGAGTTTGAGATCAGAATGGGCAATGTAGGGAGACCCCATCTCTATAAAGAAATAAATACAATTAGCTGGGCATGGCGGCATGTGTCTGTAGTCTCAGCTATACAGGAGGCTGAGGTGAGAGGATTGCTTGAGACTGGCAAGTTGAGGGTACAGTGAGCTGTGATTGTGCCACTACACTCCAGCCTGGAAGGTAGAGTGAGACCTGTCTCAAAAAAGAAAAAGAAATGAAAAGATGCCAGTGGAAAAAAAAAAGACTCTCTCAACTATAGTTTTCTAGGGATAAGCTGTTGATAGTGGTTGTTGGAGTGGCAATTCCCAAAGTTTTGGAGATTTGTGAAACCTAGTAATCCTATTTTGTAACAAGCTTATCCACCTTCCTAAAAGCAGTTAAGTGATTTTAATCTTTTTTTGTTTCTGTTTTTTAAATACAGGATAGGATAAAAGTACGGTAAAGTTTTTAAAATTTTGCTTTGAGTATGTTAAAGAGATATTTATGATATTCCTTAATATAGAGATACTGCACAGAATTATCCTGGAAATGGCTGTTTAATAAACATTTAGTATAATGGAATGGTTGGTGGGAGTGGCAGGTTATCCAAAGCTGCTGAACCTTTGAACATTTAATTCCCTAAGAAGTTTGGTATTTATTGAGTAGTTAGAAAAGCTAAATCAACAACTTGTCAACTCACTAGGGGTTAAGTTAGCTAGTTTCTAAGTAAAAAGACCCTTCTTTATTCAGATTATCAAGCATTTTATTTTGTCATTTTCATTTAAGCTTAAATACATAATTTTAAGACCGTATTTCATATGCTACTATTATTATAAGACCCAGAGAAATCCAGACAGAGTTCAGTACAAATATTTTATAAAATTTTAAAACATAGCTAAACCCACACAATTTTCATCCTCTCATTAAGGAACTTCTCCTAGTGCCCTAGGGCCCATAGTTTCTCAGTTACTACTGAGATAAATTCTACTCCCAGTTATTAACATGGTTAGAAACTTCCAGCCAGGGCCAGGTGCAGTGGCTCATGCCTGTAATTCCAGCACTTCGGGAGGCTGAGGCAGGCGGATCATGAGGTCAGGAGTTCGAGACCAGCCTGGTCAATATGGTGAAACCCTGTCTCTACTAAAAATACAAAAATTATCTGGGCATGGTGGCAGGTGCCTGTGGTCCCAGCTACTTGGGAGGCTGAGGCAGGAGAATCACTTGAACCCAGGAGGCAGAGAGTACAGTGAGCCAAAATCGTGACATTGCACTCCAGCCTGGGCTGGGTGACAATAGCAAGACTCTCCCCCCCACCAAAAAAAAAGAAAAGAAAAAAAGAAACCTTAAACCAAGGGCTACTAATTCAGAGAAAAATAAAAATCAGAGGTAAAAGCGTACATTTCTGGCTGGACGTGGTGCCTCATGCCTGTAATTTCAGCACTTTGGGAGGCCAAGGTGGGTGGATCACCTGAGGTCAGGAGTTCGAGATCAGCCTAACCAACATAGAGAGACCCTGTCTCTACTGAAAATACAAAATTAGCCGGGCGTGGTGGCGCATGCCTCTAATCCCAGCTACTCGGGAAGCTGAGGCAGGAGAATCACTTGAACACAGGAGGCGGAGGTTGCGGTGAGTTGAGATCGTGTCACTGCACTCCAGCCTGGGCAACAAGAGTGAAACTCCATTGCAAAAAAAAAAAAAAAAAAGTACATTTCAAATAATTATCACAAAGCAACTAGCTTTCCATTATCACTGAGTTTAAGAAACAGAATATAGTGAGCACTCAAAAGCCTCCCATTTGCTTCCTCCAAATCACAAATTCTCCCTTCCTCACAAAGGTAACCATTATTCTAAATGTTACAGTAATCACTTTCTTGCTTTTCTTTACAGTTTTATATCCTATGCAGAAGTCAATAAACACTAGATTTCATTTTCCCTGTTTTAAAAGTTTTTATATTTATAAATAGAATTACTTAATTCGTTTTTTTTGTTTGTTTTTTGAAACAGGGTCTAGCTCTGTCATCCAGGCTGGAGCACAGTGGTGTGATCTCAGCTTGCTGCAACCTCCACTTTCTGGGCTTGAGAGATTCTCTTGCCTCAGCCTCCCAAGTAGCTGGGACTACAGGTGTGTGGTACCACGCCAGCTAATTTCTGTATTTTCTGTAGAGATGGGGTTTCACCATGTTGCCCAGGCTGGTCTTAAACTCCTGGGCTCAAGCAATCGGCCCACCTCAGCCTCCCAAAATGCTGAGATTACAGGTGTGAGCCACTGTGCCTAGCCTAATTCTTTTTTGTCTGGCTTCTTTCCATCAACATTAGGTTTATGAGATTCATTTATACTGGATATAACTACAAGTCCATTCATTTTCATTCCTGTATAATGTTCTATTATCTTAATATATCTCAACTTCCCAATCCCTTCTACAACTAATGGACATGTAATGTGTTCATTTTGGGGCTACTATAGATAACGCTGCTATGAATATTCTTGTACATATCTCCTGGTACACATATCTTTTGGGTGGATACCTACAGGTAGAACTGCTTATCTTTAACTAGAAAATTGTATTCCAAAGTAGTTGTATTAATTTATATTCTCATCAGCATGGTATGAGAGTTCCTGTTGCTCTACTTAGCAACCCTGCCAGTCTGTTTAATTTTACCTGTTCAGGTGAGTGCACTGATATCATAATATTGTTTTAATTTACATTACACTGATTACTAATGTCGTTGATCACTTTTTTTTTTTTTTTTGAGATGGAGTCTCGCTCTGTTGCCCAGCCTGGAATGCAATGGCATAATCTCGGCCCACTGCAACCTCTACCTCTGGGGTTCAAGCGATTCTCCTGCCTCAGCCTAGCGAGTAGCTGGGACTATATTCGCCCACCACCACACCCAGTTAATTTTTGTATTTTTAGTAGAGGCAGAGTTTCACCATATTGGCCAGGCTGGTCTTGAACTCCTGACCTTGTGACCCATCCATCTCGGCCTCTCAAAGTGCTGGGATTATAGGCCTGAGCCACCGCACCCAGCCAGGTTATCAATTTTAATGAAGTCCAATTTAATCTTTTCTTTTATACGAGTAGTGTCAGGAATGTATTCACCATTATTATCTTCCAAGGGCTGTTTCATTGTTTTGCTTTCAAATTTAGCTCTGTAGACCACCTGGAATTGTGGTGAAAGGTAGGTGCCAAGTTTCATACGGATATCTAATTGTCCCAGCACCACCTGCTGAGAAAACTGTCTTTCTCTCACCACCCTGCAATTTATCTTTGTTATAAATCAGGTGTTCATACATTTGTGAACTGGTTTCTGGGCTCTCTATTCTATCCCAATGGTCTATTTGTCTTTTCTTGTACAATATGACATTAAGTATCATATCTTTGTGAAATAAATCTTGATATCTGGATGATATCTAATCTTGATGATATCCTCATACCTTATACTTTTTCGAGAGTATCTTGGTTATTCCTGATGCTTTGTATTTCCACATGTGAGAATCAGCTTATAAACTCACACACCACACACACACACACACACACATACACACACACACGAACACATGCAGACTTTGCATTTTTATTGGGATTGTGCAATATGTCATCTGTAGATTAGTTTGTAGAGAACTGATATCTTAAAATATCGAGTCTTCTAATCCATGAACATGGTTTACTCCTTCCAATATTTAAGTCTTCTTTAACTCCTATCAATATTTTATTTTCTATATAGATGTCTTATGTGTCATTTTAAAAGTTTATTCCTAGGTACTTAATTTTTCTCAGCATTTAATTTTTTTTATACTAAGATAAATAGTATCTGTAGTTGAGTTGAATGGTAGCCTCTAAAACAGTATAACCATGTTGTAACCCCTGGAACCAGTAAATGTGACCTAGTTTGGTAAAAGGATGTTTGTAGATATAATTAAGTTGAGGATGTCAAGATGAGATCATCCTGGATTATCTGGGTGGGCCCTAAATTCAATGACAAGTATCCTTATCAGAGAAAGACAGAGAGAAGGCCATATGAAGAGGCAGGGATTGCAGTTATGCAGTCACAAGCCAAAGAATGCCTGAAGCCACCAGAGGTTAGAAGAGACAAGAAAGCATTCTCTCCTAGAACATTTGGAGGAAGCCCCCACCCTACTGAAACCTTGGTTTCAGACTTCTGGCCTCCAGAAGGTGAAAGAATAAATTTCTGGGCCGGGTGCAGTGGCTCACACCTGTAAACCCAGCACTCTGGGAGGGCGAGGCAGGCTGATCACGAGGTCAGGTCAAGACCATCCTGGCCAAAATGGTGAAACCCCATCTCTACTAAAAATACAAAAATTAGCCAGGCATGGTAGCGTGTGCCTGTAGTCCCAGCTACTTGGGAAGCTGAGGCAGGAGAATTGCTTGAACCCAGAAGACAGAGGTTACAGTGAGCCGAGATTGTGCCACTGCACTCCAGCCTGGGTGACACAGCGAGATTCCATCAAAAAAAAAAAAAAAAGAATGTATTTCTGTTGTTTAAAGCCACCAAATTTATGGTAATTTGCTATAACAGTCCTAAGAAACCAATACAGTACCTTTTTTACAATTTCATTTTCTCTTGTTGCTGCTATACAATCAATTTACTTGATCTAGAAACCCTGCTTTCCTTTACTTTATTTTATTTACTTATTTTATTTATTTATTTTTTTTTTTAGATGGAGTGTCACTCTTATCACCCACACTGGAGTGCAATGGCATGATCTCGGCTCACAGCAACCTCCACCTCCCAGGTTCAAGCAATTCTCCTGCCTCAGCCTCCTGAGTAGCTGGGACTACAGGTGTGTGACACCATGCCTGGCTGATTGTTTTATTTTTAATAGAGATGGAGTTTCACCATATTGGCCAGGCTGGTCTCAAACTCCTGACCTCATGATCCACCCACCTCGGCCTCCCAAAGTGCTGGGATTACAGGCATGAGCCACTGTGCCTGGCCTTTCCTTTCCTTTACAAAATTAGGACACTAAAGTCCAAAGAGCTCAATCAGCTATCTAGTGGCAGAATTAGAACTAAAACCTAGGTGGCTAAATTCCTAGTTTAGCGCCCTTTCTACTCTACCAAGTTGCCACTATACCCGAAGACTACCTCTTTAACAATTATCCACTGACCACAGTTTTCAAACCTTCCTTTTTCTTTTTTACCAAAGAGTGAACCTTTAATGCAATAGTTATATATTAGACTATCAAGAGAGGAATCATGCACAACTTGATTTTGCCCAAGAACATTCTTGTGTCCTCTAAGAAAAAAAAAAAAACCCAAAACAAAAAACTTTTCCAAAGCCATCCGCATTTATGTGGCAGTGAAGATGTACATACCTACATAAACACACAGGAAACATAAATTTTGTGTGTGTTGGTTTTTGTTTTTTTCTAATTTTTTAGAGACAAGGTCTCACTTATTGCCCAAGTTGGAGTGGAGTGGTTATTTACAGGTGTGAGCATTGTAGCATATTATAGCTTCAAAATCCTGTCCTCAAGGGTTCCTCCTAAACATGTCTGGCTTAGGAGATACTTTTTTTTTTTTTTTGAGACAAAGTCTCGCTTTACCACCCAGGCTGGAGTGCTGTGGCACGATCTTCGCTCACTGCAACCTCCGCCTCCTGGGTTCAAGCAATTCTCCTGCCTCAGCCTCTCGAGTAGCTGAAACTACAGGCACACGCCACCATGCCCAGCTAATTTTTGTATTTTTAGTAGAGATGGGGTTTCACCATGTTGGCCAGGCTGTTCTTGAAATCCTGACCTCAGGTGATCCACCTGCTTCAGCCTCCCAAAGTGCTGGGATTACAGGTGTGAGCCACTGCACCCAGCCATTTTCTTTCTTTCTTTTCTTTTTCTTTTTTTGAGACAGGGTCTTGCCCAGGCTGGAATGCAGTGGTGCAAGCAAGCATGGCTCACTGCAGCTTTGACCTCCTAGTCTCAAGTGATCCTCCTGCCTCAGCCTCCAGAGTAGTTGAGACTATAGGCCCACACCATCATGGCTGCTAAGTTTAAAAAAAATTTTTTTTTTTGGTAGAGACGAGGTCTCACTATGTTGCCCAGGCTAGCCTTGAACTCCTGAGCTAAGGTGATCCCCCTGCTTCAGCCTCCCAAAGTGTTGGGATTACAGGTGTGAGCCACTGCACCTGGCCAGGAGACACAAATTTTTCAAGAAAGTAGTACTCAGATGCACTGACTATCCTGTTGCCTCTTAATATATGGATGAGGAATGTCATTTCATACATTAGCCATCATGAGTAATACTAAATCCTGGCTCTGATCACTTATATTAGCATATATAATACATTGAAAATGCATTCATAGCAACAGATTTTGAGGACAGGATAAAAAAGTAAAAAAATAAAATTTGTAAATGTATTAAATTTTAAAAAATTAAAGAAAAAAAGAGAAGAAAATGCATTCAACGATGTTGCAAAGACAGAAAATGGCTATTTCACAAATGACACTAGCAAGACTGGCAGTGAGTTGCCTAACATTTAACTAACCATTTTTCGGTGGACTGCAATGAGGTAACCTGTAAAGGGGCCGTCAGGAAGAGATGGCATGTGACCATTAACCATTCCATTTGTGAAGTTCTTCTCAGTTCCACATGGCACAACAGCGTTTGGCATTCCACTGGGGACGAATATTGGTCGGGGTAGGTCCCCATTGGTAGTTAGGGTGGATGTTCCATTTGTAGATGGCGAAGAGAAGAAATCTACAAATTCAAAGATAAGTAGAGCATCGTAAGCTTGTGGTATTTTCATCTTTGCTCTTTTCTCAAGTGTCCTGAGGACCAGAGACAGTGTAGTCTCTTAACACAGGGCAGGGAGAAATCATAGTATAAATAACTCTAGATTTATTGGAAGATTTTAATTTCCAGTTTTACTTCCTTAACTCACACTTTTGACCAAATGAAAAGGAAAGAGTAACTGCTGGAAACTCTTAAGCAGAATTTTTGCAGAAACCTGTATCAGCACCATGTTGTAGCACACAAACAGTTCTACCACTTGTTTTCTTTTCCTTCTCTTCACCTTTGAAGACACTGTCCAATACGGTAAACTCTACCCAGATGTTACATTTAAAATTTAAATCAGGCTGGATGAGGCAGCTCACATTTGTAATCCTAGCACTTTGGGAGGCTGAGGTAGCAGATCCCTTGAGCCCAGGAGCTAGTGACCAGCCCAGGCAACATGGTGAAAACCCATCTCTACAAAAGATACACCACAGCTGGGCATGGTGGTACACATTTGTAGTTCCAGCTTCTTGGGAGGCTGAGGTGGGAGGATTGCTCCAGCCCATAAGGCAGAGGCTGCAGTGAGCCAAGATGATGCCACTGCACTCCAGGCTGGGTGACAGTGAGACCCTTTCTCAAAATAAATAAATAAAATAAAATAAAAATTACAAATGCATCATTCTCAGTCACACTAGCCACATCTCGAGTGCTTAACAGTCCACGTGACTGGTGGATACTATATTGGATGGCAAAGATCACAGAAGTTCCCACCACTGCAGAATTCTATTGGACAGTGATGCTCTAAATTAAAACTAAAATTAGATCATCCACCAACTCACCATCAGGACTATCTACCTACTACACATCAATGAGGGGAGCCTCATAAAGCCCTTTGTAGTTGGGGAATTAGCCTAATTGACCTAATTGTAAGTAACATAAAGAATAGACAAAGCATACTAGCGGTTAAAAGGACTCAGTGAGTGACCACATTAAATTACATATAATATTGGATTTCTTTCTAGCTATATCTATTGTTTATATTTTCTGGTAGTATGTTCCTCTCATACTAGCTGTTGCCATGTTAGTATTAGATAAAAGTTCAAAGAGATCTGAATTCCAAGAGTATGTTAGCTAACAACTACCTATCTAACTGAAGTCACTTGGGTTCTCTAAATTTTAGGTTTCTCATCTAAAAAATATGGAATAATCAGTAAGGTTTCCCTTGGGTTCCAAAACTCTTCTGCTATAATATCCTCTGCATGAACAAATATAACAAAGATGACAACTCTTAGACAAATATTTAAAGGTGCAATCATGAGAAGGAGTTCTAGTTCTATCTTACCTGTCTGTGTTGGACTAGAAGCTGAAATTGGAGATGCAGGGACAGGAATTTCAAATGCACACAAAAATCCACTCACTGAGAGTCCTACTTTTTGGTTGTCCTGAGGAAAGTTCTACAGAAACAGCAGCAAGATGAGAAGGGGGGGATGTTTCAGATAAAAAGGAAAAGTTCTCTCTCTAATGTGTTTCAAAAGAATGTCTTAGGTGCTTTCATCCGTAAAACCAACGAGATGATTGAATAATTTTTCAACTACATAAAGGATGAATGCTTGATAAAAATAACTGAAAACTAACCTCAATTGTTGAACTATTATCTCTTTTCACAGGAAGAAGTGTGTTGTATATGACTGACTTCTTCAGTTTTGTCCTTTGTTTCAGGGATCTAAATTCCAACCCTCAGACACCCCATTTTTGCATTTCATATGAAGAAAATGTCAATGAGGTGAGAGTGTGTTCAGAAATCCCAAAGATGAATATAAATAATACCAGTTGCAGGAGCTTAATTTAGAGTAGGCAATATATTTATTAGATTATTTGTTTCCCCAGCTGGTATGTAGAAAGACATGATTGGTGTCAATTTGTCTTTACTCTTAATTTCTTAGTGTGTTAAAAGACCAAGTATATATATTCATAAATACTAAAAACACACATTCATAAATACATAAAATACTTTAACCTAGAAAGAATTCTAGTAACAGTGGTAATATAGAAGAGCTGTGAAGTGTGATAGCAGCAGTCTTTGGAGGAAACCTATACTATAGTGACACAGCTAGAACACTCCATACAGGCAGCCTTACATATTTCCCTTCTTCAAAAATACCACCATCAGTATTATCCTTTTATTCTAGTAGAAAACTCTTTTAAGTTTCTGGGTTGGAAAACTTGGCATTTTTTGTTGTTGTTGTTGTTCAGTTTTCACTATGTTTTAGTATCTCTCTTGGTCACATAACCTAACAACTGATCATAATAATCGAGGAAAATGTCATCTTTGAAGGATAGAATCAAAAGTTTCTTAGAGTAGTTAACATTACCTTTATGTTGGAATCATGTACTTCTGCTAGAAGGATTTGTTCTGAATTAAGTGCACAGAGATCACTCAGCTGTTTTTTTAAACCTGTGTACTTTTCATCCGTATTCAGTCTTAGTCCATACCGTACAGGGGTAGTACCATCTAACTTAATCACTAGTAAAGAGAAAAGATCTTTTATCAGTAAAATGCAGGTTTCATTGAAAGCCTTAAATGCTGTGTACAGATATATCTGACCTGTAAATATAATAGCAAATATTTCAGCCTAGAATTTTTATTTTATGTGTAAACACTAAAACAGATGGTACTTAGGGATAATATTAAGTGAAATCCGTATTTTTTTTGGTGTTCATCTGACATAAAAGTATGAGTGGCGTTGCGTGGTTTTAAAGAGAGTTGCTGGCATATTTGAAACCAAAAAAAAAAATGCCCCAATCTACATCTTTCAAACCTCAAGTCATGCCTAAAATTAGCTTGCTCAGTTATAATATGCTGACTACCAGTCTTTATTTGTAAACAAATAACTATGCTTACAAATTCAGGCTATTTAAATAAAGTAAATTTAATGGAGTCAAGTAATTTTTCAGAACTTTATGACCTACCTGTTATTTCTAAGTGCATATCACTATCCATTGGTAGTGGCAAAGACAAAAAATTGAAAGGGTCAAATCGGACACTTATATGCCCACATGTCTTGCATTTGACTTGAGATCTTAGCTGCCCATGGAACAAATCCACAACAATTGATCTATTTCTTTCTAGATGGTTGTCCCAGGCCTAGCAATAAAAAAGATGAGAATTTTCTCTCAAAATCCATAAGAGAGGCATTTCTATATAAATTCACAGAAACTGGTTAAATATATTGCATTTAAATGTAAAGAATATAATCCTTACTCTTCATTTAACATAAAATATTAAATTGAGATGGAAAATCCTGTTTTTCATTTGTTCTTATCAAGGTAACAATGGTAAATATTAAAGTTATTTGTCCATTAACAATTATAAAGCATGCCTATAGGTCACTGTATACATTACTTTAACAATTAGGGGGACTCTTTAAATTCCACTGGATAATTATTCCTACATCCAGTCCCATAAAGTTTACAATGTGAAATGGCAACAGTTTTCTATATTCATTAAAGGTATTTTTGTTTTGGCATTATTGCATAACAATTAACCACAGGAACAGAAATTCCTTCATTTTCGCTGTAAAATTCTGATCTCAGGATAGTTTAGTTTGCATTTAAGTTGTGCTACATGTATTTGTGGCCAGAACATTTTGTCTATTGCTTACATTAGAAACTCAAAACTGACAAACCTCTGCAGCTACTTCCCAGTCTGGTCGGCCATCACTGTCCTTCAGTTCCACATACGGCTTTTCATGGACTCGGTTGAGATCTTCATGAAGACCATCCAAGAGAAAAGCCAGAAGTTCTTGGGAGTCTTGTTGCTGAAACCCATTAAACCTGGGAGCATATTTTGCTATGGTCCACTATAAATATAAGAGAAGTATCAGTCATTATTTCCTACCCATAAAATTTGGAATGAACATGTCATATAATCCAATCAGAGCCATTGTAAGAAAATAAATAGTATAGTACTTAGTCTGCCTCCATTTCAACAAATGTATTTTGGATAATCATGAAATCTTTTGAATCTTAACGTCAAATGACCAAAAAAAAAAAAAAAAAAAGAGAACTATTTTGGCCAATACTGTGTCCTCTGTCAGTATCACGTAAGCAAACTGTTCTTCAGGCACACAGATGTTATTTAAGACAGAAATACTAAAACAGCATTTGCTCACATTGAAAGACATCCTGTTCTATAATGTTTTACACATTTTTATATGCATATAAAATATGTATATTTTATAGGTACATAATATATACATAACATATGCATAAAATAATGTGTATATAATAATACATAGAATGTATAAAATAATATGTGTATATATTATTTTATATAATGTAATGTTGTCTTCAACAATTACATTTTCTGGTCTGGTTGCATCCTAACTTTTATTAACTGCATTAGAATTATTTAGAGGGTACAAATTAATTAGAATAGTGTCGGGTAAGAAGTAAGTAGTCAAATGTGTAGCTGTTATAGTTAATAATTTGTAATATAAAAAGCTTTTGCTTTGTATTTAAATAAAAATAATGAATAATCCTAACTTCACTAAAATCTACTACATCTGATATTAATATAAAACTTATATTCATTAGTTTCATTCATTCATTCTTCTACTTTTTTTTTCTTTTTGGAGACAGAGTCTTACTCTGTTGCCCAGGCTGGAGTGCAGTGGTGCGATCTTGGCTCATTGCAAACACCACCTCCCAAGTTCAAGCATTTCTCATGCCTCAGCTTCCCAAGTAGCTGGGATTACAAGCATGCACCACTATGCCTGGCTAATTTTTTTTAGTAGAGACAGGGTTTTGCCATGTTGCCCAAGTTGGTCTTGAGCTCCTGGCCTCAAGTGATCCACCCACCTCGGCCTCCCAAAGTGCTGAGATTACAGGCATGAGCCCCTGCTCCCAGCCTCCTTCTTTGTATTCTACAGATAGAACTATCTTAGTTATGTTGAAAATGGATTGGATTGGATGTAATTAAGAAGACTCTGAGGTCCACCTTGCAGTTAGAACACTGCTAATAGTGAAGTGTTACCAAAAAAGGTTTACTCTTCATATAAGATGTTTGACAAATTAGGAAAATGAATGACATCCCCAATTTAGAGTGTACCTTTGGTCTTTATCCTACCCACTACATATACAGTAGTATTTTGCAAATATTTAAACAAGCAAAAGAATTTGGCCTCTTGTTTATACCAAGTGAAGGATCCAAAAGGCTAAACACAAAAAACAAGTGCAGAAAAATGATTAAACAACTATTTAGGAATTAAATACTTTTATATTATTTTAACCTGCTTACCTGAAGCTTTAATGGGGCAACACTCTTCTGAGTTCCACTCCAAAGTTCCTGTACTAAATCACCATAGCATTTAGCCATATGCCCCTTCATACCAATGGGATTTGTCCTAGAAGTTTGAGAGGAAAATTTGTTGCCAAAGATTCTCATAAATTACAATCATGTGGGCACAAAAATGCCTAGCATCTCACATCAAAATATCTTTTCTTTTTGAAATAAGAGATGTATTCCTTGGCCTATTTCATATTAAATAGGGCAAATAAGATAAAATCTTTTTCCCGCAGGGTGAAAAAAGAGGAAATTTAGGTGATATTGGGTTTATATCAAAGTCACAGGTTAAGAGGCCAGTGACTCAAGAAAGATTACCTGTTGAGTTCATAAAGATGTCTCCCTGAGATAAAGTACTGTGTCAGTGGCTGTGTGTTACTAACGCACTGGATGCTTGAGTTCATGAAGCATGTGTTTCCCAGGTTGCTTAGACCTGTGGCTCCCTTTTCTATGGGAACTGGAACAAACAATAAGAGAACCAAAGCTTAGCTGTAGTAATATGCCATGGCACGAACAGTTACTTATATTCAATCAAAAGATTTTTTATAACTCTCATAATCAGCTAAATGGTGCTAATAATTCTCTAGCAGGTCTTTGAAATGCTAGAGAAGGTTTTTCATAGAGTGTCTGGCAACAGTGATGATCCATGCTCACTTGTAACCCAGAAGCAGCAATTATTCTTTTTAACTGCTATGATTTTTCAAAATAATTCAAACAATTCTTCTTCTAGTATGTCTTTTAAAACATATAAATTATTTAATTGCAGAGTTAGAAAGAAATTTAGAAAATAATTTGATGGTGGGTTTGCCAACATCAAATGCTGCTTCAGGAAAAAAGAAAAAGAAGGGCCCTAATTACTTTTGAACTAGAAAACCAAAAGTTGTTAGCACTTTAGTAGTTGAGAGAAGAAAAAAAATCATTTAAAATAATCTCCTTAAAAAATAATACTGGAGACCTACCCTTGTGTCTATCTATTTTACTACTATTTGCTATAAAAGACATCTCCTCAGGCCAACTCATATCTTTGTTGTGAACTGGAAGGACAGATAGGAATGTGTTAATTTCTTATCTATCTAATTTACACCCACTCAATTGCTTCTGTTTTTTTTTTTAAAGACATCTTATTCCTAAATCAGAAGTTTTAAAATCTAGTTAATTTTAGTACATGCATTGCTTACCGATGAGGTTACATTCTGAGAAATGCATCATTAGGTGATTTTGTCTTTGTGTGAATATCACGGTGTGTACCTACACAAACCTAGGCTATGTATGGTATAGGCTGTTGCTCCTTGGCTACAAACCTGTACAGTATGTTACTGTATTGAACACTGTAGGCAACTGTAACACAATGGTAAGTATTTGTGTATCTAAACATGTTAGAACACAGAAAAGGTACAACTAAAAATACAGTATTATAATCTTATGGGACCACTGCTATATACAGGTCTTTTGTTGTCAAACATCTTTATGCAGCACATGCCTGTAATTGGCTCTAAAACCATTCCTATTCTTCATATTGAGGACTTTAAAGTCACTTGGTTTGAATAATCTTTTCCCTCAATTACCTACTTGAAGTAAAATTATACTTAACCATCTACAGAAGTAATTAAAGTTCAGAAACAATGGAATTTCTTATACTTAAAACATTAGAAATATTACAATTCTTTCTTAAATTGTAACAACTGTCAGAGTAATTTATTCCTTTTTTTTTTTTTTTTCAGACAGTCTGGCTTTGTCCTCCAGGTTGGAGTGCAGTGACGTGATCTTGAGTCACTGCAACCTCCACCTCCTGGGCTTGACTGATTCTCGTGCCTCAGCTTCCTGAGTAGCTGGGACCACAGGCACGTGCCACCACACCCAGCTAATTTTTGTATTTTTAGCAGAGACAGATTTCACCATGTTGGCCAGGCTGGTCTTGAACTCTCAACCTCAAGTGATCCACCCGTCTTGGCCTCCCAAAGTGCTGGGATTACAGATGTGAGTCACTGTGCCCGGCCTATTCATTTGAATACAAAGGCAGCTAACAACGTTGCCACAAAACTTGATGGGAAAAGACACACTTAAAAAGTTTTTAATGGCATGTGTATGCCAGTGTGTAAATCTATGAATATACAAGTAGCTCTGTCAGTGAGTAGCCAGTGTTGATGACTAATGAAAGCCTGTGCTACTAACTATGCAAGAAAGTTGCTCTCTACTCAAACTCAAAGCAGCAACTTGAAAATTTTAAGGAAGTATAAATTTGTAAACTGAATTCACTTGTTTTTATCTACCATTCCCATCCTTTGTCAATGACTAAAAACAGAATATTTTCCCTTTAAAGCAATCTAAATCATATGGTAGGATTACATAAGAGTTCAAAGGGTTTTCTTTTTCTTTTTTTTCCAAAGGGTTTCTTTGTCATAAAAACATAATGATCAAATAATAGTTGTCTTGGAGAAAATTATAAAATGGGTTATTAGTAACTCTTTAAATTCTTCCCCTTGAAAATTTAATATAGATGCATGCTTCCATCTTGTACCTTCAATTACCAGGTGTTGTTCATCCTGGATTTTCAAATATTCCAATCTATGATCCTCATCATCCAGAAGAGTAAGGCAGTTCTGTGTAAGGAGGAGGAAATGTTTTTATTATTTGGTTAGTAAACTTCAAACAAATACAGAGATAAAAATGAGTAACAATTAAAAAAAACTTCTTTGTAGTTACATAACTTATATCACAAATATCTGGCCTACTATAGTTGTTCATAAACATAACTTAGGTGGCAGTATGAGAGAAAGACAATGTGTACTTCACAAGCATTATCTTTCTCTTTTTAAAAATTTCAATAGGTTTTTGGGGAACAGGTGGTGTTTGGTTACATGAATAAGTTTTGTTTGTTTGTTTGTTTGTTTGAAGATGGAGTCTGGCTCTGTTGCCCAGGCTGGAGTGTAGTGGTGCAATCATGGCTCACTGCTTCCTGGAACTCATGGGCTCCAGCAATCCTCCTGCCTCAGCCTCTTGACTAGGTGGCACATGCCACCATGCCTGGCTAATTTCTTTGACTTTTCTCTAGAGACAGGGTCCACCTATGTTTCCCAGGCTGGTCTCAGACTTCTAGACTCAAGTGAACCTGAACCTCCCACCTCGACCTCTCAAATTGCTGGGATTACAGTTGTGAGCCACCACACCTGGCCTAAATTTCTTATGTGCCATGCTACTACAAAACATCATTATTAGGGTCAGCTAGATGGAAGGTGTAGGAGGACACTATAGTGCCTTTTCAATATTTCTGTATATCTAAAATCATTTCAACAGGAAGAAACATTTATTTTAAAACATGAAGGTGGTTACCCTTCCATGAGTTTCAAGTACAAAGGCAGGCTCATGGTGTCATTAGAATTCAGAATGCTGGTCGCAGGGCTAGGGGTGCTGGGAGGGGCTGGGCATGGTTGGCTTTGTGATCTGGGTGCTGGTGTGTTCCATCTGTGCATGAGTTTCAAGCTGCACACTTTCTTAATACATTTTCATAAGTTTAACAAAAAATAAAATGAGGATGCGAAACCTGCTTGGGTTGTTAAGCCTCGGGAAATTACCTCTGCCATGAGCCCTGGCCCAGATGCTTCTAGAAGCCTGGAGGGAACTGAACACTTTCCAAGTAGAGGTGGCAGAGGCAAGGCCCTGAGGTGGGAGCGCATGGCTGTTTGTCCCTAGCTCTGAAGGGGGTGTCCTGGTTGGAATCAGTGCTGGGTGCACTGCAGGGCCCGGAAGTCTATGTCCACATTGGGGCTCAGCGCAGTGAAAGCCAATCTCACCCCCTCCGCAGAGTGCTCAGCCTGCCAGCAGGTGGCCAGCTGGTCCTCCTGGGATATGGCAGGGACCCAGCAGCTCTGTTCGAAATCATAATGAGGGAACCAAGGGCCCCCTACATCCAGGTCTGTCGGGAGGCGGGGCATCGAGTTCCACTCCAGGAATCTCCAGGAACCCTGAGGTCCTCCCTGAGCCAGGGCCAGGCTGGGCACACCCTGAGTGCCCACAGGGTAGGTGTCTTCCCAGACAGCGTCACCAGGACAGGGTGTGGAAGAACGAGGTGCCCATGGCTGAGAAGCTGGCCAAATGGGCCGCTGGAACCGGGCTGGTGGGCCTGGAGGGGCCTGCCTGTCCCCCTTGCAGATGGTCTTCCTGCCACGTGAAGCTGGCACAGGACTGGGTGCTGAGGACCCTTGCTCGGGCTTGGCTGAAAGGAAAACAGACGTGGTCAGTGTCTCCAGTGAGCCCTTTCCGGGCTGGGCCCCACCTGCCTGCATCTCTGGAGTCTTTGGGGTCTCTGTGTGGCCCCCGTGGTCTGACACTGAGGACACGCCTGTAGTCTGCTGATCCCAGAGGGAGGGGTGCATGCTGCCTGGCATGGGGAAGCCGTTGGGGCATGGCGGGTGGCTCCTGGGACTGCCCCCAGGGTTCAGACTGGCTGGGGGCTTCCTGCCACACACCTTCGTCCCAGGGCTGTTGGGCTTGGGATATGGCCCCCAGTCAGAACTCAGGTGGGAGGGGCCTTGGATGTCACCCAGCCCTTTACCACCTCACATGGGGACCTGTCTCCGCAGTGGGTGATTGGGCCCGGACGTGGGTCACCCTCTGCCTCCCTGGGCTGCCCAGTCCATGCCAGGACTGACCCTTCCCACATCTGGCTGAACTCTTGGCTCTGGCTCTGGCTCTGGGCCCGGGGTCCCACCTGTGCCCTCTCCCTGAATGCGCTGTGGGTCAGGGACACCCAATTCCCTTGTCTCCCTTGCTCAAGTCTTATTGTCCTGGCAACCCTGGAGGAGCGTGCAGGAGTGAGGGGCCTCTGCTGCTCTCTGAGGCTGTGGGTGATTGCAGGGAGGGGCAGGGTCTCCCACAAATGGGTCTGGCTCCTCTAGTAACTTTGAGGGCCCTGTGAGGGGGAGAGCAAGACACCATGGAAAGTGGGAGGGGGCTTGTTGGAGGGTCTTGCCCACATCCCCCTCCTGCGTGCACAACACGTCCAGTACACACGCACTGAGCGCCTGCCCCGAGGGCCGGTGGGCCTTTTGTACTTTCTTAGAGTCCAGGAGGAAGAGGAGGAAGAAAAGGTGAAGAGGAAGGCCCAGGTAGTAGGGTTGCTGGTCCGGGGCACTCGCCCACTACTGACTGCCCAAGAGGGTGACATGGGAGTGGACATGGCACTGGAGCCCACCTGGGGGTGGCAGGTCCCCTTGCTTCCTTGTTAGTTTCTTCGTAGAGGCCCTAAGACGCTTGAGCACAGTGTCATCGTCCATGGCCCACGTATCAAAGAACTGGTTCCGAAAACGTGCCCACCGGCCAGACCTGGATGTCTTCATGAGGCGCTCTAGGGACAGGGTGGATATCAGGCCAAGAGAGTTACCTGGGAATGGTCACAGCTCATACCCTGTGGCCACTTCAGTCTCCCACTGGGCGGTGCCAGATCCTTTTGTGGCCACCCCAGGCATCCACATGTACACAGGAGACTGTGGCTGGGGGGTGATCTGGGCAGGGAAGTGTTCACCACACTCCCGACTTTCATCTGGGTCATGTGGGGGATGGGCTCGGCGTCACAGTGCCCTGCCCAGCCCACCTGGCCAGACCTCCCTCTGGGCCAGAACAGAGGATCATGAGGACAGGGTGAGGAAGCTGCCCTCGGGCCAGTCGGGGTCTGACCGCAGGGCTCCCCAGGCCCCACTGGGCACACGTAGACTTACTCTTCTGAACCTTAAAGGCAATGCTTGTGATCGGCATCAACACCTGTCCTCCTTCCAGCAAATACACGTCCCACAGGCGCAGGGTGAGCCCGAGAGAGATCTGTGGGGACAGCAGGTGTGAGAGAACCTGGCCCTTCCAGGCTGGGGCTGGTGGCTCAAGCTGCGCACATTGGGGCTTCAGTCTCCAGAGTCAGTGACCTTCCCCATGAGGGCCGCCTGAGCCATCCAGAATGCTGGGTCAGACAAGGTCTTGCAGCTCCTCATAGGGGGCACTCATTTGAGTGGGGATGTGGCTCCTGGAGAGAGGGGCTTGCCCAGGGCTTGAGGCTTCCCTGAGCCCTCTCAAGTTGGGTCCTGGCCCAGTCAGCCCATGAAGCTGGGCCTGAGCCCCAGCCATTGCCCTGGGATGACCCCTCTTGGGCAGAGGGTTTTGCTTGTGTGACTTTCGGGGACCCGTCTGAGCCTCCTGTGGGCTGGGAGTGAGCCAGACCCCCGGGATGGGGAAGCAGGGCACTGCAGGGCAAGGAGGGTCCCTGAGCCAGGATCTCCCTATGCCTCCTTACCCCTTGAATCAACATCCGGAGAAGGCAGCCTAACGAGGAACACTGCCCGCATAGACCTTCCTTGTCCTGATGGGAGGAACAGAGGTGCTCAGGGCCCCCTGGGCTGCCCTAAAAACCTCCATCTTCCAGGGCCTCTGAAGACCCTTCCCCTAGTGCAGAACACTGGGCGGTGTCCAGAGCTCCCCACAACACTGTCCCCTTCCCACACTCCTGGTGGACACACTGCCCTTTGCCCTGCTCTGCAGGAGCTGGGCCCCCATCCCTGTGCCTCTGTCTCCTCCAGGGCAGGAAAGGAAACCAACTCCCAGCCCATGGAGAACCCAACGTCCCAGGTCAGGCCCTGGCTGAGACCCCGCCAGTCACCAGTCCCACGAGGGGCTCCAGTCCCCCTGCTCCTACAGCCCCACGGGAGGCAGGGCCTCTGAGAAGAGCCCAGGGGACCATAAACTCACCTGATGCCACATGGTCTTGGGTTGTGACTTGGGTACCACATGCTCCTGTTGGTCTTGGAGCCCCTGGACTGTCCCACCATTTGGGCTGTGGAATCCTGAGAAGCCCCAAGCCCATCATGAAGTCAGAGCCTTCCCCCAAGATGTGGAGCCATCAGCTGCAAGAGCTGGGCAGCTGCAGAGGCCCCCAAACCCGAAGGCCTCCCACCCTCCCATCTGGTGACCCCACCATGTGGCCTTTGCCCTGGGGAGGTGGGACAGGAACATCCCCTGGAGCCTGGCTGGATGTTCCCCTGGAGGCCTCCTGGGCTAGGGTGCAAAAAGGGCAAGCCTGACTTTGAGGCCACAACAGAGCGGCCAGAATAGGGTGGGGGCTGGGCTTCCTGGTCATCTCCTGGAAGTGGGGTCATGCCAGGGGACACGGGATGGGGAGATGCTGCCACCTGGGCTTGGTCAGCCCATTCGTGGGCACCAAGGGCAGCAGGAGCCCAGGCAGCTGGAGGGCAGGAGGACTCTCAGGGAGGGGAGAGTCAGCTGCACATAATCAGAGCCAGAGGGCGTGGCTCCAGGACACAGAGGGTGGCCAAGGGGAGGATGAGATGCCCTCTGCTGATGGGGATGAAAGGCATCTGTGGACTCCTGTGGGACCCTCAGCAGAGATGTCCTAAAGGCTCCCAACAAGCTGGCGACACAAGGATGGTGCCTTGGCTGAAAGCCGAGATCATCTGGCCACGGTGGCCGTCCCCAGGTCTGGCTGCATGAGGCCCCAGGGGCAGCTGTTCACCTACCTGGCAGGGAGTGCCTCTCACTGGCCAGCAGCTGCACCAGTGCCCAGAATGCATCCTCCTCAGGCAGGTAAAGGAGGAACAAGGCGGCGATGTGGCTCAGGTCCCTGCAGTAGCCCACTTCCTGCAAGAGCCAGAGTCACCATGGAAGGACATCACCTGGGAGGGCTGAGGTCACCTGGGAGGACTCATGTCATTGGAGAGGGCAGAGGTGACTGGGGAGGCTTCCTATGAAGAAGAGGCTTCCTCAGGATGCAAATTCATTTCATGACAAGAGCCAAGTCCATCAGGCACTTCAGCACCTTGTCCAAAATGTCTCCTGAGAGCACTGTCCTGCGTGTGACACTGCCAAACTCCCGGGCTTTGGGGCAGCCCCAGGAGGAGGGCGTCATTTCTTGTTCTGAGAAGTGGTGGTCAGGCCCAGGTGACACCAGGAGTCCAGGCCCCAACTCCTTTGTGTCTCAGCTTGACCCCTTGAGACCACTGCCTTGCTTGGAGGTTTATGCCAACAGTGAGCTGGACTCCTGCCTCCTATATCCTGGTGGGTCACAAATACTAACTTTAAAAGAAGCAACGACACCCCCACCAGACACCCACTCCTGTGAATATGGAAATATGGCCCGGGAACCTCACTGCCAGGAATACTCACCGGGTTATACTCCGAATATGCCAGGAGGATGTAGAATAGTTCCCGCTGCCTAGGAAACAGAGAAAGGGGGCTATGGTTTGGTTTGTGCAGATGCTGTTAGTTTCACTTTGTCTACAAATCCTAACAACAAATCCCATTTCAGGTTCAGATGATTCACAAGATAAGCAGTGAGCTCTTCAGGGCCTGAGACTGTTGAAGAAATGTTTCAGTAACATCCACATCTGTGACATGCAAATAGCCCAGTTCTACAGTGAGTTGACCGATCCTTTTCACGCTGAATGATTTTTTTTTTCCAGTTTGCACACACACCAGTTCAGTCTTTGGGTGTACAGTTCCTCCATGGTTCCAAACCAATGTGCAGTCTCCTGGCCACTGCTCCAGCCCCTCCTGGAGAGACTCCTTCATCTTCCAAATCTCCAGGGTTTCCCCTATGCACCCAGCCTCTCCCCGATCCGTTAGCCCCTGGCCACCCAGACTGCTTCTCAGTCCCTATGGTTTGGCCTTTTCAAGAATGGCCTAGGAATGGGAATCCTACTGTGGTAGCTTATTGGGTCTGGCTTCTTTCCCTTAGCAAAATGCATCTAGGATCCACCCACATTCATGCAGCCATCACTGGTTTGTTCCCTTTTCTCACCAGGTCTTCCCGTTTGAACGGAGGAACAGCCTGTCTCTCCCCATTCCCGTGTTGAAGGCCATCCCCGAAGGCTCCGTGTGTGAGTGACAATGAATCAAGCAGTGAACGTGGCATGCAGGTTTCATGTGGATGTCAGTTTTCAAATCAGTGGGTTCAATATCTGTGACACCTTGGGGATGCGTGGTTCAAGTCCATTGAGCTTTGTGAGCCACTGCCCAACTGGCTGCCAACGTGGCTGTGCCATGTCATGTTCCCAGCAGACCTGGATGAGAGTTTCCAGGACCCCTAATTCTCCCAGCATTTGGTGCTGTCAGTGTTGCCTGGGGAGGCTTATGGGCCCTCCATCCTGCCACCCTCCCGTGGGTCCTACCATGCGTCCCCATGGGTCAGGGAGAGCACCTTTCACCATTGTGTGTGATTTTCTTTGCTGTTTTCTGTCTCCTCAGGATCCTCCTGGGTTCTGGCCCCACATGTTCCAGCCTGGCCCAGGGCTTGGAACCAGGGAGGTGCTCGGTTCATGGTGCCGGCTGCTCCCTGGGCCAGGAGAGCTCTTGGCAGCTCTGTCATCCCTGCTGGGTGACCCTGGCTTCTGCTGCGGGGAAGTCTCCATCCCTCTTGTTCACCCCATCTCCACTGGGACCCTGAGGCTCCCGTAGGCTTACTTGGCTCCATATCGATCCTTGAAGAAGATATGGTTCCGGAGAGTCCTGCTCACGTCCAGGTTGATCTGGTGGATGTGTTCAGATGACCTCTTGCCCTTCTCCTTCATGATCTGCAGGGCCAAGAGGAGGAAGCAGCCTCAGAACAGATGGAAGCCTCCCTGCCCCAAATGGCAGTCAGCCCACAGTCAGCACTTTGGGAAGGAAGGAAAGAAGGAAGGTTTCCTTCTGCACAAAGCTGCTTTTTGGCTTGTTACTGAAGCCAGGGAGGGTCACCAGAGCTGAGTTTGTCTGTGGTGACTATGCCACTGTCCATGCCCAGGATGTGCATCTGACCATCCCCTCCACCCCCAACAGGGTGGGCTTGACGTTCCCTCCAGCTGGAGACCTGGGCCCCTGACACGGCCTGTCCTGTTTGTTGTGCTCTGGCTGACAGTACCTTATATTTTCTGGGGTTTTTCGACTTGATTTCCTGAATGTTCAGGAGGACTGACCACACTGGGCCCCTGATGTTCATGGGAACGCCCCTATAGATGTGATCTATGAGCTGTGGGCAGAAAACAATCTGGTGTCACAGGCCATGGGGTGACCCCAGCAAGGACCAGAGCCTGGGGATTCTGGAAATTGTCGGTTTTGGCCCCATGATTCCTCAGTAGAGGTGAGATCAAGCTGGGACAGGGTCTGCCTTCCCAGGACTGAAAGAGTGGATGGACACTCAGAGTCGAAACTCTGATCTGCACCTTTTTTTTCCTTCAGTTCACTAGGGCATCCCTAGCCTTGAACTCCAGGTGGTCCCAGCCCTAGATTCAGATTCCCTCCCAGCAAGGTGACACTTGCATGAATAGGCAGGCAATCTGGCGACCAGGCCTGCAGTCCTCTGGGCAAGGACAGTGTGCCACCCCCGCTCTGAGAGGCTGATGGTGCCAGGCCAAAGCCATGGGTGCCTGACCCCTGTCTCTGCAGAGAGTACTTCCAGGGGCCTCTCCCTCCACACATTACCTTTTTGCTGTTTTTATATGTCTCCCATTCACCCAGCATCTCCAGCCACTTGTTCTTTCTTTTTCTCTCCTGCCAAATTTGCTGCCAAATGAGACATGTTGGAGTTAGCGGAGCTGCCAGGCTTCCCAGAGCCGCCCGTGGATGCTGGGTCTTGGGCTCTGGATCCCTGGTGGGACCCAGCTGGAAGGAGCCAGGGAAGGGCAGACCCTAAGGGCTGAGAGCCTTTGAGCAAATGAGCACCAGTGGGCTGGCTTTGGGACCCCAGGATGTGCCATCCTCAGGCCACAGATACACCAGTCTTAGGTCCCAGCTTCTAGGTGGGTTCCTGATACAAGCAGGCAGCCACTTCCAAGCCAGGACTGTGGTTCTCACTTTGGAATCTTAACAAACTGCCAAAGTTACGGCAACTTGGGGTCAGGTCTCTGCTGCCCCTCCCAATGACAGCGTGTTGCCCTCACCCGCCACCACCCAGGCCAGCTGCTTCCTCTGCCTCACTGACCACCCGCCCAGTCCCTACATCCCTGGACCAGCCCCTCCATGCATCAGGCTCTTACCTTTGCCTCCCGGGCAGTCACAGGAGGGAGCTCCGTCTCACTGTAAGGCAACCCAGGCAGAGCTGAGGACCTGCACAAGGCCTGGAGCCGCCCAAGCCTGGGAGCCGACCCCCAGAAAGGACTGGCTCTGTCCCTATCCAGCTCAGGACTCAGCCCAGGAGAAGGCACAGGGAAGGGAGGACAAGGGCCTTCCTGTGGGGCTGACTCCCAGGAGGGGCAGGACCTGGGAGAAGAAGGAGTACAGGGACTCCCAGTACAGCCTGGCTGGGGTTACTGGGACCCTGGCATGGGGGGTGGTCAGGCTGCACAATGGGGCTGCCCGTCCTGGACTCGAGGTGGTGCTTTCTGCTGGAGCTGAGAAAGGTTAGCCCTGAGATGGGATGGGGGCCACCTAGGGTGGGCGACCGGGCCCTGACAGGAGTCCCTCAGGGAGTGACCACATCACCCCACCTGGGTCAAGGGAGCCTTCCCTGAGACCTGCCCAGTGTACTCTGGGTGCACCAGGGACCCATCCCACTTGACAGCCCCAAGGCTCTTGCAGGTTCTGACCTCCCAGCATCCACCTGCCTCTCCCCGCATCTGAGCCACACACCCTGCATTTCAGAAGTGGCACGGCTCATCAGCTCCCTCCCACCCTACCTCCCCCGGGATGCTCTCTCTCTCCATCCTATGATGCCCAAAGGATGGGCTCCTGGCTGGGCTCCTCTTACCTGGCCCCAGATCCCTTCCTGGCACCAGACACAGGGTCTTTAGTCACAAGCCCTGCTGCCTCCCTGGCCTCACTGTGACATGCCCAGAATGGGGCCCTGCCCATCTTCTCCCCCATTCCCCTAGGGCCACAACCCCCACTGTCCCCATGCCTTTCCCCCTTCCCCATGGGGACAGTGAGGGCTGTAGATCTAAGGACATGGGGGAGAACAGGGGCAGGTGGGCCCTCAGAGACCTGCTGGACAACAGCTCCAAGGCTGGCCAAGCATCCACCTGCCTCTCCCTATACCTGAGCCACACACCCTGCGTTTCAGAAGTGGCACGCCTCATAAGCTCCCTCCCACCTTATCTTGCCTGGCATCCGCTCTCTCTCCATCCTATGATCCCTGAGGGATGGGCTCCAGGCTGGGCTCCTCTTACCTGGCCCCAGATCCCTTCCCAGCACCAGACCCAGGGTCTTTAACCACAAACCCTGCTGCCTCCCTAGTCTCACCGTGAGATGCCCAGAGCGGGGCCCTTCCCGTCTTCTCCCCCATTCTCTTCGGGCCAAAGCCCCCACTGTCCCCACACCTTTCCCCCTTCCCCATGGGGACAGGGAGGGCTGTAGTTCTAGGGAAATGGGGGAGGACAGGGGCAGGTGGGCTCTGAGAGACCTGCTGGACAACAGCCCTGAGGCTGGGCCAGGTGTCTCCTCACCCTGTGGCCACAACCCTTGGATCTCACCAGGGTTGTCTCCTGGTACACAGGGCCAGAACCTCAGGCTGCCCCGCTCCTCTTGTGCTAACTTGCTGACAGAACTGCTGAGAGCCCAGGGGCCTGGCCTAGCCCAGTCTCCATTCCCACCCGCTCCCTACATGGGCCTTGCACCTCTGGCCCAACCACAACCTCAGGCTGGACCTCCAGGGGAGCCAGGGAGGAGTTCTGACCCTGGAAAAGAGGTTGGCCAGACCTGGCGAGACATGTCCTGCGTCAGAAAGGCTTTTCTAAAAGCAAACCCATCCCTGAGCTGAGACAGCTGCTTTAGGGGTGAGGGGAGCACAGAGGACTCACTGCAGAATCCCAAAGCGATCAATGCTGCTGTAGATTTCAACAGGCTCAGGCCCCTTGTCCTCTGGCAGCCCAGCTCGGTGTCCCTGTAACCCAGAGGGAGCCTTAGTGAGGGGTCCAAGGTAAACGGTGCAAGGGCCTGGGGGTATTGGCCACCCGTCCCTGCCCTGTGCTCCTAGGGAACCCAGGACCCTTTGACTAGGGTGCACTGGAAGAGACCTCCCTCCAAGGAGCAGACCCAACTGTACCTTCTGATACTTCATAATTATGTCCTCCCGCTCCTGTGCCTGCAAACTATCTGCATCCTCTATCATGTCCATCCTGTGAGACAAAATTGTCTAAAGGTTACACTGTACCCGACAGCTTCAGAGAACCCCTGAACCGCTCCCGTCGGGCTCCCAGATGCTGGCTGGTTGTATAACCTTCATTCCACCACTGCACTCCGGTAAAAAGGGGCCAAACCCCGTGGCCCACACCTCCATGGGTCTCTGCAGTCTGAAGCCCCAAGCAGGGGTGGGCATCTTCCCAAGGACTCAAGAAGAGTGGGACCTGGACAGAGAATCCCATTGTCCCCTTATGCCAGGAAATGCACACACACCTGCCCCGGCAGGGTGAATGGTGTCCACTTGCCAAGGGTGAAAAGCCTGTGATGGGCTATTCCAGGGATGTGGATGCGAACTGCGGTCGGGCACCAGAGGTCTCTGTACGATCGGCCTCCTTGAATGCTCAGGGCCACAGAGATGCCCAGTTTCCTACGGGGAACAAGATCTCTCCTGACTGCTCCGTTCTACCCTGCTCATCACTTGGGCTACCGTGGCCCTTCAGTCTAACCAGTGAAGCTGCTTTAGGAATAACGCCATTTGAGCAGGAGTGTGTTTGGTTTTGGGGATGAAATTGATCTACTGTCTCCAGAGCAGCCACTGTGCTCATGGAAACCATGTCTCTCAGGGAGGGACTGTGGACTCCACCATTCTGAGCTGTCCCTACAGGAGGGGGCTTCATTTTCCTGGGTGACTGATGAAGAACAGTGGGTCCTCATTCCTGGAGAACATCTAGATGGACCATCCTTCCTGAGAATACTCGGGGCAAAAGGAAAGCGAGGCCAGACAGAATAAGAAATACTTGGGGAGAACCCCAGTGCCTGGACCCCTTTGAACACAAGAGAAGATAGTCTCCCCTCAGCCAGCCCTCCAGGGCTCCTTCACTTTCCACAACTCCCCAAGGGCAGAAGGCTCCCCATGCCACTCCCAGACAAGGGACTGTGTGTGTCCAGTGGGTCCCACAGTGACCATCAGGACCCAGCTTAGGCCCCAGGTGTGTTCTGAGGACCCTTCCCTCCTCCCCACCCACAGTGGATCCATCCCAGTGTCTCTTCCACGGCCAGGCTCTGCCCCATCGGGATCGGAAATCTGGGCAGATTTGGGATCTAGAGCAGGGAGGTCTCAGGGTTGAGGCCTGAAGTCTAGCACGGCACACAGCAGGGCTGAGAGCAAAACCCAGGGTCATGTCTGGATTCTCGGGCCGGTTACCGCCTCTCTGACCCCAGATGTCTCACCTGTCGAATGGGTACATTCGGGAACAGCACCCACTCTACGAAGCCACCATGAGGACGAAAGAGAAAATCGTCTACACAGGCAGTGTAGAACGGGTGCCCGGTGACTGCTCAGGGATGACCCTCCTCTGTAGCTGCCCAGAGGCCAACACCGCCCATACCATAGCCACTGTCCCCAAGTCAGCCTGGAGGGAAGAGAGCAGGTGACACTCACCTGATTCTGATGAATCAGTTGGCCTGGGTTATGCCTCTCAGGGAGAAAACCTTTGAGTCCACAAGCTGCTCACCAACACCACTGTGTGTTAGTAACTGCTGTAGAACACAGACACAGGCTGGAGAGCGGATAGGTGCTAAGCACCAGTGACATTCTGATGTCATGGCACGCATCACAATGGGGCCTTGCCCGGGTCAGCAGGGCCCAGAGTCAGGTCCTCCACTGCCTGAGGCATCAACATGCCTGCCTGCATTGTGTTTGTGCACATGTGTGCACACGTGTATGTGGGTAAACATGTCTGTGCACATGTGTGTTACTTCTCTGGCCAGGCCTGGCTCCCCCACTCATGTGTGCACCCAGTTCCTCATCACTGTCATCCCCGGAGCCCAGGACCAGCATCAGACCTCCCTGAACTCAGCCCTCCCTAGCCAGGGTGGTCCTGGGATACACATAGGGGTGGAGGGAAGTGACTGTTTCTGTTGAATCTCAGAATACAAAAGCTAATACTATTAACTAATGGTTATTTAGTATCTCTAATGGTCTTTTTTAGTGTCTCTAATGGTATCACTTCTTCATTTCTGGTATTTTAACTGGGTATTTCTCTCCATGACCCTTGGATATTTTAGCTAGAGGATCCTGTGGGGAAAGTGCCGGGCACACAGTAGGGGCTCACTCCTCTAGACATGTTATCTAACACGTGGCTCAGCTGTCCTTCCACCCACGGCCTAAGGGATGCCAAAATCCAGGGTCCAGAAAGAGCTTGGGATAAAATGAACATCCAAGGGGAGGGCTTTGACTTGGGCTTAGTCTGCCTGTGCCATCCAAACGGAGTCTCAAGTCCTGAGACAGGGCGTCCAGATGCCCCAGTGCAGGGCCCTCCTGATCAACACCTGCTCCCCTGTACTCATTAGCAACCTCACCCACCCTACTCTCAAAGGATACTTGGCACTCGTATCTAGGAGCTCTGTATCTGTGGATTCAGCCAACAGCAGATGGAAAATATTCAGAAAATAAATTGGATGGTTGTGTCTCTACTGAACATGTGCAGACTTTGTTCTTGTCATCATTCCCTAAACAATACAGTATCACAACCATTTATATAGCATCTGCATTGTATTACACATCATGAATAATCTAGAGATGGTCTAATGTATATGGGAGGATGTGCATAGCTTATATGTAAATACTAGGCCATGTTATGTCAGAGACTTGAGTATCCATGGATTTTGGCATCCCTGGGGACCCTAGAACTAATCCTCCATGGATACCAAGGGATGACTGTATAAACTCACTCAGGAAGGCTTCTCACTGGAGGAAGGGCCCAGTTCAGGACTCACAGGGACATCTCCCTGGACTACTGTCCATTCATCCATTGTCTCCCCCGACTCCACATCTCGGACTGTACCAATGACAGGCCTAGCAAGAAGAGACAAGAAACAAGACAAGTTCACGCTGTCCAGTTTTGAGGTCTTGAAAGAAGTTGCACCAGTATGAGAAGAGTGGATCAGTTTTCTCCAGGATCCAGAAAGCATATCAGGCAGCCTTGGGGTAAGGAAAGGAGCCCAGCCTCTCCAGCAGCCACATGGGCCAGCAGTAGGATGGGGCTGGGGCTGGCCATGTGGATCACTTGGGCCTCATGAGGCGAAAGGAAATACCAGGGGGCAGAGGAGGAGCATGGGGGCAGCTGGTTGCCTAAGGAGAAGGCACCTCAGGGAAGGAGATTATATTCGTTTGTTTTCACACTGCTATAAAGAAATACGTGAGACTGGGTAATTTATAAAGGAAACAGGCTTAACTGACTTGCAGTTCAGGAAACTTGCAATCATGGCAGAAGGTGAAGGGGAAGCAGGCACCTTCTTCACAAGATGGCAGGAGGGAGTGAGTGGAGAACCAGTAAGTGCCACACTTTGAAACCATCAGCTCTCCTGAGAACTACCTCACTATCCGGGGAGCAGCACGGGGGAAACTGTCCCCAAATCCAATCCCCTCCCACCAGGTTCCTCCCTTGACACAGGAGAATTACAATTCCAGATGAGATTTGGGTGGGGACACAGAGCCAAACCTGTGAGGGTATCAGTCTATCTTGCAGCTCCCCTGGGGCTGAAGCTGAGTACAGATCTGCTGGCCTTGCCCTATAGCACACGAGGTCTCTGCCAGTGCGCCCCCATCTGCTGCTTCCTAGGGATGGTGGTGACTTCCTCAAGAGGAGGGTGGATTTGCTCTCCTGCTGCCCCTGCAGGGCCTTGTGGAGCCCCGGCCAAGTTCTCCCAGGGTAAGGGCAGGAAACAGGGCTCCTTGCCCTTCTTGCTACTTGAGTGACAACCCTGGGGTCATCCCTAGGCCCCGTCACTGCCCCTGCTTCTAAACTGAGAACATTTTGGCAAATCTTCCTGGCAGAGGCTGGGGACTCATCCCTGCTATCTGTTCTAGCTTGATAAAGCCGGGTTAAGACATCTGGGCAAGCAGACAGTAGAGTGGACCCCAGGAAGGGTGGGTGGAGGGTGATGGCCTTTGGGCTTCCCTGGACCAGGGTGGGAAGGGGGAAGTTTACCAGGAAATAGAGCTCTCAGGACTATGTTTAGGAGGAGGTGGTAATGCTGGTGGGGGGATGTCCATTCATCCATCCATTCATCCATTGTCTCCCCCCACCCCCCAATCTTGTACTGTCCCAATGACAGACCTACCAAGAAGAGACAAGAAACAAGACAAGTTCACGTTGTCCAGTTTTGAGGTCTTGGAAGAAGCTGCACCAGTATGAGAATAGTGGGTCAGTTTTCTTCAGGATCCAGAAAGCATATCAGGCAGCCTCGGGGTGAGGAAAGGAGCCCAGCTTCTCCAGCAGCCACACAGGCCTGCAGTAGGATGGGGCTGAGGCTGGTTTGGGGTGGAGGATAAGTGACAGCCAAGGTTTGTCAGCATGCAGAGGGGTGGCTGACTCATGGACTAGGGGCTGCAGAGCCCAGTGGTTGCCCTTAGTTCTTGGATCCTGGGAGACTTCTGGAGCCTGGATCTGGACAGCCTAGGAGTGGAGGTGGTGAGGGGCAGGGGTGGGGCAGGAGGAGAGGCCTTGCATGACAGGGTGCAGGGCACGAAGCCAGCCAGGGACTGCTTTGCAGTGGCTGCTCCCATCCCCATTCCCACCCCCAAACCCACCCCTCCCCCCACCCTGGTGTGGGGTCGGTCGTGGGCAGGTGTCCTCTGCTTTGGCCTCAGCAGATCCCAAGATGGAAGCTGGCAGCCATGTGGGCATATCACTTGCGCCAGCTTTGTCCTGCAGTTTCTGCTTCCTGGAGCGTGGGGCGCCCACCCAGGAGAGCACGGGCACACCCCACACCTCTCATTTTGAGGGTGCTGGGAGGTGGGGGACCTAGGTCCTGCAGCCCTGTGCTTGTGCCGTGAAAATTAGCCTAGGAGTCCCGTGTCCGCCCATCCACGTGGAGCCCCGGGAGCCTGAACAGTAGCATGCAGCGAGATGAGGAGGGAGAGAGAACTGGAAAAGGAGAAAGAGAGATGAGGAGAAGGGAATGAGAGAGAGGACGAGAGACTGGGAGAGAGACAGAGGAGACTGAGAGGATAAGGAGGGCGAGAGATGGAGAGAGAGACACAAAACGCAAAGAGACAGAGAGAGACGTGCATGAGTAGGAGGTTGAGTTACTCTGGATCCCAGTTCCCAGTGAAAACTGTAGGTCGCCATCACCTAACCACACGTGCAATAAAGTCTTCTGCCTGCTGCTCAGAGCCCTGAGAACCCCTTCTCGTGGAGCATAAAACCTTTGACTACTGCCCTTCCTCACTGCATTTTTGTTTTCTCTTCTGGTGAACCGTGATGTCTTGTCTATTGCCGTCCTGGGCTCAAGGATCCATCAAAAACTGACGCCGCTTTTGGGGAGGATCTGCAGTGCCTTCCACTCACCAGGCTCCCCAGGAAACTTGTGTACTTCGCTTGGGCCCTAAGCAGCTGGGTACATGCTGGGGCTCTGCTTCTCTCTTTCAGTAAGAAGGAGAACTAAGAAAGAGACTGAAGCATGGTCTGCGGAGAAGGCACTTGTGCAAACACCAGGAGAATGAGGGGCCTGAGTTGTCTTCATTTCTCCTAAAAGCATGCATTCCCGGCTGGGCGCGGTGACTCACGCCTGTAATCCCGGCACTTTAGAAGGCTGAGGTGGGCAGATCACCTGAGATCAGGAGTTCGAGACCGGCCTGACCAACATGGAGAAACCCCATCTCTACTAAAAATACAAAATTACCCAGGCATGGTGGCACATGCCTGTAATCCCAGCTACTCGGGAGACTGAGGCAGGAGAATTGCTTGAACCCAGGAGGCAGAAGTTGCAGAGAGCCGAGATTGCACCATTGCACTCCAGCCTGGGCAACAAGAGTGAAACTCCAACTCAAAAAAAAAAAAAAAAAAACCACATGCATTCCCTCCCAGGCCACTCTAGTGAGGGCATGAAGCACAGCATGTGTGTGCGTGTGTGTGCGTGTTTGTGTGTTGCAGGGGTTACAGTGGACAGGATGTGGGAGGGCAGCTGCAGCTCCAAGCTGCAAGTCTTTCTGATAGAATGCTTAAGATTCCTTGGACCACAGCAAGAGTGTTTTCATTTGCACCCATTTTTATTAGCATTTAAACCTGTATTTTTTGTAGCATGTAAACCTGAAGCTGCTTAACTATTCCTTGAAGCATTTACACCAGTGGTTCCCAACCTTTTTGCTACCTGAGACCAGTTTTCTTGAAGACGACTCTTCCACGGACCCAGGAGAAGGGGAAGGGATGATGCGGAGATGATTCAAGCCCATTACATTTATTGTGTGCTTTATTTCTATTATTATTTAACTGTAATATATAATGAAATAATTACACAACTCACCATAATGTAGAATCATTTGAATCAGTGGGAGCCCTGAACTTGTTTTCCTGCAACTACATGGTTCCATCCGGGGGTGATGGGTGACAGTCACAGATCATCAGGCATTAGGTTCTCATAAGGAGCACGCAATCCAGATCCCTGGCATGCGTAGTTCACAGTAGGGTTCGTGCTTCTATGAGACTCTAATGGCACCGCTCATCTCACAGGAGGCAGAGCTCATGCGGTAATGCGAGGGATGGGAAGTGGCTGTTTCTACAGATGAAGCTTTGCTCACTGGCTGGCTGCTCACCTCCTGCTGTGTAGCCTGGTTCCTAACAGTTGGGGATCCCTCATTTACCCAGCAAGATAAATACATTGTTATGTCAATTGAAATGATTCACCTTGAACCACCCAAAATTACCCCGCGTACCTACACCCACCCAAGGGTCCCGTAGCACACTTTAGGAGCTGCAGACAGTGAGCCTGGAGCTCCATGGAGCATTCCATCCCTTCACCATCTGTGGGCTAACAGGCTGCGTTCGTTTCCTAGGGCTGTTTTATAGTACCACAGACTGCACACCTTCAACAACAGAATGTTACTGTCTCACAGTACTGGAGGCCATGAGTCCAAGATCAAGGTGTCAGCAGGGTGGGTCCCTTCTGAGGCTGTGCAGGAAGGCTCTGTTCCAGGCCTGTCTCCTGATGCGTGGGTGGACGTCTTCTCCCTGTGACTCTTCATTAAGGGTGATTCTGGTGAGGGCTCAGAAGAGGAGACTTGGACAGAATGTTGGTAGATAAATGTGCCAGTGGAAACCAGAGGGTAGACGGGACTCCATCCATACCCGGGGCTTTCTGGGGACAGACCTGTCTAAGCAGCTGCCATTCCCAACCGAATTCTGTTTCTGAAAAGCCAGGTAACAGCTGGGGCTGGGCCCGCTTGGATTTGTTTAGTGACCGGATTATGTGGGAGGCCTGGAGTGGGTGGTTGAGTGGCGGGTGGTACTGCCCAACCTCATTGCATCACTCACTTCCCAGGCCCTGCCCTCAACCCCTCCTGACCAGGCCCTGTCCTGGTTCTCAGTCACCCTGTCCCAGTGGGTGCTTCAGTGAGGGACTGACTCGAGGTTACAGAGTGCTGTGTTTATGTGACCTGAGAATATGTGTGCACAGACTGTGCCTGCAGTGTCCTCGTACAATTGAGCATGTCCATGTCCTTCCCGTGTGTAGGCAGCCTGTCCCCACATGCCTAGGAGTGTGACTCCGCGTCCTGGTAGATGGGGAAGGAGAGAGGGAGTTGTGCCCAAGGTCCCCTGATTACTTCTATGGGTGCATGTTTGTGCATCTTATTAGGGGTCCTTGGGGATATGGAAGATTCTGCCCTGGGTGCCCGTGATCAACTGTGTGTGTGTGTGTGTGTGTGTGTGTGAGCGCGCGTGCGCGTGCATTAGGGGGTGTACTGTGTTACAGCATCCTCAACCAACTCTGTATGTGTGCATATGTTTGTGTGTGTGTGTGTCCTACAGGTGTGAGCGAGTGGATGTTTCCACTACGTGTCTGCACACGTGTGCGTGCACTTGCGTTGTCCTTGCACACCTGCGTGTGTCCCGTGAGAGCGAACGGAGCCCAGCATGTGCTGGCACCTGTAGGAACGTGTGAGTGAGTGTGCGTTCTGCGGGTCCCTGTCCTGCTGGCTGCCCGCTTGTCCCCAGGCAGTGCGCGCAAGGGGTCCCAAGCCGGAGTGCCTGCCGGTGTGAGTGCGAGTGAGTGTGGCCCCACGCAGCTCTCTCCGCTCTGCACTGCCTGGGCAGCCCGCACATTCACCCTGCCTGGTTGCTGCTGAGTGACGTGGGCTGGGCCGGCCCCCTGCCTGCCCGCCCCTGGCACTCAGTCGCGCTGGCCTTCGCGGAGGCCTCGCCGCGCCACGCCGGGCCTGCTGAGCCGCCCCCGGCCGGGGTCGCTCCGGGCCAGGCCGTGGCCGGGCGGGGAGGCGCTGCCTGTACCACCCCCGGGCGGTGCGGGGAAAAGGCGAAGATTTGCATCCAGGAGCATGTGGCCATCCACGTGTGCCCCGGCCCCATCCGCCCCATCCGGCAGATCTCTGGCTACTTCCCCGACTTCCCGCCGGACCTGCCCCATGACGCCCCGGCGCGCCCAGCCACCGCCAGCGCCGGCCGCCGCCGCCCCTCTGATGGCGCTCGCGACGACGACAAGGATGGGGACCATTTCTTCGGAGCCTAAGGATCCCGCCGAGGTCCCAGCCCTGCGCAGCCGCCCGCCAAGTCGCCAGAGGACGAGCCGGACGCCAAAGGCTACCAGTGGACGATTGCAGTAAGTTTCCAACTCGCCGACTTCGCGCCCCTCCACTGGCTCCGGCTTGGCGGTCCCCGGCTTCGGGGTGCCCTCGGTCCCTCCCAAGCTGAAGGTGGGGATGACCAGTGCCCCCCCGGAGCGAAGACCCCCACATCTCTCCAGGATGGGGGGTCTGCTTGGGGGTCCACTTAGGGGTGTATCCCTCAGGCATTGGAAGTGGGGATGGGAGGCCCTGAGCCATGGTGGCTCCCCTAGTCCCCCGTTCTTTCTCTGTGTAAATCCAGCTTTGCAGGGAAGCGGATGTGGTGCATTTCCTGGAAGAGCTGGGGTCCTGGGGTGTGGGGAGCTGGGGCTGGGGTGTGGGGAGGGGCCCAGGGTGGGCAAGCTGAAGCAGGACTGGCACAGGCCTCTGGAGGGCCTGAGGGAGGCTGGACGCCCTGGGATGCAACCTTCCTTGTCCGCTCTTCTAAAGGTCAGTCTCAACTTGCCCATCTGTAAATAGGGTTGATTGTCCCTGCCTACGTGGCTGTTGTGAGCATTCAATGAGCACTGCCAGTCCTGGGGGACTCTTGTTTTTTTTTATTGTGCTAAATACACTAATATAAATTTCCCATTTCAACCATTGCTTTTTACTCTTTCACTCCCCACCCACCCACCCACCCATTTTTAGTGTACAGTTCAGTCGTGCGCAGTCCCTTCTACCTTCACACTGTGTGCAAGCCATCTCCAGAAGCCTCTTCATCCTGCAGAATTGAGACTGGACCCATTAAACAACAGCTCCCCATTCCTCCTCCCCCGGCCCCTGGCAACCGCCATTCTTCTCTAGGGATGTGACTATTCTAGGAACCTCATGTAAGTGCAGTCACCTGGTATCTGTCCTTTTGTGTCTACCTTCTTTCACTCAGCAGAATGTCTTCAGGCTTCATCCATATTGCAGCCCGTGTCAAAACTTCCTTTTTCAGGCTGAATGATACTCGAGAATCAAAATCTCCTCTTCTGAACACTTTGCCAGCAACGGCGTTTGAGAGGCCCAGGGAGGGGCAGGGCTGGGGTTTTGGGGAGAGGCTCTGCTCTCAAAGCCAGACCCCCCTCCCCATCTATCTCCTCAGGGCCAGCACCAGCCAGGGCCTCCTCTCATGGCTTACTCCGCCTGTCCCTCCCATGGGACCCGCCCCTGAACCATGGGGTCAGTTTCTGTCTCTTGCCACTCACTAGGTGGGGAGGGTCTATCCAAGAGCCCCCCTAACAGCTCCCTGACCTGGAATCAACCTCCTGCCCTCTCGCTTCTGTGGACAGTGGTCAGACTCTGTGGGAAGGCAGCCCCACAGAGGGCTGGGTGGAGGCACTGGTGGGAACCCCGGGGTCAGGGCCAAGGAAGCCACCTGTTTGGCAGCACAGTGACATGGCCTCAGGCAGTGCCCACTGGTCTTTTTACCTCTGGCCAAATGTGTGGTTGTTCAGGGTGCTCAGAGACCTGCCGGGCGAAGGAGTGGAGAGGCGGCAGCAGAGGGCAGCAGAGGGCAGCAGAGGGCCCATCACAGTCCAGGGGTCTGAAGGATAGAGCAGGCATCACTCCGTCCCAGTGTGGCAGCGCCCCCAGCGTAGCCCCCACGGGTGTCTTGGGGTACAGAGGTGGGACAACCAGAGCCACTGGACAGACATGCCAAAACTTCTGGTGGCCCAAAGATATGCAAGTGAAACGTATCAAGAAACAGGACCCAGTGAAAACATTTTGAGCTACAACAAACGTATATGAATTGTAAGAATAAGACACAGTGGTCAGGCACCCTCTACACAGGGTGGGCCACCAGATTCCCAGAACTCTGCACTCCAGGCACGTGGTGAGAAAGCCAAGAGGCCAAGAGGCCAGGGTGAGGGAGTTGGGTTTGGAAGAGCAGCCATGTCACCGTGGGCACACGTGGGGCCAATGAGCCAGGCCCTGTCCGAGGCAGCCCCACAGTGCAGGGCACAGCTCAGATACGTCCACCTGACCACCTGACCTCAGCCACTTCTCTGGCGTCTCACAGGGGCCTGGCATGCAGGCAAGGGGAGGAAACGCTCTGCCTGCCAGGCCCTGTGTCCACATCGTCTCCCTCCCTCTCACTCCGGCCCTGGGAAGATGGGACTGTTACATCCTTGAGGTTGCTACTATCATGTTTCCGGATAATGCCCCCACACTTGCCCTAGCTGGTTTGCTATGATGTTGGGCTAGAGGAGGAATATCTCCAAGTTGGAAGGGATTATAAAATGTTGCATGAGAATAGCTATTTATGCAGGTGCGTGTGTGTGTGTGTGTGTGTGTGTGTAGAGAGAGAGAGTCAAAATGTACTCTTTGGAGCTAGACAGGACATGTTTTTTGCCTTGATCTCTTGATACAATGGGTAACATAACAGCTGCGAACCTTCCTGAAGTTCTCTGAACTAGACTGAAATCTGCAAAGCTCGTCCCCTCAATGAGGGACCCAGAGCAAGTGGTTCAAGAGAACTAAGAGAGAACCTGTTTTTAATGCAAGGCCCCAACTTCTCAAATCTTGGTTTTTGAATTAAAAATCGTATACTCATACTTATGAAAATCAAAGCACAAAGAATGGAAAATGAAAAGTGGAGATCCTCATTTCTTAAAAATCATGGTTGCCAGGGAAATCACATTTAATAGATTGGGATATAGCACATCAAATGTCCTTCTTATGTTTATGTAAATATATATAGCTTTTACCAAAGCAAATATTATTATACATATAGTTATATAACAAATATGTGGTAATATAGAGATTGGTATAGAGATACACATATGGAATGTATATTTTATATGCATAGTTTTACATTAATATCATAGATACCTTTCATTTCAGTATGTATATCTACTTTATTCTTTTCAGTAATTTCATGTTTATTATGTGGCTATAGCATCATGGTTTAAACTATTCATATTTTAAAGAATTTATTTCTATTGGTTGTTTTTACAAACAGAGCTGCAAACAACAGCAATGTACCAAAACTTTGTGTCTTTTTTTTTTTTTTTTTTTTTTTGAGACAGAGTCTCACTCTGTCACCCAGGCTGGAGTGCAGTGGCACGATCTCGGCTCACTGCTACCCTGTCTCCCAGGTTCAAGCAATTCTCTTGCCTCAGCCTCCCAGGTAGCTGGGATTACAGGCACCTGCCACCATGCCCGGCTAATTTTTGTAATTTAGTAAAGATGAGGTTTCATCGTGTTGGCCAGGCTGGTCTCCAACTCCTGACCTCAAGCTATCCACTTGCCTTGGCCTCCCAAAGTGCAGGGGTTACAAGAGTGAACCACCATGCTTGGCCCTCCTTTGTTTCTTTAGATAGTGTTTCTTGAAATAGATTCCTAGAAATAAGATAGATTGAAGAGTATGTACATTTTAAATTTTTCTACAGACCGTGTCATTGCTCTTCAAAAATGCTGGTTACCAAAATGTCACTTTTTGATACTAAAAAATAGATTGTTTAAAACACACAAAGCAGGGCTTATGAAAAAGAAAGTTAATATATTTTGCGTTTCTCACAAGTATGTTGAATTCCTCCCCCTTGCATTGTACAGCAGGAATCCTGATTCAGTCTAACTTTCTTGTACTTAAAAAAGTATATATTAAAACGTAGGCCAGGAGTTAGCAAATATTTTCTATAAAAGACCAGATAGTAAATATTGTTGTCTTTGTGGGCTATATAATCTCTGTTGCAACAATGTGACTCCACCTTTGTCTTGGAAAGCTGGGATAGATAATATGTAAAAGAGTGGGAGTGGTTGTGTTTCAACAAAACTTTGTTTACAAAACAGGGGTAATACTAGGTTTGTTCTGAGGACCATAGTTTCTTAACCTCAGTCTAGGCAATCTGTCAAATAATTCTGCATTCACAATAGAAGTCTTGTTGTATATACTGGCTGACTGTCTTTCCTTTATCTAATGTTAACCACTGATTTTGTGGAGCATGGATTCTAGGGAAATAATACCTAGGTAAGATGTCTGTTACCATGTGCATCTTATTTTTAAGAGCGGTTAAATTCTTATTGAGACTGGGTGCAGTGGCTTATACCTATAATCCCAGCACTTTGGGAGGTCGAGGCAGGAAGATCTCTCAAGTTCAGGAGTTCAAGACCAGCCTGGCCAACATGGTGAAGCCCCATCTCTACTAAAAATACAAAAATTAGCTGGGTGTGTTCATATGCACCTGTGATCCCAGCTACCTGGGAGGCTGAGGCAGGAAGATCACTTGAACCCAGGAGGCGGAAGTTGCAGTGAGTCGAGATGGCACCACTATACTCCAGCCTGGGCGACAGAGCAAGACTCCATCTCAAAACAAGTCAAAACAAAACAAACAAACAAACAAACAAACAAAAAACTGGGAGACCGAGGTGGTCAAATTACAAAGTCAGAAGTTTGAGACCAGCCTGACCAACATGGTGATACTCCATCTCTACTAAAAATACAAAAATTTGCCGGGTGTGGTGGCGGGCGCCTCAGCTACTCAGGAGGCTGAGGCAGGAGAATCGCTTGAACCTGGGAGGTGGAGGTTGCAGTGAGCCGAGATCATGCCACTGCAATCCAGCCTGGGCGACAGAGCAAGACTCAGTCTCAAAAAAAAAAAAGTCTTATTGACAAATTCAGTAGTTTCTTGTCTTTAGTCTGCATGTGTTTCACTTGGGGGTTTGGTAAAAATCTAGATTCCCACATCCAAACCCAATTCTCTTGTTAGCATTTTAAATGACCATCTCAGGTGGTTCTGGGCTGCTCAGAGGTTTGCATATTAGTTACATTATTTATTCGCTGCACGACCACGGACAAGTGGTTTTAACTTTCTGAGCCAACATTTCCTCTTCTATCAAATGGGAATATTAATAATACTTAGCCCTTGGAGACACTGTTAGAATTTGAAGGACAATGAGTAATTTTTAAGAGAGCTTGACTTGTGAGAAAAATAAGCTTAAATGCATGAATATATATATCAAGCACAAATTTACCTAGTGCATATGCATTATACACTGGGTGCATAATATTTTATAAAATAATCCTTGTTTTATGAAATAGTGTTTCATTATTTGGGGAGAGGCATTATCATTTCCTTTCTGCTGACTTCCCCTGTTCAGAGTTTTCTACTCTTCCCCTCCCATCCCACTACCTTTGTTTGTCACAAAACAAAGCCAATAGAATCACCAACAGTTTAAGACTGGTTTACTCAAAACGAATTCGTTATTTTACATAGCTGAACACAGAAATGATAAATAATGTCCTATAAATATTTGTTGGTTGACAGCTTTGGAACAATGTCCTCTAGAAAAAGCTAAACATAGCCACCCACCTTGCATGAGAGCCGCAAAGAATAGCCATGTGCCTGAATATATGTCAACCACTGTGTGACTGGAGGGGCTGAGGAAGGGGTATAGAGTGTTGTGGGATCGCTTCCGACAAGCAGTCAAGAACACATAGAAATACATTACACAAATTAAATAATCTAGGTAAGTTGAAATGCATGTTAAGAAGAGTCCCAGAGTGAGGTTGCTTGGGTAGGGGTAGGTTCAGGAATTGAAGGGACGTCCCTAGGGCCTGGGTCCCTGCTTCCTAATCTGTCACAAATGTAACAGTGTCTTGTTGCTTCCAGGTCACTCAGGGATTCGACTCTGAGGTCAATGATGCACTTAGCACCAGAGCTCGATGGGGTTGGCACAGACCTGCCAGCTTCAGCCACTTTCATTCTGGAAGCTGTTGAAAGAGAGAGTTATAAAAATTGAGGAATCAGAAGGGAATTCCTGGTCCCCTCTCTGTCTTGGCAAGCATAGGGCCTGTCCACTTGCTCAGGACTCTTTGTCCAACCTCAGCTCCCTAGACCTTTCCTCAGTGGTGCAGGGGGTCTCCTCAGGCAGCCTCCTCCTGCTAACACTTCCTCCTCTCTTCCCTCTGCCAGGGGCAGCTCTTCCCTGTTTCCTTGCAGACCCCAGGTCAGGCCAGAAAACACATCTCTGGCCCTTCCCTGTGTCCCATCACCAGATAGGACCTCAAAGGCCTGGGGTCCCCAAGATGGCCCTCAAACCAGCTGGTGCCCTTGCAGGCTGCCCCCCTCCAAGTCCTGCTTCTCTCCAGAGATGGGCAGGAACACCAGCCCTTACCTGGCCCAGCTGTGAGTCTCATAATTGCCATCTACCATTTTTCTAGGGGTCTTCTGGGGGTCCTAGGAAAAGCAGCAGATGCCTGGGTGCTTGGGGACCTGGGCATTCTGAGGGAAGGAGCACTGTGACCCTGAGTCATTTTTCACTAGGGACAGGTGAGCCAACTCCTTCTAACCAGTGATAAAATCAGAAGGAAGTAGATGGAGACAGCGCTGTTCAGGGGATGATTTGGGGATGAGAAGAACTGGCAGGAAGTTGGGGATTTGGGGGTGAGAAGAACTAGCAGGAAGTTGGGGATCTGGGGGTGTGAGCAGAAGAGGACAGGGCTTGGGCACTCAGTCGCCAGCCCCCTTCTGGGGTCCAAGCTGTGTCCCCTTCTCTTAAGAGGTAAGCCCTGAGTCATGGGAAGATGGAGATGGCAGCTGATGAGAGAGGATGGTTTTTAAGCACCGTGGTGTCTTGTTGAATTGCACATGCTGGGGTTCTTGGTAGCCACAGGGCTCAGGGTATTTGCAAGAATAGTTGAAGTGCTCACTTGTCTTGGGGCTGTTTATGGGGAAGTGGTTTCCACAGCGAGAGGAGGTGAGATATTGGTGTCACCACGGACTACACTTAGCTAGTTCCTTCTCACTAAAGCTCTGTAGCCAGATCTGTACGCTTTTTGAAAATGTTCCATACTTTATTATTTTATTCTTTCACAATCAATCAGCATACCTCATTTTATAATGAGAAATAGATTTAGTTGGTTTTAATGTTCATTGTTTCTGAGATGCCCCTGGTCTCGTGGGGGCAGGTGGAGTATGTGAACAGGTAATTGTAGCATTTAGCAGAAAGTGCTAAGACTCTTAGTAGAAAAAGAAATGAAAGCTCAGAACCCCACGAGGGGAAGAAGTGACCTTCCACCAGAGGGTTGGGGAAGGCTTCATGGAATGGATGGAACTTTAGTTGTGTCTGCATAACTGCCTGGGATTTAGGCATCTATAGAGGGGTGGGCAGTGGAGGCCCAGCTGAGGCAGAGTCCTGGGTGTGACATTGTGGGCTCAGAGGAAAGAGAGGGTGCTTCAGTGGAGCTGCAGAGCGGTGGGGGCGAATATGGATGATAAAGCTAAATTGGGACCAAACCAGTACAGGCCTTGAAATCCCCCCAATGGGGTTAGAGATGACACGCTTGATGCTGGAGAACAACGGAGGACAGAAGCAAGTGGGACCACGCCTTTGGAACTGTGTCCTTCCTAAGCGTCTGCAGAGTTAGGTCTTTTAATACACATGGGCTCTGTTTCCATTGCACCCGAATGATGGCTAGTGCTAGTCTTGAGGGAGGAGAAGCAGAGGCAAGATCAGGGGCTATGGTAAGTTTCACCAGAGCTTTGGCATCCACGTATCTTCCCATATCGCTACCAATTCCAAGTAAAGGTATCTATTCCACCTGTTTCATTAGAAACCTACATCACAGGCAATGCCTCCTTCTTACCCCACCCTCTGCCTCCCAGCTCTCGTTGATACCCCGAATTGCATTCCCTCACTCACTTCTTAGGGGAACTCCCTCCATACTCGTGATTCCGTTTCTGAGAGCTGGCTTCTGTGAGTTGCGGAGGGCAAGAAAAGGAAATGGAAACTGTTGAATCAGTCAGTGTTCTGATAAGGGGCATCCTCTACCTCTGTGATTACAGCACAGTGTGTTATAATTAGTTAACTATGTAATTTGCTCTTCAAAAATCTAGACCATGTCCTGTTGATTTTATTTTAGTTTCTTGTTCTCAAGAAATTTATAGTTTAATAAAGGCAATGTGGGAGTTTGAAAACAAACTTTTATTTCGTGCTAATGATAGATTAGCAGCTACACAAATTTTAGCTCACAATAAGTAATATTTATTGAGTGATCACCATGTGCCAATTTCCATAACAAGGATTTACATGTTTGAACTGTTACTCTTCAAAACAGCCCTATGATTTAGTTACCATTATACTTTCTCAGTAGAACAGGTGAAGAAACCAAAGTAAATAGAGGTTAAGCAATTTTCCTAAGGCCATAAAGCTGATGACTACCAGAGCGGGGATTCAAATCCAGGTAGTCTGACTCTAGGTATCACACACTACACGTCCTGTACCCCGACTTACTATATTTGATCCTTACAACAATCCTATCATGGCAGATTTTTTAGAGTGTCTTCTCAGATCAGAAACCAACTCCAGACTATGTCTTGTTGGTTGATTTAAACCGAATCCTAGCACACGATTATTATAACATGATGAGCCTCCTGACCTAGTCTCTATTTCTTAACATTGTGTTCTTTTTAATAAAGATGATTTATTGAATATATAATTCTATCTCAGTGTTTATATATTTGTAAGACTTTCTCTGTCAATCCCCAAACCAGGAAATAGCCGTTTGCCATGTGTTTTGCTTGCATTGAAATATAGTCGTACGCACAGCATGTGCTTATATACGTTGAATGAATAATGTAAGGGAGATGTAGGATAGGGTTGAGTTGGGAGGGTCTTAGACATTTCCTAGGTGGTAAATTGATGTTCCCAGTTGAAATGACGTGTCCAGGGTCATGCGGATGGAATTGGTCAGTTTTATATTCCACTGTCTGTGTTAGTTACCAGCGTATCTCCAGTGATAACCACAATGCCTGACATATAGTGAAGCATAATATCTATTTGATGAATAAATAAATCACTGATTTGACTAACAATATGTGTTATGCCTGAACTCTCACCATGCAGTTGAAATACTAATGGGAAGGGTAGGATAAGAAAGGCCGTGGTGAGTGGGATGGGGACAGGATCAGGAAAAATAACTAATGGGTACTAGGCTTAATACCTGGGTGATGAAATCATTAGTGCACCAAACCCCCATGACACAAGTTTACCTATGTAACAAATACGCAAAAACAAAAAAAACAAAAAAAACGACCCCCCCTCCCCCCACACACACAAAGAGAATCAGGAGAGAGAGTCAGAAGTGTGACAGGTCTCCAGAGCCAAGGAAGAATCTTTAAATAAAATGAGAATTGAAGCCAGGCACAGTGGCTCATGCCTGTAATCCCAGCACTTTGGGAGGCCGAGGCAGGTGGATCACCAGAGGCTAGGAGTTTGAGACCAGCCTGGACAACATGGTGAAACCCTGTCTCTACTAAAAATACAAAAAATTATCCAGGCATGGTGGCACATGCCTGGAGTCCCAGCTACTCGGGAGGCTGAGGCAAGAGAATCACCTGAACCCAGGAGGTTGCAGTGAGCCAAGATCACACTATGGCACTCCAGCCTAGGTGACAGAGCGAGACTCTGTCTCAGGTAAAAAAAAAAAAAAAAAAAAAAAAGAATCGATGGTCCCAATAAAGACACAATTTGAAAGAGAAATGTAAATTAAACTTGCATAAAGAAGTTTTCAGTAACTTGGATCTAAAAGGTTATGATTTGCTTTAAAAAGAAAGGAAAGAAAGAAGAAAGAGCCTTAAGGATGTCTCTGCCTCACGCAGCCAGACCCAGGGAGAGCCACCCTTGCCAGGTGATCTCGGCTTTCAGTGAAGACACCTTCCTTGTGTCACCAGCTTGTTGGGAGCCTTTAGGACGTCTCTGCTGAGGGTCCCACAGGAGCCCAGGGCTGACCCCCAGAGCCCAAGTCAGACACCTTTCATCTTCATCAGCAGAGGGCATCTCATCCTCCCCGTGGCCACCCTCTATATCATGGAGCCACGCCCTCCGGCTCTGATTCTGTGCAGCTGACTCTCCCCTCCCTAAGTGTCCTCCTGCCCTCCAGCTACCCAGGCTCCAGCTTCCCTTGGTGCCCACAAATGGGCCAACCAAGCCCAGATGGCAGCATCTCCCCATCCCGTGTCCCCTGGCCCAACGCCACTTCCAGGAGACGACCACGAAGCCCAGCACCCACCCTGTTCTGGCCGCCCCCGTCGTGGCCTCAAAGTCAGGCTTGCCCTTTTTGCACCCTGGCCCAGGAGGCCTCCAGGGGAACCTCCAGCCAGGCTCCAGGGGATGTTCCCACCCCCCCTCTCCAGGGTAAAGGCTGCATGGTGGGGTTACCAGATGGGAGGGTGGGAGGCCTCGGGGTTTGGGGGGCTCTGCAGCTGCCCAGCTCTTCCAGCTGATGGCTCCACATCTTGGGAGAGGGCTCTGATTTCATGATGGGCTGGGGGCTTCTCAGGGTTCCACAGCCCAAATGGCAGGACAGTCCAGGGGCTCCAAGACCATCAGGAGCATGTGGTACCCATGTCACAACCCAAGACCATGTGGCATCTGGTGAGTTGATGGTCCCCTTGGCTCTTCCCCAGAGGCCCTGCATCCTGGGGGGCTGGAGGAGCAGCGGGGGCTGGAGCCCCTCGTGGGGCTGGTGACAGGCTGGGTCCCAGCCAGGGCCTGACCTGGGATGTCGGGTTCCCCATGGGCTGGGAGTTGGGTTTCCTTTCCAACCCTGGAGGAGACAGAGGCACAGGGATGGGGGCCCAGCTCCCACAGAGCAGGGCTAAGGACAATGTGTCCACCAGGAGTGCCGGAAGGGGAAGATGTTGGGGGGAGCCTGGGACACTGCCCAGTGTTCTGCACTTGGGGAAGGATATTCAGAGGGCCCTGGAAGAGGGAGGTTTTTAGGGTAGCTCAGGGGGCCCTGAGCACCTCTGTTCCTCCCATCTGGACAAGGAAGGTCTATGCACACAGGGTTCCTCATTCAGCTGGCTTCTCAGGATGCTGAATGTTGGGGTAAAGAGGCACAGGGAGACCCTGGCTCAGGGACCCTCCTTGCCCTGCAGTGCCCTGCTTCCCCAGCCGGGGGGTCCAACTCACCCCCCAGCCCACAGGAGGCTCAGGCAGATCCCCACAGGACACACAAGCAAGACCCTCTGCCCAAGAGGGCTCATCCCAGGGCAGAGGGTGGGGCTCAGGCCCAGCCTCATGGACAGACTGGGCCAGGACCCGACTTGGGAGGACTCAGGGAAGCCTCAAGCCCTGGGGAAGCCCCTCTCTCCACTGAAATGAGTGCCCCCCATAAGGAGCTGCAAGACCTTGTCTGACCCAGCCTCCTGGAGGGGTCGGGTGACCCTCATGGGGAAGGTGACATAAGCCCCAATGGGCTAGCTCGAGCCACCAGCCCCAGCCTGGAAGAGCCAGGTTGTCCCATGCCTATTTTCCCCACAGATCTGTCTTGGGCTCACCCTGCGCCTGTGGGACATGCATTTGCTGGAAGGGGAACAGATGTTGATGCCGATAACAAGCACTGCCTTTAAGGTTCAGAGGAGTAAGTCCACGTGTGCCCAATGGGGCTTGGGGAGCACTGGGGTCAGAACCCGACTAGCCAAGGGCAGCTTCCTCACACTGTCCTCATGATCGTCTGTTCTGGCCCAGGGGGAGGTCTGGCCAGGTGGGCTGGGCAGGGCACAGTGACACCGAGCCCATCCCTCACATGACCCAGATGAAAGTCTGGAGTGTGGTGAGCACTTCCCTGCCCAGGCCGCCCCCCAGCCACAGCGTTCTTGCACATCTGGACCCGTGGCGTGGCCACAAAAGGATCCAGCACTGCCCAGTGGGAGACTGAAGTGGCCACGGGGTGTGGGCTCTGACCCTTCCCAGGGAGCTCTCCTGGCCTGATGCCCACCTTGTCCCTAGAGCGCCATATGAAAATGTCCAGGTCTGGCCTGTGGGCATGTTTTTGAGAACAGTTCTTCCATACCTGGGCCCTGGATGATGACACTGCTCTTTTTTTTTTTAATACTTTAAGTTCTAGGGTACATGTGCACAAGGTGCAGGTTTGTTACATACGTATACGTGTGCCATTTTGGTGTGCTGCACCCATTAACTCGTCATTTACATTAGGTATATCTCCTAATGCTATCCCTCCCCCCTCCCCCCACCCCACGACAGGCCCCAGTGTGTGATGTTCCCCTTCCTGTGTCCATGTGTTCTCATTGTTCAATTCCCACCTATGAGTGACAACATGCGGTGTTTGGTTTTTTGTCCTTGCGATAGTTTGCTGAGAATGATGGTTTCCAGCTTCATTCATGTCCCTACAAAGGACATGAACTCATCCTTTTTTGTGGCTGCATAGTATTCCATGGTGTATATGTACCACGTTTTCTCAATCCAGTCTATCATTGATGGACATCTGGGTTGGTTCCAAGTCTTTGCTATTGTGAATAGTGCCGCAATAAACATACGTGTGCATGTGTCTTTATAGCAGCATGATTTATAGTCCTTTGGGTATATACCCAGTAATGGGATGGCTGGGTCAAATGGTATTTCTAGTTCTAGATCCTTGAAGAATCGCCACACTGTCTTCCACAATGGTTGAACTAGTTTACAGTCCCGCCAACAGTGTAAAAGTGTTCCTATTTCTCCACATCCTCTCCAGCACCTGCTCTTTCCTGACTTTTTAATGATCGCCATTCTAACTGGTGTGAGATGGTATCTCATTGTGGTTTTGATTTGCATTTCTCTGATGGCCAGTGATGATGAGCATTTTTCCATGTGTCTGTTGGCTGCATAAATGTCTTCTTTTGAGAAGTGTCTGTTCATATCCTTCGCCCACTTATTGATGGGGCTGTTTGTTTTTTTCTTGTAAATTTGTCTGAGTTCTTTGTAGATTCTGGATATTAGCCCTTTGTCGGATGAGTAGGTTGCAAAAATTTTCTCCCATTCTGTAGGTTGTCTGTTCACTCTGATGGTAGTTTCTTTTGCTGTGCAGAAGCTCTTTAGTTTAATTAGATCTCATTTGTCAATTTTGGCTTTTGTTGCCATTGCTTTTGGTGTTTTAGATATGAAGTCCTTGCCCATGCCTATGTCCTGAATGGTATTGCCTAGGTTTTCTTCTAGGGTTTTTATGGTTTTAGGTCTAACGTTTAAGTCTTTAATCCATCTTGAATTAATTTTTGTCTAAGGTGTAAGGAAGGGATCCAGTTTCAGCTTTCTACATATGGCTAGCCAGTTTTCCCAGCACCATTTATTAAATAGGGAATCCTTTCCCCATTTCTTGTTTTTGTCAGGTTTGTCAATGATCAGATGGTTTTAGATGTGTGGTATTATTTCTGAGGGCTTGTTCTGTTCCATTGGTCTATATCTATGCTTTGGTACCAGCATCATGCTGTTTTGGTTACTATAGCCTTGTAGTATAGTTTGAAGTCAGGTAGGGTGATGCTTCCAGCTTTGTTCTTTTGGCTTAGGATTGTCTTGGCAATGCGGGCCCTTTTTTGGTTCCATATGAACTTTAAAGTAGTTTTTTCCAATTCTGTGAAGAAAGTCATTGGTAGCTTGATGGAGATGGCATTGAATCTATAAATTACCTTGGGCAGTGTGGCCATTTTCATGATATTGATTCTTCCTATCCTTGAACATGGGATGTTCTTCCATTTGTTTGTGGATGACACTGTTCTTAATCATCTTCAGGCCTCTATGAAGAAACTAACAAGGAAGCATGGGGACCTGCCACCCCCAGGAGGGCTCCAGTACCAGGTCCCCTCCTGAGTCACCCTTTGGGGCAGTCAATACTGGGGAAGTGCCCAGGACCCCTAACCCTACTACCTGGGTCTTCCTCTTCACCTTTTCTTCCTCCTCTTCCTCCTGGACTCTAAGAAAGTACAGGAGGCCCACCATTCCTCAGGGCAGATGCTCAGTGCATATGTACTGGATGTGCTGTGCATGCAGGAGGGGGATGTGGACAAGACCCTCCAACAAGCCCCTTCCCACTTTCCACAGTAGCCTTTTCTCCCCCTCACAGGGCCCTCAAGGGCACTGGAAGAGCCAGACCCATTTGTGAGAGCCTCCACTCCTCCCTGCAAGTGCTGACAGCCTCAGAGAGCAGCAGAGGCCCCTCACTCCTGCACGGTCCTCCAAGGGTGCCAGGACAACAAGCCTTGAGCCAGGGAGACAAGGGAATCAGTGTCTCTGACCCCTAGAGCATTCAGAGAGAGGGCACAGGTGGGACCCTGGGCCCAGATCCAGAGCCAAGAGTTCAGCCAGATGTGGGAACGGTCAGTCCTGGTATGGAGGGGGCAGCCCAGGAGGGCAGAGGGTGACCCACGTCCAGGCCCACTCACCGCGGAGACACGTCCCCACATGAGGTGGCAAGGGGGCTGGGTGACAGCCGAGGTGGCAAGGGGGCTGGGTGTCAGCCAAGGCCCCTCCCACCTGAGTTCTGGCTGGGGGCCATATCCAAGGCCCAACAGCCCTGGGACGAGGTTGTGTGGCAGGAAGCCCCCAGCTAGGCTGAACCCTGGGGGCAGTCCCAGGAGCCACCTTCCATGCCCTGACAGCTTCCCCATGCCAGGCGGCACACACCCCTGGGATCAGCAGACTACAGGCATGTCCTCACTGTCAGACCACAGGGGCCACACAGAGACCCTGAGGACTCCAGAGACGCAGGCAGGTGAGGCCCAGCCCGGAAAGGCCTGCATGGGCTCACTGGAGATGCTGACCATGTCTGTTTTCCTTTCAGCCAAACCCGAGCAACAGTCCTTGGCACCCAGGCCTGTGCCGGCTTCACGTGGCGGGAAGACCCTCTGCAAGGGGGACAGGCAGGCCCCTCCAGGCCCACCAGCCCGGTTCCAGCGGCCCATTTGGTCAGCTTCCCCACCTCGTCCCACACCCTGTCCTGGTGGGGCTGTCCATGAGGCCAAGGCCCAGGAACATGAGGGGGCTTCTGGGGAGCCCAGGGCAGCAGACTACTCTCTGGGGGCACCTGGGACTCACGGCATGCCCAGCCTGGCCCTGGCTGAGGGAGGACCTCGGCATTCCTGGAGATTCCTGCAGTGGAACTCGATGCCCCGGCTCCCGACGGACCTGGATGTGGGGGGCCCTTGGTTCCCCCACGACAATTTCAAACAGAGCTGCTGGGTCCATGTCCCTTCTGAATGTGTCCCGGACAGCCCTGGGACCATGGGACAGGCCTAGCCCAGGAAGCCCAAGGGGACCCTGACACTGGGCCCAGCGCAGGCCCATCAGGACTGAGGGAGGTTGGGAGATAACCCCGCTGCAACATGGGCACCTGCATCTGGCCCCCTCGGTGACCAGTGACTGGCATGTCTGGAAGAAGCCAGGGTGGCACCCTGCCAGCTGTCCCGCAGCCCCAGGCACCTTGGAAAATCCCATTCAATGGGGAGGCTGGTCCCATCAAGGCCACGAGAGAGAGAGAGAGAGGTGAGCATGGCAGCGCAGGCCAGCCAGCAGCATGCCCTGGGGCCTCTGTCCCAACCTGTGGACCTGTGTCCCCTGCCCAGGGCACAATTCCCAGGCCAAGAGGGGCCTGGCCTAGATCCCAGCCCTGGGAAGAGAGGGGCACCAGGGGTGTGGTGGGCTCCCAGCTGCAGTCAGTATGACCATGCAGGGGACCCTGGCGCTGCAGAGCTCTGCCACTGTCACAGTTCACCTCACAGAAGCTGGGTGAGTCCCGAAGCCTTGCAGCCACTGCTGCAGCCACTGCAGGTGCCACCACCAGGTGTCTTCCAGCTGCCAGTGCAGGCTTTCCTGACAGGAGGGCACCCAGCAGCCCTGGCCTCAGCAGCTCAGACTCTGAAGGTATGTGTTATTCATGTTTCCCGTACTCCCACCAAAGAGAATTACTGTGGAGGATGATGTTCGTCCTGAGTTGAGCAAAACAGCATGCCCTGTGGATGGAGCTGGCTTCTTTCCAAGCTGCCACACTTGCTGGATTGGCCCACGGAGCAAGTGGCCTTGAGACCGGCATGGGGGTGGAAGGGCATCCTGCTCATGCCCTTACCAAGGCTCACCAGGCTGACACTGCTGCTGAGCACCACATTTGTGGATGAGAGACTCACACCCAGTCCCTGGGATGGCACAGTTTCCCAGGAGGATCACCTGGCCACCTGCTGGCAGGCTGACCACACTGTGGAGGGGCTGAGATTGGCTTTCACTGCATTGAGCCACAACATGGACATGGACTTGTGGGCCCTGCAGTGCACACAGCACTGCCTCTGAGCAGGACTCCCCATTCACAGCTAGGGGCAAGCAGCAGTGCGCTCCCACCTTGGGGCCTTGGCTCTGCCACCTCTACTTTGAATGTTCTCAGTTCCCTCCAGGCTTCTAGAAGCATCTGGGCCAGGGCTCATGGCTGGATAAGCACCTGAGATCCCAAACAAGCTTCCCATCCTCGTTTTATTTTTTGTTAAACTTATGAAAATTTATCAAGATATGACTTACATCCCTGGTAAGCGCACAGCTCAAAAGACATTCAGAGATGGAACACACCAGCCCCCAGATCACAAAGCCAACCATGCCCAGCCCCTCCCAGCACCCGCAGCCCCGAAACCAGTGTTCTGACTTCTGACGACACCATGAGCCTGCCTTCGTACTTTACACTCATGGAAGGATAACCATCTTCATGTTGTAAAATAAATGTTTACTGTTGAAATGATTTTACATGTACACCTTCCATCCAGCTGCCCTTAATAAGGACGTTTTGCAGTACCATGGCACATAAGGAATTTAGGCCAGGTGTGGTGGCTCATGCCTGTAATCCCAGCAATTTGAGAGGTTGAGGCAGGAGGTTCAGGTCCACTTGAGCCCAGGAGTTTGAGACCAGCCTGGGAAACTTAGGTAGACTCTTTCTCTAGAGAAAAGTAAAAGAAATTAGGCAGGCATGGTGGCATGTGCCTGTAGTCCCACCTAGTCAGGAGGCTGAGGTGGGAAGATTGCTTGAGCAGTTGAGTTTCAGGAAGCAGTGAGCTATGATCATAGCACTGCACTCCAGCCGAAGTGACAGAGTGAGACTTTGTCTCTTAAAAAAACAAAATAAGAAATTTAACATGGGTGCAATCCTATTAGCTAAATGATAATGTGAACTATTATCTAAGGTTATTAATGCAGTAATTACATGAATAGGGTGAAATTTATTCAGACTTCACCCGTTTTTGCCTAGCTTCTCCTACCTGTCCAGGGATCCCCGCTCTGACTTACCCTCTGTGTTTAGGTCATGTCTCCTTAGCTTCCTCCAAGTGGTCCAGCCAAACACACACCTGGGCTGAGTGGTAGAGCTGATTGCTCCTGGGCTCCAAACCTCTACAGCATGTTACCATATTGAGTACTGTAGGCAATGGTAGCATAATGGTGGCTGTCTGTGTATCTAAACACAGAAAAGGATCATAAAAATACAGTATAAACAATAAAAAATGGTACACCTGGCCAGGTGTGGTGGTTCATGCCTATAATCCCAGCACTCTGGGAAGCCATAATGGGAGGATCACTTGGGCCCAGGAGTTCAAGACTAGTCTGGGCAACATAACAAGGCCCCATCTCTTCTTAAATATCAATTTTTAGAGGTGGTACACCTGTATAGGGCGGATCCATTATAACCTTATGGGAACCACCATCCTATATGCATTCTGGCATGGACTGAAATGTTGTTATCTGACACATGATTGCATAAGTAATCTAGAGATAATTTTAAGTATACAAGAAGATGTACTTAGGTTATATGCAAATACTGCACCATTTTATATCAGGACTTTAGTATCTGTGGGAGATGGGGAAACTGATTCCCCACATACATTGAGGGGCAACTGTAAACATTTCAGGCCCCACAGAAGGCTCAATTCCCTGCACCCCCACCCCGAGGTAAATTCTATTACTGGAGATTAGTTTGCCTGATGATAACTTCATATAAATGGAATCACACATTATCTATTCTTATAGATATTATTCTTGCCTATTCTTACAGACCTATTCTTATAGGTCTGACTTTTGTTGCTCACACATGAGCTGTGTGAGATTCATTCACGTTGTAGCCACAATTTATTCATTTTCCTTGCTGTATAGTATTCTAGTCTTGAATGTACCATGGTTTTTTATTCATTCTTCTGTGATGGGTATTTGGGAAGTTTCTAGTATGAGGCTATTACAAATTGTGCTGCTATGAGGGTTGTTTTACTTGTATTTTAGTGAAGATATAGACACATCTGTGTAAGGTACACACGCAGGGAGGAAATTGCTAGCTCATGGGAGGCAAATGTTTAGCTTTGGTGAATATTGCCAGATCATTCTGAAGTGTTTGTTCCACTTCACCTGTCATCCGTGAGCTGGAGTATTCCATCCACAGCTTGGGCTGTCTCAGAAAGACCTGGGTTCAATCCCAGTCAGCCACTTCGTAGCTGTGTCCCTTTGGGCAAACCATGTAACTTCTCTGAGCCTCAGGGTCCTCATCTATAAATTGGGCTGCTGGCGGTCCTTACCTCACAGGGCCACTGTGAGGACTAAGTGAGATGAAAGCTGACTCCCTGAGTGACACCACTTCTGTCTCCCTCAGACTCAACAGGAAGACACCTTCACTGCCCAACGTGAAGGCCATGGGGAGGACGCGAGGCCCCAGGGCTCCTCTGTCCCAGGAACATAAGCCCTGGATTTTTGTTTCCAGAAACAACCACCCCTGGGTTCAGGATGACTCTCAAGTCCCCATAGCCTGTTCTCCTACCCCACGAAGGCAGCCTCTTCTGCAGTGGGGAAAGGGCTGCACTGTGCCAGCCTCACCCTGGCCACTGTCTGCCCTCATGACGGAGAGCACAGCGAGGTCCCCAAGCAGAGCAGTGCAGGGTCCGGCCCCAGCCCTGGGCTCTAGACATCCCAGTCAGCCCCACCTGCCCCAACCCTGCCCCCTCCATCCCTCAGCCCCCACTTGCCACCTTCACAGCTCAGGACATTTTAGCTCCTTACATGACACCACCATCTGTCTCCTCAAGTGGCGTGCAGCACAAGGGCAGTGAACTCAGTCAGTCTATGGATGTGTCTCTGGTGTCTGGGAGATGAGAAGCTCAATACATACTTGCTCAGTGTCTGCGTGCATTTCGTTAAGAAGAAGACAGCTTTGGAAATAAGAAGAGACCCTCCCGAGGTGACAGCGCTAGCTGGCATTTTCCAGGTATTCTCGGCATGCCAGCCGCTGGGCTGGACCATGGACACGGGAGCTCTGGAGCCCGTGGGGTGCCAGGTTACAGGCTGCACCTGGTTGGAAGTATTGTTTATTTCTTTATTAAAATTTGTACTTTCTGAGTTTATGTAATTGGCAGGTGTTGCCTTTGTGATCAGAAACAGTAAAGGTATAGAAAAAATGTGTAGAAAAAAGCAGAAAAACAAATCACATCTATAATGAAATCCTCACTTTTAAATAAAATGTGCAGAGAAGAAAGATGGAAAAGAAATGCAGTGGGCCGGGCATGGTGGCTCACGCCTGTAATCCCAGCACTTTGGGAGGCTACAGTGGGAGGATCGCTTGAGGTCAGGAGTTTGAGACCAACATGGCCAACGTGGTGAAACCCCGTCTCTAATGAAAAAAAAAATTAGCACGGCATGTTAGTGGGCACCTGTAATCCCAGCTACTCAGGAGGCTGAGGCAGGAGAATTGCTTGAACCTGGGAGGGGGAGGTTGCAGTGAGCCAAGATTGCACCACTGCACTCTAGCCTGGGCAAGAGACGAGACTCCGTCTCAAAAGACAAAAGCAAAAAAACCTTAATAGTTGTCGTCTCTGAGGGCTGGGGATATCAGGAAACTTTGCTTTTCTGTCTAATTTTGTATATGCTCATCTCCAGATTTGAATGTATTCTACTAAATTCCCTTAGCAGCCTCCTCATTAGTCTCTCTGCCCCCATTCCTGCCTGTGCCTGCTGTGCAAAGGCTTCCCTGGCATTGTGCTAGAGAAAGCAGGTTGCTCCTAGAAAAAGTCTCCATTCTTTATGCCTAGTTAACTTCCACTTACCCATCAGTACTGTACTCAAGGTCTCTCCAACTACTTTATGGAAGACTTCCGTAGAGTCTGCTGTGACCTGCCACCCAGATGTCCACTTCAGGACCAAGGCCCCCATTCCCTGGCTGCTAGGAGACTTGGAGGTGGATGCTGGCAGATGAGTCTTACTCTGGGAAATGCCCTGGCTGAACGGAGCTGCCTGGGGACAATCTACATCCATTGTCTAGTTTATTGGAGCAGGGAGATAGGATGGGCAATAAAGCCCAGACCCCTTGCCTCCCTTCACTGCAACTTTGAAGGGTCATCTACCCTCCAGAGCTCCCTGTGGGAGTGGCTAAGACCTTTGTTGCAACTAGAGTGCAGTCACTCTGTCTGGCCAGGCCTGCCAGCTTCACCCTCTCACAGGTGCTAGTCCTGAGGGCACTTCCCAAGGAACTTCCTTAACCTGTGACACCTTCTTGACCTCCCAGGCTAGGGTAGATTCCTTAATTATATGCTCTTCCAGGGCACATATCTCCTTTGTAAGTTTTACATCCATTTGTGGTATCCGGCTAATGTCTGCCTGTCCCATCAACTGTAATAGCCTCAGAGTGGGAGCTCTATCTGATTTTATTCACCATTGCGTTCTGCCATGCTGGCATGCAGTTTAAAAATACTTGTAGAGTGAACAAACAATTTTATTAACCATCTAATCTAATCCCTTAGGAGGCCATCAGCTTCCCTTAGGGCTGCAGAATATCTCATTCATTTGTTCAATAAATATTTACGAGGAGAAGCTGGCTTCCTACCTCTCAACGCCAGAATAATTCCAGATGGTTCAAAGATGGTTATATGTAAGAAAATGAAACCAATAACTTTCTGGAATAAAGATGAGTAAGTTTTAGAAAAAAAATTGGTGGGCCAGGCATGGTGGCTCACACCTATAGTCCCAGCACTTTGAGAGCCCGAGATGGGCAGATCATGAGGTCAAGAGTTCGAGACCAGCCTGGCCAACATGGTGAAACCCTGTCTCTACTAAGAATAGAAAACTTGGCCAGGCGTGGTGGTGCGTGCTTATAATCCCAGGTACTCAGGAGGCTGAGGCAGGAGAATCACTTGAACCAGGGAGGCAGAGGTTGCAGTGAGCCGAGATTCTGCCACTGCATGCCAGCCTGGGTGACAGAGCAAGACTTCATCTCGAAAAAAAGAAAAAGAAAAAAATTTGGAATATTAAAGGCCTTCATAAGCATGACCACATAAAATTATAAACCTTTATAAAGCAAAAAGAAAGATTAATAAGCTGGGCCAGGCGCAGTGGCTCACACTTGTAGTCCCAGCACTTTGGGAGGCCGAGGCCGGCAGATCACCTGAGGTTGGGAGTTCGAGACCAGCCTGACCAACATGGAAAAACCTTGTCTCTACCGAAAATACAAAATTAGCCAGGCGTCATGGCGCATGCCTGTAATTCCAGCTATTCGGGAGACTGAGGCAGGAGAATCTCTTGATCCTGGGAGGCGGAGGTTGCAGTGAGTCAAGATCGTGCCATTGCACTCTAGCCTGAGCAACAAGAGCAAAACTCCATCTCACAAAGGAAAAAAAAGATTAATAAGCTGGCCAGGCATGGTGGCTCATGCCTGTAATGCTAGAACTTAGGAAGACCAAGGCAGGAGGATTGCTTGAGGGACCTGATGGGGTGACAAAATGAGACCCTGTCTCTACAAAACACACACACAAACAAAAATTAGCAGGTCATGGTGGTGCATACCTGTAGTCCTAGCTACTCAGGAGGCTAAGGCAGGGGGATAACTTGAAGCCAGGAGTTCAAGGCTGCAGTGAATCATGGTTACGCTTGTAAATAGCCACTGCACTTCAGCCTGAGCAACATAGAACCTGTCTATATTTATATTTGAAAAAATAAGAAGTAAAGAAAAAGCAGCCAATAAGGAATATTTCCAGCTAGGCACAGTAGCTCACGCCTGTAATCTCAGCACTTTAGGAGGCCGAGGTAAGAGGATCGCTTGAGCCTAGGAGTTTGAGAACAGCTTAGGCAACATAGCGAGACCCCAGCTCTACAAAAAATGCAAAAATTAGCCAGGTGTGGTGGTGTGTGCTTGTAGTCTCAGCTACTCAGGAGGCAGAGGAGGGAGAATTGCTTCAGCCTGGACGTCCAGGCTGCAGTGAGCTGTGGTCATGCCACTGAACTCCAGCCTAGGTGACAGAGCAAGTCCTTGTCTCTAGAAAAAGAAAGTAAAATAAAAAAATTTAAATAAAGAGTGTTTGCAATACCTATATATGACATCTAACATACCAAGAACCCTTGCAAATCAAAAGGTTAAAAAACCTACAGAAAAATGGGCAAAGAATGTGAAAAACTATTGGAAACCTTATTTCTATCCTATGAAATGCAAATTAAAACAATAATACAATATCACTTTTTCTATAAAAGTGACTAAGTTGAATGATTAACAATACCCAGTCTTGGCACGAGTGTAGATAAACAAGAAATTTAATTCACACTTGTTGGCAAAAATTGTCCTGAACTCTTTGGGGAGCAGTTTGGCAATATCTATTAAATTAAAGCATTCACTGTTTTTGACCTCACAACCCTACTTCTAGGAATTTATTTGTCTAAGTTCATGTTTTTGTATAGTCTGTACAACGCAGAGTATTGCCACTTTTATAATTGCAAAAAAGATGCCTGGGTGACATAGTGAGACTGTAATCCCAGCACTTTGGAAGGCCGAGGCAGGCAGACTGCTTGAGCTCAGGAGTTTGAGACTGGCCTAGGGACCATGATGAACTCCCGTCTCTACCAGAAATGCAAAAAATTAGCTGGGCATGGTTGTGTGCACCTGTAGTACCAGCTACACAGGAGGCTGAGGTGAGAGGATCACTTGAGCTTGGGAAGTGGAGGCTGTAGTGAGCCAAGACTGTGTCACTGCACTCCAGCCTGGGTGACAGAGTGAGACCCCGCTGGAAGGAAGGAAGGAAGGAAGGAAGGAAGGAAGGAAGGAAGGAAGGAAGGAAGGAAAGAAGGAAGGGAGGGAGGAAGGAATGGAGGGAGGAAGGGAAGGACGGAAGGAGGGTGGGAAGGAGGGAAGGAGGAAAGGAAGGAGGGAGGGCCAAAAATGAGAAATGTCAACAAAAGATTTAAAGCTCAAAAATGGTAACACAGAAGATGAGAGAAAGCTGAGACCCAGGGTTTGGGGGATTAGGAAGGGGTCAACAGAGGAGAGAGCAGGAAGCACATGAGAGGCAACCACATTCTCAACATACTCTAAAGAAGCTCAAGAATTGGGGCACTGCAGACTTGGAGAGGAAAAGTAAAAGAGGGACCGTAAGCAGAGCTGGCTGGAAGTTTCTGTCAACAGCACCAGGCCCCCTCCCAGACCCCTACCCAACTAAGGCAGCCAGGGGACCACCTCTCCCCAACTGAGGAGAAGACAGGAGATTTACTTTTCCTGATTAGACTGGCCTGCTCACAAAGTTTGATGATCTCAAGTATAGGGGAGCTACGAGTAAATGAACCTCCTCAAACACATTGGTGGGAGGTGGGTTGTAGTGGGTTGTAGTAACCACTTTGCAGGGCAATTTGACAATGTCATCATTTTTTTAACATTCACGCACTTCATGAGCCATCAGTTCCACTCTGCATGTTCACCCGAAAGAAACCCTGGCCCGTGTATTGAGGAAGACAGATAAAAGGATGCCCTATGCAGCATTGTTTGCTATAGTGCAAAGACACAAACAATCACTAATGGCAGGGAGGTGTTCAGTAACTATGTAACATCCTGCTGTGGAGAACTAGAAATTAAATGGAATGAGTAATGACAATGAATGGTGACACTGAAAACCCTAAAGAACTAGTTATTGGGCCAGGCATGGTGGCTCACGCCTGTAATCCTAGCACTTTGGGAGGCCAAGGTGGGTGGATCACCTGAGGTCAGGAATTCAAGACCAGCCTGGCCAACATGGTGAAACCCCATCTCTACTAAAAATATGAAAATTAGCCAGGCATGGCGGCAGGTGCCTGTAATCTCAGCTACTCGGGAAGCTGAGGCAGGAGAATTGCTTGAACCCAGGAGGCAGAGTATGCAGTGAACTGAGATCAAGCCATTACACTCCAGCCTGGGTGACAAGAGTGAAACTCCATCTCAAAAGAAAAAAAAAAAACTACTTGTTGGGTATAGTAAATCCAGTTGGAGAGCAACACACTTAATATGATAAATTCATGTCAACATACACTCAAAAGGTGACTTATTGCTAAGGCCTATATGAATATGTACGAATATATGCATAGGTAAGGAAGGAATCTGATTGAAGGATGGTTGCCAACAGGAACCTAAGCTTAATCTCTATGGTTTTAAGTTTTATAAGAATGTATTTATGTATTTCTTGTTAATTAAAATAAATAATTTCTTAAGTAACACTAAACCACGGACATTTAGAACTAGCCAAATTTCACACAGTCAATACCCTCTTTCCCTCCCTACACTCACCACTGACATCGCTGTCTCCACTCATCCACACCAACCCTAGCCTTGAACTGAGAAATGAGAGAGGAAGTTTTGGAAGAGGGAGAACTAGATGTGAGGAGAAGAGAGACCCTCGAAAGGGTTTCTATGCTCCTGCCCCCACCCCTGGGTCCGCCAGGCTAGTTTTACTTCTTTACGAAACAAGAAGGCAAAAGGGACAAGAAGAACTTTGGAAGAGTCTGAATACAGGGAGAGCTCCTTGCAGCTGATGACTTACAGCTGAGGAAAGCCCCTCCCATTCTGGCTCTCCAAGGATCCATGGTCTGGAAGCATCTGAAGTTGGCCCCCCTGGGTGTTCTCACAACAGGCCACAAGGCTCTCCCAGGTGGTGGCATGGACCTGTGGGGCTACAGCTGGTGGCAGAGCAGAGGGTATTCCATGCAAGCCAGCAGCCACCTTGTGGGCACAAGTGAGGTATTCCCCTGGGGACTTTCTGAAATAACTGGAGGAGCTTTAGGGGTGCTGGAGTGGGAACCGCCATGTGGGCCATCAGGCTAGAGCTATTGACCCAGTATTGAGGTATGCCTCAAACCAATCAATGTGATGAAGTATGTAGACACTGGGAAGTATGTCTGGCTGGGGGCTTTGAGAGCTATTTAATTACAGAGGCATGACCTTTGAGCAAGAAGCTGACAAACCAGTAGGCATTTCTCAGGCAGAAGAGTAAAAAGAATGAGGGCCTGGAAGAGATGAGTAACCGGGCCCAGCTTGGGAGACTACTGGCAATTCAATATGGTTGGGCTGTCACAGGACTGGAGGGGAGGGGGGCGCTGAGGATAAGGTCAGCTGTGGGGGAACTGTAAGCAAGACAATGGAAAGTCATTTTCATCAGGGATGGGATGTGGGTTTTGTGTGGCAAATGGGTTGATGTGTCAAGGGAAGCAGGGATGACCAGGGATAAAGAACCCAGTTTAGGGTGTTTTAAAATAGTCCATGCTAGAGATGACAGGGTCTGATCCCAGTCATAGTGGTGGGCTGGAGAGTAAAGGACAGAGACAAGACCTGCTGTTATGACCTGATGGCAAATGGGAGTGATGAAAGAGAGGGACCCTACACAAAGCACTCCTGTGTGCCAGAGATGCTGGCCAAGTCCTGGACAGTCTCAGCTGAGCAAGACCCCTGCCACCACCGTCCCCCAGCCCTGGGATCCATGCCATCTCTTGGGGAGCCTTGCTCTCACCCAGATGAGGAAGAATCCTATTTACTGTCTTGAAGAGCCCAGCACCAGGACAGGGCAGCGCCGGCCATGTCATGAGCAGCCCAAAGCCGCACTCGGGTCAGGAGGCTGATGCTCTCGGGACTTCAGCCTCCCCACAGCCCAGGTCTGGCCATCTCTGCTGTAGTCTATCTCAGTGGCTTCCTGAGAAGTGGAAACCCAGGAAAGGGGGACAGCAGGGCAAGTAAGCTAGGTCAGGATGGCCCCTGGTGTTCCTCTCCAAGTCCTCAGGGGAGGAAAAGCCAGCCTTACTGGAACCAGGGCAGATGGCGTGGGTGGGGAGGGAGAGCTGAGTTCCTGCACCCTGGTCCAGGGGCCAGCTTCCCCCAGGTGCCACATTCCACAGCCTGGGAAGACAGGAGCCTGGCCTCCTCACTCCCTCTCCCTGGAGGGGAGTACGTGAGCAGGCTCAGGCTCACTCCACACAGGGAGGCCCCCCACCGCACTGATCTTAGCCAGGGGTGTCTCTCTCAGCTTTTGTCCTGCCCTACTCAATTTGGGCCTTATTTGACGCCTCTGCCCCACTTCAAGCTGTGGCCCATTCCATCTGGACTGAGGCAGGGAGAGTGCCAGACACAGGACAGAGAGAAAGAAAATGTCCGGGTGCCTGCCCAGATTGCCAGCACCCAGGCAAGGGCACCTGGGTGCTTCCCTGCTCCCTTCTGGCCAACAAACTTCCCTCCCATCAGGGTACTGGTGGGCTGAGGGGGCGATGCTGCCTCCCTCAAGAACAGATTCTGGGCAGTCCCAGATGAGCAAGACCCCTCCGCAGGCAAAATCTTGCCTTTCAAAACCCATCTGATCGCCATGACTCCTGAGTGGGAAGCTTCAGGTCTGTACTCCCCCTCACCTGGGAAGGTTCCCGTCCAGAAACTCAAATTGTTCTCCTCAGATGCAGGGGTCTTGGACACTGCGAGCATTTTCACTGAACACCCGCTGTGTGCTGGAGGTCACCTCCACCCGGCGTTGGCCAGAGTATCCTCCCTGCCTACCTGCCTCTTCCCTTTATCTGGATGGCAGCCGTGCCAGCTCTTCTCAGTTCCACTGGTGTGGGTGTCTTCTCCCTGATATGTCCACCCTGACCCGCTCAGGCTGGGTCAGCATTCCCACCCCACCCACTTGCCCAGCACACACCACAGCTCTGTCTCCCTATCTAGACTTCGAGCTTCTATATCTAGCCCCAGGGCTGACTCCAGCACTAGTAAACATTTAATGATTATTTGCCAGAAGAGAGCCTTCTCCCAAAGCCCTTTTATTTTATTTTATTTTTTCATTTAACACCAATTATGGTCCACCCTCTGCGTGCCAGGCACCTTCTAGACTCTGGGCTTCAAGAGCAGGGCAGTCAAAAGCTGCCTGCCCTCCTGGGGCTTTCATTTGGGGTAGGGGGCAGAGTAGCAAAGCCAGGGAGGGGGTCAGCAGGGAAGGCCATTGAGGGGTGGTCAGGGAAGGCCTCTCTGAGGAGGTGACGCATGAACAGAGACCTGAATGAGGCAAAGGAGCCCTCAGATCCCCAGGGAAGGTTATTCCAGGCCAAGGGCACAGCAGAGGCAAAATCCCTAAGGAAGAGGGAGCTTGGTCTGTTCAGGGAACACCAAGCAGGTGCAGTGGTTAAGAGGGGTGAGCCAGAATGAGGGTGTGCAGGAGATGAGCCCAGGGGAGGCCAGGACAGAGCACTCGGTGTCTGCAGTCTAATGGAGGCGCTGGCTTTTATCCTGAGAGTAATGGTGCTTTGAGCAGAGGAGCACTGTGATGCCCTCCCCGCCCCTGGCTGCTCCCTGTGGAGCAGACCATGGGGCCCAGGGAGCTGGAGATCTAATAAGAGGCTCTAACAGAGTCCAGGTGAGAGACACTGGGGGCTTGTTCTGGGGAGACATCAGAGGACTTCAGGAACAGTGGCCTGCTGCAAGGGATATCCTGAGGGCAGAGCCAGCAGGTCAGGCTGACGATTCATGGTGAGGACGAGGGAAGGAGAGAATCTTGCACGGCTCCTGGTTGAGGTGTGAGCCTCGCATTTGCACTGCAGTCAGGAAGCTGGTCTGGGACGGTGGTTTATCTAATCTGCCTCCAGAAGGACAGGAATCACACCCGGGGCCCTCCTAGATCTGTATTGGAAGGCGTCCTGGCAGAATTAGGTTCTACTAACCAAGCAATGACTGTACCCCGATCTCTGCCAGCGCTGATGACCGCTGAGGGAGCGGAAAGACAAGGGCTGTGTCCACCTGGGCCCTGCCTTCACAGACAGAGCCCGCAGTTAGGGGTTGGTATGAAAGAGGTGACTTCCTTTTTTTTTTTTTTCATTTTTTTTTTTTTGAGACAGAGTCTCACTCCATCACCCGAGCTGGAATGCAGTGGCGCAATCCTGGCTCTCTGCAACTTCTGCCTCTTGGGTTCAAGTGATTCTCCTGCCTCAGCCTCCTGAATAGCTGGGATTACAGGTGCCTGCCACCACATCTGGCTAATTTTTATATTTTTAGTAGAGGCAGGGTTTCACCATGTTGGCCAGGCTGGTCGCAAACTCCTGGCCTGAAGTGATCCACCCACCTCAGCCTTCCAAACTGCTAGGATTAAAGGTGTGAGCCACTGCGCCCAGCCAAGAGACAGATGATTTCTAATGAAGATCTGTGTTTTCCACATTTTCAAAAAAGCAGCAGTGAGCATGTCTCACCTCTAGCATGGGTTGAGGGGAGTGCTTATTATTTTCAATTCTGACTCATGCCAGGCTCCACTGGCTTTAGGCTGGCAAGCGGGGCCTTGCAGACTTGGGGGAGGGGTGATCAGGTTAGTGAGTTTCTGGACCAGGTGAGCAGGGGGCTGGGGGAGAAGGGGCATTCCTAACAGCAGCTGGAAGGAGCTTCAGAGCTGCTCCGGAGACAGGATGCTGAGGCCCTGCTCATTGCAGCTCCAATCGGCTGCAGGATAAACATTCATCAGGCAGAAACCACAGAGAATCGCATAGCGAGATTGGCTGCCAGGAGCTGGAAACACCAGGAATGCCCACGCCTGGGGACTCAGGGGGAGATGAGGGAGAACGGGGGAGATCCCCTTTGCCCCAAGGAAGAGTAGCTGATGCCTGATCCCATGCCAGGGGCCTGGTATCTGAAGGGCTTTTGAAGTCAGTTGAAAAGGAACACCACCCCACCACAAAGACACACACACAGAGTATTAACAGAAGACAAAGCCTCACTGGCTCCCTTAGGCATCTCATGTCCATTCCAGGCAGGAACTACCCAGTGCCAGCATCAGTCCTCAGCAGGCTGCCCAAGCACCAGCCCAAGGCCTACCAGCAGTGCCAGTACCAGAGAGGCACGGGGGATGCACCAAGGAACCACAGTGCCAGGATGCATTTTCTGCCCTCCCCTGGCTCAGTCCTGCCAAGACCCTTCCCCCTCCAGTGGAATGTGCTGGAGTTGGAGAGGAAAGTGCTTCCTCCAAAGTCCTTACCTGGGATTAGGGCTGGAGCCTGTGGGGATGGGAAGATCCACCAGAGATATCTGTCCTTGCTTGGTAAACATACAATGAGGACCTGGCACACAGAAACCAAACAAACACCTCCCAACAGGGAGATCCGTGTCTGAGGCTTCAGAAGAAAGGGCCGGAGCATGGGGAGAAGAGAGGAGGCTTCAGGAACCCCAAGTTTCCCATTCCTGCCATGTCCATGTTACCTCATCCTTATCCTCACCTTGACTGCTAAGAAACATAGTAAGCATCTTCTTGGCTGTGCACGGTGGCTCGCGCCTGTAATCCCAGCACTTTGGGAGGCCAAGGCAGGTGGATCACCTGAGGTTGGGAGTTCAAGACCAGCCTGACCAACACGGTGAAACCCCATCTCTACTAAAACTACAAAAATTAGCTGGGCGTGGTGGTGGGCCCCTGTAATCCCAGCTACTAGGGAGGCTGAGGCGGGAAGAATTGCTTGAGCCTGGGAAGCAGAGGTTGCAGTAAGCTGAGATCGAACCACTGCACTCCAGCCTGGGCAACAGAGCAAGACCCTGTCTCAAAAAAATAAAATAAAATAAAATAAGAAAAAAAAGATAATAAGCATCTAAAAGCCCAGCAAGATGATTTAGACAAAACTCCTACACTTGTAGGATGGAGGCATAGAAATCTTCTAGCCCAGAGATTTTCAAGCCCTGCCTGCTGAGCCCTAAGCAGAGAGGTGGGAGCTGAGTGTATCCACTGTGACCACCCACACTGACACACACTTACACACCTCACACAGTATTCACACCTACTCACACATACACACACATGCATACACATACTCATACACTCACAGGCCTTCTCACACATGCACTCACACTGGTTTTATATACTCAGCTTTCTGTGAGATTTTGCTTCAGCAAAGATTCGCCCTCTTTTAAAGCCCAAACACGTGCTTTAGCCTACCTCCAAAAGTTTGTATAGGTCAGAAAACCGAGACAGAGTGGGGCCTCAGCCTGCCTAAAGTCCCACAGCTGTTGTCCTGCTCAGCAGAAACCAGCAGGCAGGTGCCCCCGACGCAGGATGTCTGTCCCCAGGGGACGACCTGAACTCAGGGAAGAGAAAGAGGTAAACACTGTAGGCTCCTGACAAAGGCAAGAGGCAGGTCAGGGTCTGAGGAGGGACCCGGGGCTGCTGGAGCTCTAAGCAGTTTCTTGCTTTGCCCAAAGCCATGCCCAGGAAACACCATTCATTCCCTCATTCACTCGTGTGCTGTGCATGGGCTCTGAGCCAGGCCCTATGCTACATGCAGAATTCAGAGATGAAAGAGACTCAGGCCCGGCCCCCAGCAAGCTCCCGGTAGATGGGAGAGGGGAGAGTGGGGGAGGGAAAGATCTACACAAATAGCTACAAAACAGAGGCCCAGCAGTATAGTGTAGCAGGTAAGATTAAGTGACCGTGTAGCAAGGCAGTGACAGGCCTGGCCTTTGCAAAGAGCCACGCCTTGGGGTGAGAGCCACTCATTAGCCAGGCCTAGGTATTCCCCTCCCTGAGCTCCAGTTTCCTCCCCTATAAAACATGGACCATTATCACACCAGCGTGGCATGTGGTTTAGAGCCCGGGCCTTGGAGCCAGGGTGGCCTGGGTTTGATTCACAGAGCCACCATTTTATTTCGAAGCCATGTCATGCAATGGCCGTTACCTCACCTGTCAGAGCCTCAGTGTCCCCACCTCTGAAATGAAGCTAATAACACCAACCTCAGAGGACTTGGGGGGGAATAAATGAAAAATCAGGTATGAAGCACAGTATCTGGCACTCCATAAAATCAATAGCTATTACCAGCAACGCGAAGGTTAAATGGCATGTGTCAGTCATCACCGCAGGGGACTACCACTCAGCAGGTGTGGGCTGGGAGGAGCTTTTTGTTTTGTTTTTTGGGTTTTTTGTTCTTGTTTGTTTGTTTGTTTGTTGAGACGGGGTCTTGCTCTGTCACCCAGGGTAGAGTGCAGTGACACAATCCTAGCTCATTGCAGCCTCAAACCCCTGGGCTCAGGTGATCCTCCCACCTCAGCCTCCTCGCTAGCTAGGACTACAGACATGTGCTACCACGCCTGGGCCAATTTTTTTTTTTTTTTTAGAGACGTGTTCTTGCTATGTTGCCCAGGCTGGTCTTGAACTCCTGGGCTTAAGCAATCTGCCTGCCTCGGCCTCCCAAAGTGCTGAGGTTACAGGTATGAGCCACCATACCTGGCCAGGTACGGGTTTCTAGAAAAGATTTTGTGAGAGGATAGGCACAGTGGCTCACACCTAAAATCTCAGCACTTTGGGAGGTCGAGGCAGGTGGGCTGCTTGAGTCCAGGAGTTCAAGATCAGCCTAGGTAACATCTCTACAAAAAACTGTCAGGGCATGATGGTGTGTGCCTATAGTTCCAGCTACTTGGGAGGCTGAGGTGGGAGGATTACCTGAGCCCAGGAGGTTGAGGCTGCAGTGAGCCATGATCACACCACTGCACTCCAGCCTGGGTGACAGAGTGAGACCCTGTCTCAAAAAAAAAAAAAAAATTTGTGGGAGTCGCTCACTGCTCCCCGTGCGGTGGGGTGGAGGGAAGGAGAAAGTGTTCTTCCAAGAACCTGAGACTTGAAGAATGAGGAGTGGGAAGAAAAGGGCTCAGGTGGTGGGTGTTTCTGGCACAGGGAAAGCCGTGGGAAATGGCTTGGCCGGGTGAGACAATGCAGGGAGTTCAGGGAGCAGTTCAGTGTTGGAGGCGTCACACTGGGAAAGAGTCGGAGGCCTGGAGGCTGGGGAAGGCAGGGGGTGCTATTTGCCCCTAGCGATAAAAAGGATTTTTGACTATCAGAATCTTTAGAGAATATTGTTGGCTGATATCTTGTGGAATGTCCCTTACTTTGCCTTGAAGGACTTTATTTATGCCTATATTTTTTACTTGAAATCTTACAAGCAAAGACCACATCATTTTTGTCTTGTTTTCCTCCATAGCTAACACACGACATGCCAATAGACTATGGTAGATTGCTTGCAAAACATTGCTTCAGTTATTGCCCTCCCTATATCCATGCCCATTGCCATGTGACTTTGCAGTTCCTCCCCTCAAGAGAAGTCTATTTCCCCTGCTCTTGAATCTGGGCTAGGTTGTGACTTGCTTGGCCAATATAATACAGCCAAAGTGACTTCTCTGAGCCTAAACCTCAAGAGGCCTTGCATGTTTCTGCTCATTATCTTGGAACACTTGCTCAAGCTAGTTGGCTGGAGGATGGGAGTCACAGACCCCATTCATCCTCATCACCCCAACCAGCATCCAGCCAACTACCAGAGGAAGAGCCACCTGGCCGACTTGCAGTGAACCACATAGGTGCATAAAGGGAAACAGAGCTTCCCAGTCTAAACTGCAAAACTGTAAGCTAAATGAATGGTTGTTATTTTTAGCCACTAAATGTGGGTTCCTTTGTTACAAGCAAAAGTTAACCAATAGAAAAGTGAACCCACACTCTTTATAACAGATTGATTATCCCTTTATTCTGTCACCAAGGATGGAATGCAATGATGCGATCATAGCTCACTGAAGCCTCCAACTCCTGGGCCCAAGCAATCCTCCCATCTCAGTCTCCTGAGTAGCTGAGACCACAGGTGCCCGTAACCATGCCTGTCTAATTTTTTTTTTTAATTTTTTGTAAAGACAGGTCTCACTATGTTGCTCAGGCTAGTCTTGAACTCCTGGCCTCAAGTGATCCTCCTGTCTCAGCCTCCCAAAGTGCTAGGATTACAAACATGAGCTACTGTGTCCTGCCCACTCTATCCCTTCTTAATCCCAAAGAACAAATGGGTCAAAGTCTGAGTTTGATTTGCAGTAGGAGAGCTTTATTATAATCAAGATCATGCAGGGTGTGAGATCACCCCAGGCCAGAGAGAAGAAAGAGGTCTGTCTCCCCAACTCTGAAGTCATCAAAGATCAAAGCCAAGCAGGGTTGGAGGATGATGGAAAACCAGAGGCACATATGCCAAGTCAGTCCAGTCCTAGATGGGCACAGGGGCTCACCAGCTATCCCTGATGTCAGGATCCAATAAGCAGGCTTCATCGGGGGTCTGCCCATCTGGGGATGCTCATCTGGGGCTGGGCAGGAGAAGTTTACAGAGGCTCTAGTATCGCGAAAGGAAGTCTGTGGAGAGATGGAAGGGAGATGAGGGGGAGAAGGGAAGACTGTAAGCAGGAGCAGAGGGGTTGGGACTTGGGGAAAGATGGGGAAACTCAAAGCAAGGACACTAGAGCTCAAAGAGCTGGAGAATCCTGACGGGGAAGGACCCTGGGGTCTCCCAATCTACTGATCCCCATCTAATTCCTGAATCTCTGTTGCAACAAACCTGGCAGATGCACCCCCAAGTCTGAGGATGGGGGGCTTATGAGGCAGCCCCCTCCATTCAACAGATTTATTAGTCAATTATTTGGATACTGAGGCAAAAGACGGCCCCAGCCTCACTCTTAGACGTACATCCATGGCCCTGCAGTGCCACTGGACACACAAAACCACATCAGACACCCTGCAGGGCAGCTCCCAGGCACCTCAAGTCTTCTCTGAGCTAAACATTCCCAGTCATATTACCCAGCCTTTTACTATAATTTCATATTACATTTATATTTTATAAAATTCAATGTGTACATGGGAAAATTTTCCCTGATCTAGAGACCAACTCACCTGTGTGAGTCTTTCTTACATTTAGATTATGTTCATCCTTTTGGCAGTTGCATCATGTAATACTTGTGCAAGCCAACTACTGACTAAAATCCCTGAGTCTCTTTTCCACCTGAACTGTTGCTGATCCTGGTCCCCCATCCTCACGAGAGTTGAAAGTACTGGCTGTGAAGCCCCACAGAGCTGAACCCCTCATTTGTGATTGTATGACTTTGAGCAAATTAGTTATTTTCTCTGAACCTCATTTTCCTTAAAATGGGGATTATAATAAAACCTACCTCATAGGGTGGGTCATGATAATGCACAATTTTCATGACTGAGACTCAGCCATGTGTAGATTTGGTCCTAGCCTCATCCTAGGCTCTGTCAAAAATAATGATCAATTCAGAACCAAGGGCCGGTCTCTGACACCTCACTAGAGATTTCCCTAACATCTAGCTCTATTCAGAATCTGTATTCCCTAGAGATTCAAAAATACTCGAAAAAAAAGAGTGATACCTTGACTCTCCACCCCACAATCTAGAGTTGTGCCTCCCTCCACCCCACAACCTAGGATTGTCCCTTACCTTTCGTCTCATTTTGGTCACCAGATTTTGCGGAAGGAGACTGGGAATGGGATGATTTTCCACTTCCTCCTCCATAGCCACCACCACTTCCACTCCCTTCTTCACCGCCTCTGTAGCTGCCTCCACTTTCACCTCCAAAACCACTTCCTCCACCATGGCTGCCTCCACTTCCTCCCCTGGACCCACTTCCTCCACCATAGCCACCCCACTTCCTCCTTCAGAACCACTTCCTCCTCCATAGTTGCCCCCACTTCCTCCACTATGGCCACCTCCACTTCCTCCGCTATGGCCACCTCCACTTCCTCCATCATAGCCACCTCCACTTCCTCCTCCAGAACCACTTCCTCCACCATAGCTGCCTCCACTTCCTCCGCTGGACCCACTTCCTCCACCATAGTCACCTCCATTTCCTCCTCCAGAACCACTTCCTCCACCATAGCTGCCTCCACTTCCTCCCCTGGATCCTCTTCCATGACTGCCTCCACTTCCTCCTCGACCTCCTTGGCTACCCTCAAGGCCAATTTTTCCAGCTCGGAGGATTCACTAAGAAAGAAAGAAAACAAGAGAGTTAAAATGAGCGGCCCAGGCCAGGCGCGGTGGCTCACGCTTGTAATCCCAGCACTTTGGGAGGTCAAGGCAGGCAGATCACGAGGTCAGGAGATCGAGACCACGGTGAAAACCCATCTCTACTAAAAATACAAAAAATTACCCGGGGTGTGGTGGTGGGCGCCTGTAGTCCCAGCTACTTGGAGAGGCTGAGGCAGGGGAATGGTGTGAACCCGGGAGGCGGGGCTCGCAGTGAGCAGAGGCTGCACCACTGCACTCCATCCAGCCTGGACGACAGAGCGAGACTCCGTCTTAAAAAATAATAATAAAAAATTAGTGGCCCACACACACATATATGAGGATGGACCTGGACAGAGTCAGAACCCAAACATGAATCTTTCTGTTTTCCTTCCTGGGAGGCAGAGGACAGAGTCTGGGCTGGCACCATAGCTGGGAGGGGAGAGCCTCCAGCTGGGACTGTGGGGCCCTCCCCTCCCTGGAGCAGGGAGGCAGCTCCTTCTCTCAGTGTCACCATCCCCCTTCCCCAAAGCCCAAATTCACTGAGGTCCCTCCCGCCCCCAGGATGAAGAAGTCCTCAACCCATAAGACCCTGTGTATGAGAACTTCCCCCAGCTGCCTCTATCCAGAGGGATAGAAGTAGTGTCAGAGGCCTAAGGACCCCCAGGGGTTCCACCGAATCCTGGAGCACCTCCAAGTCTTCCTGGCCTCCCTCAAGGAGGTTGCGGTAGGTCTCGATTTCCTGCTCCAGCTGCATCTTAATGCTGAACAGAAGGCTGTATTCCTGATTCTGGCACTCAATCTCTTGCCGGACCTCAGTGATCTGGGCCTCCAAGTTACTGATCTGCTCCTGGATCATCTGCAGCTGGCCACAGTAGCGGTTCTTCGTGTCTTCCAAGCTCTTCTCCAGGGCAGCTTTCTAAGGGTCAGGAGAAGGCTTTAAGAGGGATGTGACATTATAACTCCTCTTCTTCCCACTCCCGGGCAGCAAAGCCTTCCTGTGCCCCACCTTGGCAAAGGGTCTACAGCAGAACTACCAACCTTGCTGAGCTGAGACTGCAGCTCAATCTCCAACTCCTGGACACTGTGCCGGAGCTGGGTCACCTCCTTGGCACTGGACTGCACCTCCTGACCACTACTGGATACCTCATGCTCGATCTGGGTTATCTGCAAAACCAAAGGCTCAGTAAGCACCAGGCTGGGTCAGGAGCTTCAGTGGGCAACATTCGGCCCCATTCACCAGGAGCTTCACCTCCAGGGCCAAGGCTAATCCGAAGCCAAAGACAAGTCGTTCTGAGTTTTGGGTACCCTCCAGCCATGCAGGGTTGTCCGGTCCTCTCAACATGACATTCCCTCTCAACAAGGTTGCAGGACCCTTCACACTTTGTCTCACAACCATCTTTCCAATCTAACCTTATTCCAAACTTCCCCCACCTTTCAAACATACACACACACACACACACACACACACACACACACACACACACACCACAGACCATGCCTTCATGTATGTGCCAGACTCTGGCTAGGCACTGGAGACTCAAGGAGGAAGGGAACCACCAAGGAGCTCAGTACAGTATGGGAGACACACTGTATCCCTCTCCTATAGTCTTACAATACATAGCATTAGATTAAATTGTTCACATTCTGCTTTTGTTCACACACATCTAATAAACTGTGAGCTTCTCAAGGGCAGCAATGTTGTTTGGCTCATATCTGAGACATCAATACCTCTGAGACATCAATACTTTACATATAACATGGCACTGAGAAGCTACTTTGTAATGATGTTTGTATGCAGTGAATGAAGATGGTTGAATGACTTCCATTGGAAGATGGATAAATGACAGCTGCACTGAGAGATGCAGAGCTAGGAGGATGAAGGAATGGGAGGAGGGAGGGATGGAGATATGCATAGATGGACGGGAGGAGGATGAATGGGCAGCCCACTCTGCTCACCTGAGTCTTGTATTGATTCTCGATGTCCTTTCTGTTCTTAGCAATGAGCTACTCATACTCCTGATGCATGTCTTTGAGGGTCTTGGTGAGATCTTTGCCAGGAGCAACGTTTGTCTCCACATTGACATCTCCACTGTTCTGCCCAGTCAGCTGACTCATCTCCTGCCAGGGAGGAAAGGGAGATGAGGTCAGGGATAAAGCCCTCTGCACCACCTTTCAGATTTCTCCCTCTGGTCCCCCCAGGGTACAAAAAGGGGACACAGTTGTGAAGCCAAAGCCCACCCACTACCACAGGTGATGCCAAGGAGAAGCTGAAAGTGTCCTCAAGAGCAAAGGAGAGGGTGTCTCCCAGGCAATGTTCCAAAGCTCCCCTGCTGTCTCTGCATTTCTGCTCCTCCCTCTCCCCAGTAAGCCATAAGCTCCAGCACCTTACCACCTTATGATCCTTCTTGAGGGCCATCAGCTCCTCCTGCAAAGTCTCATACCGCATCTCCAGGTCAGACTTCTCCATGGTCAGATTGTCCAGCACCTGCCGCAGGCCATTGATGTCAGCATCCACTCCTTGCCGCAGGTTTTGCTCCATCTCAAACCTGCAGACCAGCCAGGGGTAGAAAACAATCAAGAGGGAACCAGGCCATACCAGGACCTCCAGAGCGCTGAGGTTTGGGGGAAAGGGCTGATGACAGGAGAGGAAAAGAGGAGCAGGACTCACTTTATCCTGAAGTCATCCAGCGTCATGCGAGTGTTGTTGATGTCCAGAAGAGTTTTATTGTTGCCCGCTGTCAGGTCCACAATCTGAAAAAAAAGAACACAGCCATGAAATCATGCTGTGGACCACTGCTGGGAGGGCAAGAGGCCAGGCAAAGCCACAGGAAGTGAGGATTCCATGCAGGAGGATTCTCAAGAGGAATGAGGAACTTTCAACAGCTGGGACATGGCACAGACCCCTTCCAGCCTTCAGCGAAGATGTTTGGTGTGGCCTTCATTCATTCACTCATTCAACAAATATTTGAAGATCTACTGCAAAGAACATAGTGGGATTTAGAGATTACTGACATCCTGTTCCTCAAGGATCCCACCATTGACTACAAAGTCAAAAGTGTCCTAAAAGAGTTCAAGGAAAGGAGAGGTGGCTTATGGCAATGGGAGATCAAGAAAGACTTCAGGAAGGAGGTGGCTGGCAATTGAATTGGGCCCTGAAGGATGGCTAAGATGTAACATTAATAAATAAATGGAAGAGGTTTGGAGTAGAAGAAACAGCACATCCAGAGACATGCAGAAGTTAAAACTAGAGGAATCACTGAGAATACTGATGAGTCAGACTGTGAGCTCCACCAGAACTAAGTCTAGCACATCACTATGTCTACCCAGAGCAACCCTGAGGGTAGGCACTCACTGAACTGAGTGGCTGAATAAATGGATAGATAGATAGACATGTGGGTGGAGGGAGGGAGGGATGAATGGATGGATGGATGGATGGATGGATGGATGGATAGATAGCTTCTATTCCCAGAGTTCTGGATCCTCTCCATCACTTGAATAACCAACATGTACAATCGGGTCCAAAATACCTTAAAAGATCAAGATACACTCCTAAAGAAGCCCAGGAGAAGTACAAAGGAAGAGAGAGTATTGACTTAGACCAGACCTAAAGGAGGTTCCACATCCAGTCCCAGCTCAGCTCATGTTAACCCAGGCCTCCTCTTTGCTCTGCCCAAACTCTGAAAGTTGAGGAAGTAGAAATGAATGCTCAGAGCACAGGCCAAAGTCCTATCCTGGGAGATCCCCAGAAGCCAAACACAAGTTTGTTTCTGATGAAAGCGTACATTTCCAAAAGGTGGATTCCCTGGCTGTTATCTGAGCTTAGAGTTTAGCATTTTACCTTTTTTGGAAGATAAAGAATGTAAGAGACAGAGACCGAGACAGAGATGGTTTCCTGCACCTACCTGGTACTTGAGATCATCAATAGTGTCATAATAAGAGGGGTAGTTCTTCTGGGTAGCAGCAGGTCCCTTCTTGTCATACCAATCCTGGATCTTATTCTCCAGGTCATTGTTGGCCTCCTTAGAGCCTGTACCTTACCCAAGTAACAGGCCAGCCGAGAATTGTGTTCCTGCATGGTGCTATTCTCATTAGCAGTCAGAATACCACCATCACCACCTCCAGCACGACCCCCAAAGCCCCAAACCCACCCCCATAGTCACCACCAAAGCCACCTCCAGAACACCACCAAAGCCACCTCCAGAACCACCACCAAAGCCACCTCCAAAACCCCCAGAACTACCACAGCCTCCTCCAGAAGCACCACCAAAACCTCTGGAACCATCCAAAGCCACCGCCTAAACTACTGGCACTAAAACCACCCCCAGATCCTCCGCCATAGCTGTAGCCAAAACTGCCGCCACCTCCCCTCCCATAGACACGAGAGCTTCCCCCACCATAGCCACTAGAAGAGCTGAATCGGCCCCCTCTTCCACCACCCCCTGAGGAGCTGCAGTGGCTGTAGGAAGACCTTATGCTGCCCCCACTGCCCATGCCACCCCCACCACCCCGGCCGCTGCGGCTCAAGTAGGACAAGGAGAACTGTCTGCAGCTCATGACACAGCTGGTAGCTCACGAGTTGAGAAGCAGTGATAGGAGTGCTACCGGCTCCTAAGTGCAGGGTACAGAGCTGTCCCTGGGGCTGCCTACTTATACTCCCAGCTGAAGGTGGCACACCTGGGTGTGCCCTTTCTCTGTGCCAGCCTCCCCCTACAGACCCGAGGGAGGTCTGGGATACGAGGCAGCCGGGCTGCCCCAGGCTCAGCGTCCTTTGGTGACTGCCTGGGGGCGGCCCAGCTTCTCTCCATTGTGTGGGATATTTTGATGATATTAGGCTGTCAGGGCCACCATAAATCAGCTCTACTGCCACAGGTGTGACCTAGATCCTGGAGTCTGGTCTCCGGCTGGCCCCAACAGCAGGTCTGAGACTTAGCCTCTTCGGGATAGAAACTCCCAGGAGCAGAGTTACCTCCTCTATTGATGGTCATTGCTGTCTGCATCCCTCATCCCTCCTTGCTCCCACCTTGTGCCCACTGTGGGCTGAGCTGGAACCAGGGTACTAAGGAGTTATCACAGAGGAGGGGGAGGCACAGCTCCTGCCCTTGTAGAGCTCCAAATGGATGAAAACCAGTCCTTGCTCTCAGGATCCTCAAGACTTTCTGCGGAGACTGAGGCTCTGCCCTTGGGAGACTCCAGTTTGATGAGGAGACAACTGGCATGGCCAAAGATGGAGAGAGGCACCAAGACCATGCCCACTGGCACTCAAGGACAGCGTGCAGAGTTCACCCAAAGGGCCGGAAGAAGAAAGTGGACCAAATAAACAAGGTGGTGCTGACACTAGCTGACCTCTGAGCAGGAATGCAAGTGACTCGACTGTCCTGGTCCTTTTGCAGGGCCCAGCAGGGAGTGTGGAATTGACCTTGGTTGAGTGCCTACCCCATACAGAGCTCGGGAGGGGATACAGAGATGTGTGACTTATCCCGGCTCCTGGCAGAAACTTGGAGGTATATTCTGGTCACCAAGGCCAGAAGAGAATGGTGAAGAACACACTGGTCTCCGGTGTGCCTACCTGAGCTCCATCCAGCTCCGTGCTCATGAGCTGTGTGACTTTGATAAGTTACTTAACTACTCTGTGCCTCAGTTTCCTCCTCTGATAAAGGTTGATATGACTAGTTCGTCCGTCTCCTAGTAAAAGACTTGTGAGAAATGCTCAAAAAATGTTCGGCTGTCTCTGATCATTCAGCCCCCTAACTCCCCATCAACTCTGCCCTCCCCCAGACCTTAGCCATGAGCTTCTAACTACTCTCCCTGCCTCTCCCATGTCCCTCTGACTCTTCCTGCACAGCAGCCAGAATGATCTTTCTAATCCACGTCTGACAACATCACTTCACCAGTTTCCCTCCATCCTCAAGATAAGGTCCACATTCCTGGCACTTAGGCCCATCCCCATCTTTCCATTCCTGCCCCATCTCCCACCATCCCCCAGACCCCCTAGAAAATCATACAATGCTCCCCAAATGCCCTTCTTCCCTCTAAGAATACTCAGGACTTGCAATGACCTCTAATTGAAATGTCCCTCTCCATCTTTTCTACACAGAAAACTACTCATCCTCAGTGATCCGTCTGAGTGCCTCTCCTCCGTCTTCCTGTACTCTCGCCCCCTGGGTTTGTACTGTGCTCTATTACAGTGTCACACTGATCTCCATGGCTCTATGAAGCACTTGATGAAGAATAAAAGTTCACGTACTGAAAAAATAGAAGAAAGCTCTCTCTGTTGGCAGCAAGAGCTCCTCTAAGCCTGCCCCTGCTCATCTTGTACTTGCCCCAGTGCCCAGCGACACATCTGGTCCAAGTAGGATCCCAACACATACGAGATGGAGGAAAGATACCAGTCATTCCAGAAAGATGCTCATTGCTGAAAAGGAGCTAAAGGTAGAGAAATGTCTTTGCCAGGATGGTCAGCAAGAGCCTGAAAGAGGCAAGGCCTGCATGTTTAGGTGGCATAGATGACTGGTATTTCTTGTGGGGCTTTTAACTGATGCTCAATGACTGTTAAATAATACTGAAGTGGCAGGACGCAGTGACCCATGCCTGTAATCCCAGCACTTTGGGAAGCCGAGGCGGGCAGATTGCCTGAGCTCAGGAGTTCGAGATCAGACTGGGAAACATGGCAAAGCCCCGTCTCTACTAAAAATACAAAAAATTAGCCGGGTGTGGTGGCGCACGCCTGTAATCCTAGCTACTCAGGAGGTTGGGGCATGAGAACCACTTGAGCCCGGGAGGCACAAGTTGCAGTGAGGTGAGATCCATGCCACTGCACTCCAGCCTGGGCGACAGAGCAAGACTCCATCTCAAAAAAAAAATAAGTAAAATAATAATAATAATAATAATCATCATCATCATTATACTGAAGCACTTGGAGAGAAGATTTCCTTTTTCCATGTTTGTTTGTTTGTTTGTTTTGAGACAGAGTCTCACTCTGTCATCCAAGCTGGAGTGCAGTGGGATGATCACAGCTCACTGCAGCCTTGACCTCCTGGGCTCAAGCCATCCTCCAGCCTCGGCCTCCCAAGTAGGTGGGACTACAGGCACACACCACTATGCTCAGCTAATTTTTTTTTTTCCATAAAGATGGGGTTTCCCTATGTTGCCCAGGCTGATCTTGAACTCCTGGGCTCAAATTATCCTCCTGTCTCAGCCTTCCAAATTGCTGGGATTACAGGCATAAGCCACTGCACCTGGCCTCTTTTTCTATTTTTCAATCTTCTGATTAGTCAAGGATGAAATCTCATTTGGACACTATGGCCTCTGTAATTGCCCCACCACACTTGTCAATCACCCTGTTCAAAAAAAGAGAGCCAGTTTTGGGCTCAACACCTTTAGAAAGTAACAGCATCTAGTTAGAAGTTAGGTATTTCTGTATGTCATTTCCTTCTGCTTCTGGCAAGTGATTATGATTTTCCTTTTTTGGTAGTAATGTAAGATTTCCTTTATAAATATATTTATTGAAATGAAAGGTGAGTTAATTTACCAAAGTGTGTTAAATAAATATTTAAATGGGTGGTACAAAATATGTTAAATTAAAAATTGAACAGGTAGTTTAAGTTTTGAAAATTAAAAGAGAACATAATTCTCTTTTATTCAATATTCAGAGAATACTGAAGGCATTTTATGAATGGTTAATACATGGAAGACTCTTAGATCAAGGCTAGTGGGTATAATTGATTCCCCTTCTACTTTCTTAAATGATTTTAAACCATTCAAGGTCTTTGCCAAGTTCTGCTGGGAAACCCAGAATCTGCTGCAATGTGTTCCAAAGCCTGGGAAGTTACCCTCTTCCCCATGCCCATGCTGATGCCACCACTCTGGTCAGGATGTAAGCCCCAGGTCCCGGGTCCCTGAGCTGGATGGGGAAGTCGGTGGTGCTATGGATGGGCCACCCTGGAGAGAGCTAGCAGAATGGCACTTCCAGAACCCTGCTCTGTCATCTGCAAATGTATCTGTGTTGGGAGATCCTAAGAACAGCTGAGATCCGCCTGACTGAGCAGAAGCTCCCAGCTGGGGCACCCCTGGCCAGCTAAGCCTCTTGACAGATGGCCCTGGTTTCCAGCCCTGGTGCCAAACACCAACCCCTGTCCTCACCCCCCTTCTCCACTTCCCACCCTCTAGTCCTGTCCTAAGCCTCACTCAGCCCGAAGCAGCAGGCTTCATCCCTAAGAATTTCTCCCAGCTGCCAGGGAAAGTGAGCTGTGCATGAGGACCAATGTGGGGTGGAGAGCGCAGTAGCTCCCCAGCCAGGCAGGGCTGGGCCACCTGCCAGTTTCTTCCTCCCTCCCCGTGTGGTCCTCAAAGTTGGCCTCAGTTTCCTCATGAGAAGCCCCTTCGTGCACTGTTGCCAAGGGCCATAAAGGCAGAGGGCTTCCACCTGTAATCCCAGCACTTTGGGAGGCCGAGGCGGGCAGATCACGAGGTCGGGAGATCGAGACCATCCTGGCTAACATGGTGAAACCCCGTCTCTACTAAAAATACAAAAAATTAGCTGGGCGTGGTGGTGGGCACCTGTAGTCCCAGCTACTTGGGAGGCTGAGGCAGGAGAATGGCATGAACCTGGGAGGCGGAGCTTGCAGTGAGCAGAGATGGTGCCACTGCACTCCAGCCTGGGTGACAGAGAGAGACTCTGTCTCAAAAAAAAAGGACAGAGGGCTCCCTAGATGAATGCCCAACTGCTGCCCACATGTAGCCCCTGCCACACTGGCCCTCTTCCCCCCACATCTGGCCTTGTTCCAATACAAAGAGGAGCTTGCTGTGCTTGCAGCTCCTATGGTCCAGATAGGAGGTCTTGCTCCAGCTGCAGCAGGGCACCATCTCTTCCCTTCTCTCAAGCTGTCTGCCTGGCATGGGAAGCAGACTGGGCAAGATGGGGCCAGGGATGAGGAAGGCCGACAGCCATGGCCTGAGTGAATGATTGAATGATTTCTTCTAGGTCATGTGACATGGCTCACTCTTCCAGTCTCTCAGGGCTCAGGGTCTGCCCTCTGAGCCCCAACTTCAACATCTCCCATGGGAACTCTCCAAAGAATGAACCGGGAATGGAAACCATGAAGCCCACGGCACCCCGGCACCTGAGGCCCAGTGAGAATCAACACTGCCTCTCCAGCCAACGTGCAAGGCTGCAGCCTGGATCCAGTGCCAGCATCCCAAATGCAGGCCCTCCCCTTGGGGAGTGGATGGAGTAGGAGAGAAGGGCCTGCAAGGACCCAGATAGGCAGACAGAGGGACAGAGAGGGAAACAAAGATCCCACTTGCAAGGTGTCCCCAGAGGCAAAGGTATCATCCACTGGGGACATGGGGACCTGGAGGCAGCACAAGGACAGCTTTGCTCCGGTCGTGGGAGCCCTCTTGCTTCCCACACCCTCAACTTACTCCCCATTGCTGTCTGTCATTGTTCCCCAGGTGCGGCAAGGGAGGGACCTGAGTCAGCATGTGGCTGGCTGTTGGGAGAGGGAGCACCCGCTGAGTCACAGCTCCTCCCCTGGAGCCTCCATGAACCATCTAGGCAGGTGTGCACTGCCCACTGGCGCAGGGCTGTGGGTACCTGCACCTGTCTGTCAACACTCATTCTTTCTCATACAATAGGCACTTGCCACCACCCTGCCCAGCCAGACCCTATCAGACCACAGTGAGGGGATGGAGTGGGCCCGCATAGGTGCCTCCACCTGAGTCTAGCCACCCCAGGCTTGTGTCTGCTGGGACACACCTAGCAGAGAGGCTGAGAGCACCAGCTTCGGAGCCAGGCAGGTCATAGTGTAAAGCCGGATTCTTCCACTTATTTGGAGAAAGTTGCTTCCCCTCTCTGAACCTGTTTCCTCACTGTAAATTCAGATTCATCCTTTATTGAGCACCTACTATGTGTCAGGCATTGGGTTGAGTGCTGGGGATAAAGTAATGAGCAAGCCCTTATCTTGATGAACAGTTATGGGATAAAATAGACCTGCAAAAATAAACATGCAATTCACAACTGAGGTGAGCATGGTTGGTGGGGGAATGGAGAGCACATAGTAAGGGGTGTGGCATGGTTGGGGGCATCAGTGACCTTCTCCCTGAGAAAGAGACACTTGAGTGAAGGGGGAGGAGAAGTGAGCCAGGAGAAGGAAAAAGGGGAGGGGCATACAGCATGTGCAAATGTCCTGAGGTGGGAACAAGCAAAGTGACTGCCAGGGCAGGAGTCCTGTGTGGCTGAAGGGCAGTGGATTAAGTCAAGCAAAGGATTTCGGTGGGAAAAAAAAAAATAGTTCTGACCTTGGCCAGGCACAGTGGCTCATACCCGTAATCCCAGCACTTCGGGAGGCCAAGGTGGTCGGATCACCTGAGGTCAGGCGTTTGAGACCAGCCTGGTCAACATGGTGAAACCCCATCTCTACTAAAAATACAAAAATTAGCTGGGCATGGTGGTGGGCATCTGTAATCCCAGCTACTTGGGAGGCTGAGGCAGGAGAATCGCTTGAACCTGGGAGGCTGAGGTTGTAGTGAGCCCAGATCGTGCCACTGCACTCCAGCCTGCGTGACAGAGCGAGACTTGGTCTCAAAAAAAAAAAAAAAAAAAAAATAGTTCTGGCCTCATGAGGTTGTTGTGAGGCTTAAAAGACCTCATATTGTAAAACTGCTGGTGTGGGTCTGGCACATAGTGGGACATCGTCCTGACTGTCGGTGGCACTGTGGCTGCACCCAACTTCCCCATGGACCGTCTGGGCGACTTGGGTTCTCAGCTCCGTTGCTTATTATTTGCCCATCCCTCTGGCCTATTGAGCCCCAATTAAGATCAAAGACCTGTCCCTGTGGGGCCTGGGGAGGACACTGGATGGTTGGAGGATCATAGTTCCTTCCATCAAGGAACCTCCAGTGTTGCAGGTGAGACCCTTGTTGCTTTGTCTGCACTGTCGAATTTAATCTTCACCAACTGTTTTAGGAGGTATGTGTTAATTTTCAAATCATTTTACAGGTGAGGAAATTGAGGCTCAGAGAGGGTATCTTGGCTGCAGTCACAGAGCTAAACAAGGCGGGAGTGGAGCCAGGGTTTGTCCGCCAGTGAGAAGGAGCTACAGTGGACACAGGCTCAGGGCTCCTGCTCTCTGTCCCAAGCCCCACACATGCGCTGGGTCCTTCTCTACCTTCTTCCTCATGTTGTCTCTTTTTTTATTCAGTCTGTCTCAATTCACCCCATCTCCCCTACACCTACAACAGTTAAGTTTTGATAAGTATGTGTGAATGAATGAATGAATGAATGTTCCTCCCTGCCTAGTACTGGCCCAGCGCCCTCACTATCCTTTCTTTCCCTGGCTCTGTCTCTCTGACTCTCTCCCTCTCCTTCCCTCTCTCTCTCTCTCAACTCTATATCCATTTGTTTCTCTCTATTTCTGTGTGTCTTTTTGCCCTCTCTCTCATGCCAAGTCACCCCCAAAGTTCATCAGAGCATCTTAAAGGAAAAAGACTTCCTTTCCCAGGCCTGGCCTTACAACTGAGAGTGGCACAGAGGGAAGCCCCGTCGGGAAAGCTTGCGCTCAGCAAACAGCAATGGAGGAGGAGCTGGTGACTGCCCTGCACCTGCCTGAGGCCCGTCCATCGCCCTGGAAATCCCTGACATCCCTTTGTCCCCTTTGTGGCAGCCTCCAAGGTCAGTGAGGTGGGCCAGAGAACCTCCTGGGGTCCCACCAGGACATCAGGACCCCCCAGCCCCTGAGGATCAGGCCTCCTTGGGGCTGCCTCCTCTGATGTCTTCCTGTAGGAACAGTCGCCTACATTACCCAAGCCAGGTTGTCTGTGGCCTTGGGGAAGTGCCATTTGCCTGATTAGGTAGGCACATTTGCCAGTTGCTGCTTATAGAGTTCCCTGGACACATTAGAGATCTTTTCACTATAAAAAAAAAGTTCCCAAAAATAAAGGGGATTGAGAATTTCAAGGTCAGTTCCACACCATAAAACAAAAACCATGGAGTAAGCTAAGAAAAATGCACACTGCTCCCATGGGTCTCTCGGTTTTATCTCATCCCTGAGAAAGAACGGAACAGGAATGAAGCCACCCAGGACGTGGCAAAGCCTGAGCATGGACAGGACTTTGTCACTTTCAGCCTGTAGGACCTGGAGCAAGCCAGTCTCCCTAGGGTGAGGTTGGAGGAGTCTTCTCAGTGGCTCACCTAGCACTGCCCAGTTCTGAGTGCCGGGAGGGTGGAGAGAGGGTTTACAGGGAGGCGGAGCCAGAGAGGTCACCTGACCAGCCCCAGGACTCAGAGACGCAATCCCACCTGCTTCCACTCGTCACTTTGCTGGTCTGTTGCTTAGCTGAGCAGAGGCCGAGGGAAGGCAGTCACTGTTGTCAGAGCTGCTGGGCTCATATCTTGAGTTGGATGCTTGTGGCTGCCAGGCTCTGTGAACAAGAGCCCTGTTCATCAGCAGGATCCAAACACTGGCCCTCCCCTCCCCAGTGAGGTACGGTGAGGAGATCCCAGGAGGAGGGGCGTCCATGTGAGACCCCTGGGGCCACTGCCCTGTCTGCCCTCTTCCTCTGGAGTCTGACAGTACAGGGTGGGACCGCCTCCCAGCCTCCCTGCTTGACTTCCTCCTCTCCTGGTTCTGAGCCTGTTTTCAGCCAGGTGGTCCCAGCCGCCATTTTTACCTGCAAGCAAGCCCAGGTCTCCTGTGTATTCCCTCCAAACAGTAACGGCAACCACTCAGAGAGGAGGCTCGCCCCACCTCACCCCAGTCTAAGAGACCTCAAGTTTCTATATTCCTCTAAAGCAGGTCTCCTTTGGGCACAGAGACTTTAATCTGGCACCACCTCCAAGGTAGAGAGGTGTCTGGGGATTCTTATGAAGTTCAGGGCGTTCTGGGCTTCCATCCCTACTGGTGACTCTTGCCATATTTTGCTCTCTGTCCAGGCTCATGTGACCTCTCAAATGTGGGCCACTCCCAAGATTCTTTGCCACACTTGGGCAGGAGGTTCTTTGCCCAACTGGGAACCTTAGGAACCAGAATCCAACACCCCTAGGAGTATCACAAAGCCCCTCCCCACACTAGGGTCCTGTACCCTCTAGGGACCTCAAACCCACCTCTTCTCATTCTCTGAGGAAGCACCCTCAAACCTTCCTCCTTCCTGAGTTGTCCCCTGTATCCCTGAAACTCTAGTACTTCACCTCCAGGATGGCCCATCCTCACCCAGGGATCACCCAAGGTCAACCCTTTCTGATGACAAAATTTAGGTTAAAAGATATCCCAGAGTTTCAGAACCACAAAGCAGTCCTCTTTTTCCTGTGGTGGAGGTAGGAACGAGAGAAACCAATATCTCTTCATTCCTTTTCCTAATAACTCACCCCATTACCATTTATAGGATGCTGACTATGTGCCAAACACAATGCCAAATTCATTGCCTGCATGAGGTCATTCACTCCGGTATCAGCCTTATGCAGCAAAGGTGTTTATTCCCTACCTTGTGAAAGAGGAATGTGGGGTTCAGTACCTTGCCCAAACTCTTCAAGGTTATTCAGCGTAGGAGCCAGGACTCCAACCCAAGCAGTCTGATTCAAAAGCTCAGGCTTTTAGATCCCTTGCCCAAATTTAGTCTTTTTTCAGTCCCTTCCCTACCCTTGACTCCCCCTACAAGTTTTCTTCAGGCAGCCGGATGAATGAGCTGTTGAAACTGACACAGGGCTAGTCAACTCTTTCCTAGCTTGGGGCAGTGAGCCCCATCTACCTCTGGAATCTTCACCACTTACTAGGGTGAGGCTCCTTCCCTTCTCACTCCTTTTCTAGCCTCTCAAAGAGAAGGAAAGGCATTCCCCACCCAGGGGAGGCTCATACAGTCTTGGCTCTTAAGGTATAGTCTCTCACTGGATTCTTGTATCAACCTCAAGAAGCAGGGCTCAGCATCCTTACTATACAAGTAAAGACACTGAGACTCAGACTTTCCCAGCTCACATCTGTTACAGAACAGAGCCATGGTTAGAAACCGGTCTATTCCCAAACCCTCTAAAAATGCTCTCATCGTGGGTGGATAATCACCATGCCCTAGAGATAGTTTACCCAGTATTGCCAGCACAGCCATGCCTTGAGCCAGCACTATGCCAGGCCCTGTGCTGGAGGCCTTAAAGGCATTCTTCCAGTGAATTCTCCCAACAAGCCCATAAGGTAGATACTATCATTATGACCCTTTTACAGAAATGGAAGCTGAGGCTGGGAGATGGTCATCAACTTGCCCTAGGTCAACCAAGTGTAAGAAGGATTAGATCCAGTACCAGAGGCAAGAGCAGGTGGGGTGGAGGGAGATGAGACTGTCAGGAGAGCTTGAGTTCCTACCTTCGGTTCATAGACCTCCAGTAAGGAATTCTAGGAGACCCCTGAACCCCATGAAATTGTATGCAAATGTATGTATGCTTATTTGAAGGTAGGGGGCAGAAGGAAAGATCTGTAGCTTTATTATTCTCCAAGGAATCCCTGATCACAAAAACATTAGGAATCCTTAACCTAACATAGTGCCTGACATCGGGGCACTCAATGTCTGGTGAATGAATGGACACACATGAACATGAGTGAGGAAATGAATGAATATCCCTCCTTACTCTAGGAGACACCCCATATGACCTGGTACACTCATCTATCTTTGTCTTCTGAGATGGCGAAAGATATCCTGGGACCTGAGCCCAACCCACCCACATGACTTTTCTCCCAGTCCCAGGGGCCATAGCCAGGTGCTATGACAAGCTCGAAAGAGATGCTTCTCCCACTTTCTCCCCATTCCCACTCCTAACAAAGACCAGACAGAGGCGAGAATTATGCAACTCAGATAATGAAGCTGTATTGATTGCCAGGAGGGGGTGAGGGTGAAGCAGGGTCCAGGTGTGAAGTGCTTAGGGGGCAGGAGAGGGGATCTTCCAGTGGGATCTGTGTCCACACAGGGGGCCTCCTAGGCCTGAGTGGGGCTGGGCAGCCTCAGTTTTTGGTGCGAAGGACCTGCTCATGGGTGGACACCACCTTGACATCCTGCACATCCATGACCTTGGTGAGGATTTGGTGGCTGGAGGGGGTCACTGGGGAAGAGGCCAGAAGAGGACGTTACCAGAGGTGGACAGACAATGGACTAATCAGGAGTAAGGAGGCCAAGAAGGTGAGGAAACTCAAACTGTCTCCCCGTTGCCCTCTCCCCTGATTACTGCTTCACTCCCTGCTGTTGCCCAAGCACTGATACCGTCAACACATTTCTTTCAGACTAGGACTCCCAAAGGTCAGAGACAGAGTCTTTGTCCTCAGATTAGAGCTTCCTAAGAGCTCACACCCGGCTGGTTCCGTCCATATTCACCCAGTGGAGTGGTCTTGGTGGGAAGAGCCCTGCAAGGCCCTGTTCATGGTGCTGAGCACCACAGCAATGGGATCTGCCACAGACACCAGGTAGAAGTAAGAGGTGGGGGCTGCCTCTCCTAGCCCTAAGGAGGGTTTAGAAAATAGCTTCTTCCATCCAAGGAGGTTCCCAAGGGAAACTGGGTGACATCACTAGAGCTCAGCCCCTCACGGAGCCTCTATCCAATGCCTAGACCTGCTTGGGGTACAGAGGGCGGCCTGGAGCCCAGGTCTGCAAAGGATGAGGGTCTTACCGGTCTCTGGATGACTGCGATCCAGAGGAGAACTGGGAGGAGAGGCTGTGAAGACAGAAAAGGGCAGGATCATTAGATACATGGTGGGGCCGTGACAGTGCCATGGGGGTGTGGATTAGGGGGAGGGCCAAGAATCACTGGGCATCCTCACCCTCCAGCAGGCAGCGGTAGGTGGCGATCTCCTGTTCCAGCCGCATCTTCACGTCCAGCAGGATCTTGTACTCCTGGTTCTGCTGCTCCATCTCGCAGTGGAGCTGGGCCAGCTGCTCCTCCACGCTGTCAATCATCTCCTGGATTTGGGCCAGCTGCACGAAGTAGTGACCTTTGGTCTCCTCCAGGCTGTTCTCCAGGGATGCTTTCTGTGAGGGAGGGAAAGGGAATCAAGGATTAGTGAGTGTGGCCATTCTCTCCCTGCCAGTCCTGAGCGCACCACTGGGCCTGGCACTATTCCTACCATGCTGAGCTGGGACTGCAGCTCAATCTCCATGTTCTGCATGGTGTGCCAGAGCTCCGAAATCTCATTCTTGCTGCTCTGCACCAGCTCGCTGTTGGTGGCTACCTCGCGGTTCAGCTCCTCTGTCTGCAAAAAAGAGAATGACATTCACACCAGAAGGCCCCAGAAGGCAGGTGGTCTGGGTTCCTTCCACCTCAAATGACACCCACCTTGGTGAAGAACCATTCCTCCGCATCCCTGCGGTTCTTCTCTGCCATCTTCTCATACTGGTCACGCATCTCGTTCAGAATGCAGCTCAGGTCCACACCAGGTGCAGCGTCCATCTCCACATTGACATCTCCACCCACCTGGCCTCTCAGGGCATTCATCTCCTGCACAGCCAGGGATAGTCCATACTCAGAAGCTCCACCATGGCAGTGGATTGGGGTTCCTTAGTCAGGCCTGAATACTGCCCTCCCACCATCACAATTCTATCTCGACTCTCCCTTCTCTCTCTCTCTCTCTCTTTTTTTTTTTTTTTTTTGACAGGGTCTAGCCTTGTTGCACAGGCTGGACTCGAACTCCTGTCTTCAAGTGATCTTCCCATCTCAGCCTCCCAAGTAGCTGGGACTATGGCATGCACCACCGTACTCAGTCTCCCTGCGCTTCTTTTAAGCTGGCTTTTCCATATAGTTCTCACCTCGTCGTGGTTCTTCTTCAGTTAGGCCAGCTCCTCCTTCAGGCTCTCAATCTGCATCTCCAGGTCAGCTCTGGCCAGGGTCAGTTCGTCCAGCACCCCAGCACCCGGCACATGCCATTGATGTCAGCCCCCACACTCATGCGCAGGTTCAACTCTGTCTCATACCTGGAATGACCCCAGAGAAAAGGAATGAGACACCCATCCTGACCACAGTGAGGGCTTTGTTCTCTTCTCCCTGCAGCTTCTCCCAGAGCTGGTGCCTTGTGGGTGGTTTAAGGAGCCAATCTTGAAAATGGCATGGTTGAACACAGTGCCCATGGATTGCTCAGATATGAACATTCCTGGGGCCTGGGGATAAGGCAGTTCATTTTGCTGCAGAATTCAGGAGGGGGTTGCGCTTCTAGCTTCAGCCAACAAATAATGCATAAGTCCTCCAACTATGATTCCCTCCTATACTTCAGGGGCAGTTGGGGAAGTGGAAAGTGCCTCTCCCTGAAGCAGCGGTTCTGAAAGCTGGCTGTGGACAAGAATCACCCAGGTAACCTGCTATAAATAGCTGAATCAAAACTCCAAGGGTGGGGCCCAAGAGTCTTATTCTTTTATAAGTACCGCAGGGAGTTTTCATGCAGCTATTCTGGCACTGGCTAGTTCTATTTGGGAAACACTGCTCCAAAAATGCCCTACTTTGGGGACACTGGATGTTCTGGCTCACCACTGCAAACTCGCTTGGTGCGGAAGTCACCCGCGGCCAGATGGGCATTGTCAATCTGCAGAAGGACCTTGGCATTGTCCACTGTGGCCGTGAGGATCTGCAGGATGGAAAGGGCACAGGTAATTTTTCAAATGGACTTCACAAGCCAGACTTCACTGTCACCTACATTAAGCTCTTGCTTCATGTTCTTGCCTGAATTCCCCTTTTCCCCCACAAAACTTGACCATAGCAGCCTAAAGGAAAACAGATGCCCCAGGCCTGTCCTAAGACTTTGCTAACTCATGGTCAACAGAGGGGGTAGATGCAGCCCGGGGCTTAGAATCAAAAGCCCAGGAGTTCTGGTCGCAATTCTGCCACTGACTTGCTGCAAAACCTAATGGGTCTTGGGGCTTCAAGTTCCCCACCTCCAAGTAAGGAGAATAATCTGAGACTCCCTAGCCCTCCTTCCTGAGCTGGCCTCTCTTCTCTCTGCATCAGCCAGCCCTGCCAGTCCTCTGCAGAGATGCACATTCCTTTTCAAGCTCATGGGCCATGGGACTTCAAATGGAACTTTCTCAAGAGATAAAACCCAACTGGCACAGGGGATTAGAAAAGAGGACTCAAGGGAAGAATAAGATATATTGGCCCCTGAGTCTGATTGGAGTTCCCCACCTCATCATTGAATTTCCCTAATCCATGCAAGGCATTAGAGCCCAGCAGACTCCCGCAGAGAGGGATCCTAGGTGATGTGGGAGCAGTGAGGAGGGGGCTGGAGTCAGGGCACAAGCCTGCCAGGCTCCCTTTGTGCAGGGCACATCAAGGGGCCACACTGATTATCTCTGCAGGCTCTCCGTGCCTGCCTGGCTGTGGGGAGGGACCAGCCTGTACCAAGGCCTATGGGTGGCGGCAGCCACAGCCCAGACTAGTGAGCTAATGAGTGGTTTGGATGTCTTGCCTGGTCCCGTTAGAGCCTCGCTCCTTGCCTGTGCTGGAAGGTAGGACACAAGGGCCCCAGCCTTGGCTCTGCCATTAATTTGCTATGTGACCTGCAGCTGGTCACAGCACCTCTTGAAGCTTCAACTGCTTCCTCTGTAAAATGTAAGGACAGGAATCACTGATCTCACTTGATCTGAGGATTTGAGATCAGAAGGGGATGAGCAGGCTGGGGAAGAGAGAGCATCCTCTCACTGATCAACTCTTAGGGCATCCAAGACCTCGAAAGAAGGGATCTGGGGTGGGCTCTGTCTTATAGAGAAATCTTAAGGTGTCAGTGTCCTGGGGAATCTATTGTTCCCAGAAGGAGCTAGATGGAATGGCACCTTCTGCTGCCCATTCACTCGTCTTGTTCCTCAGATCCTCGATGGTCTTGAAGTAGGGACTGTAGTCTTTGATCTCACTGGGCCGCTGCTTCTGGTACCAGTCACAGATCTTCACCTCCAGGTCAGCGTTGGCCTCCTCCAGGGCACGCACCTTGTCCAGGAAGGAGGCCAGGCTGTCGTTGAGGTTCTGCATGGTCACCTTCTCACTGCCCACCAGAAGCCCATCACCACCAGCAAAGCCACCACCCAAGCCAGCACCCAAGACACCACCGAAGCCAGCACCAAGGCCACCACCATATCCTCCCCCAAAGCCACTACCAAAGCTGCTGCCGCTGCTGAAGCCACCGCCATAGCCGCCCCCCAGCCCGCAGGCTCCCCCAGAGGAGAAGCGGGAGGAGGAGACAGACAGGCCGCCCCCGTAGGTGCTGGGGGTGCGGCAGGACCCTCCGGCCAGGACGGAGGAGATGCGGCTGGAGCCGCCCCCGATGCTGCCCCCGATGCCGCAGGAGCCCTTCATGGAGCTGGAGGAGGTGAACTGGCGGCTGCAGGTGCTCATGGTGCCGAGGAGGGAGGTGAGTGAGCAAGCAGTTGGCTGAGTGAAGAGAAGGTGCTCAGGTAAATTGGAAAGGGATGTGAGTGCTTTATACTCCTGGGTAGGGGGTGGGCCTGGCACTTTCCATTCCCCTTGGCTTTCATCACCCACAGGCTAGCGCCAACTCCCAGCCAGGTCCCTCCTCTCCTCCGCCTCATCATGTCTGTCATATTTTACTGGAAACTTATTGTTTGGGGTGTTTTTGTCTTTCTTGTCCCGCCAGGCGTGATTCACAGGGGAATGTGTGGGCCTGCAGGCTACACTTTCCCATGGGGTCCCGGGAGTCCCAGCCCTCAGGAACCTGCACACTGGGCTCAGCCAGGATGACAGAGAGCAGGGCCTCTGCACCTTAAACCTGGTGACCTGCTAGCTCTCCATGAACTGGATGGGCCTTTAACATCCACTTAGAGGAAGCCCACCGCTGCAAGGGACAGATACCCAGCTGGAGAGCACCGGCATGGCAAGGTCACCTTGGGCACAGAGACGCCTCCCTCACCATGACCCGCTATTAGAGACAAGGAGGTCTGGGGGGCCCTCCCAGGCCTGACCTGCCATGCTGTGCTGAGAAGCCTGTCCCGTCCCTGAAATACACTCAGCCAGTCAGGTGTATGGTGATTCCCACCCCAACACCCCCATCAAAGAGAAATCCAGGCAGCTCTCCCCAGCCCTGGGCACAGACCCTAATTTCCTCCCTACGGTGAGGATCTCACATCCACCACACCATAGGGTGGGTGGCCTCATGGAGGCCAGGAAACAGCCTGGAGTCAGGTGGGTCCTGGCTCTGCCATTTACGCCCTGTGACCCAGGGCTTGGCACTTCTCTGAACCTCAGTGTTCTCACCTGCAAAGTGGGAGTCATACCATCTACTCTGCCTACTGCAGTCAGCTCTGAGAAGCCAATGCGATGGCGTAAGTGAAAGGCTTTTGTAAACCGAGTATGGCAAGAAGCCTGGTTGGCATTGTTGTAGCCCAGGCTTAGCCCCAAAGTGGATGGAGCTGCATCCAGGAACAGGCCTGGGGGGCCTTTTTTTCTTCCAGCCCCAGATATCCTCTCAGACCCCCAGAACATCCCTAGTGTAGGCAGAAGTCTGGCTCAGGCTCCCTCGTTTGAGCCCCTTATGGAACTGGCCCAGGAGATGTTCTGGGGAGGAGTAGAGGCTGGAGTGGTGCCGGGCTGTGCCAAGGGCAAGGCTGAGGTGGACACGAGGGTCCCTGACTCCTGAAGCCCCAAGGGTCGGGGGACATTTCTAGGAGTCCACTTGGTCCTGCTTTGGAGGTGTGTATATCAAAACTTCAGTCTCCCAGACAACCTCCCAAAGCAAACCCTTCCGGCCCCCACCCCACCCTCCCGTCAGCCCCTCGGCTCCTCAGACCCCGGCAGGCATGTTGGGAGGAATGTGGTCGTGTCTGGGGCTGCCTGACGCATCCTATCTCCTCAGACAGGCCCCAACAGCCCCTGCTGGAGGCTCCAGTGCTCTTCCTGGGATCAACTGCTCCTAGAAGAGAAGCAGGACCCTCTCTCACCCCACCCCCAACCTTGACTGTCACCAAAGAAGAAGCCAGAGAGGGGAGCCCCCCACTACTGTGGCCTAGGTGCTTGGAAGACAATGCTGAGACAGACACCTGAGCTGTGGGCTCCCCAAATCTGCCAGCAAAGGACTCTCGAGGACGTGAGTAAGCCAGGGCCCCACCCCGCTCCACCCACCCCTGACAGACACTCCTAATCTCCCTGCAGAGAATGGTCCCCCAACCCTGGCCCAGCCCTACAATTTCCCCAGAGAGAGGCGACAGGGGTTTTGGCTGAGGGACAGATGCTTTCGTTGGGAGGCAAGTTGCTGTTGACTGTGGGGCAAGGGGAGGCTGTGCTCACTGGAGAAAAATGCTGTGTCCAGAGGGATCTGGGACTGGGAATGGGGTGCAAGGCCCAATACCGGCTTCCTCTGTGCCCCGCCACCCCCACCTACCACCACCACCCTGTCTCCTTCTTCTGCAGGGATCAGGAATAGAAGCTCCGGCGCCCAGGACATAGGAACAGCTCTACTTTCCCTTTCATTTGATTCAGTGGAACCCAGAAGAAACTCCTTCCTCCCCCTCCTCCGAGGGGAATCCAAAAGATAAAGATGGCAGGGAACCAATGACAGATCAGTCCATGCACATAATCTTAAAAGGCACTTCTGCAGCCCCACCCCAACCCCACGCACCGACTCCAGAGCCCTAGCATGGAATATAAGCCTGATCCCCCACACCCGGTCTTAGAACCGTGGCCTAACCTGGAGCCTGAGACCAACCTCTCTTCCCCTGCAGACAAGGACTCAGTGACCAAGGAGCTGCAAACAGCCTGGCCAAGCAGGGAGCAGACAGAGAGGACACCACACTCCCATCCCCTCCCTGATGCCGAAGAAGCATGGTACTCAGACATTTTAAGGGAGGGCATTTTCTGGGGCATCAGGGGTTAAAGGGTTGCCAGTCTTGACTGCTGAGGCCCAGAGTACCCCCCACCTCTGGACTTCTAGGCAGGCTTTGTGTGAGCAGCATTACCTGACCCTCCCTCCAGCCTGCCCCAAAAGAAGGGGGGTAAAGGAGGAGCCCCGGGCAGGACCTCTTGTGGTTAGTGAGTCTCCCTGCACCACCCTACATGGGGGAGCCCCATGCCAATCCAAACAGGTGAAGCAGGCAGGGCCAGGCAGCCCCCACAGAGCCCACACTGTGTGATGAGGACTGTGCTGGGCACCAGGAGATGGCATCCTAAGGAAGGAGGAGACCTCAGGACAGCCCCCACCCTTGGAGTGCACGGCCTAATGGAAGAGACGATCCCTGCCTGTAGGAAGGTCCCAGCATGAAAGAGAAGCAGGAATGCACATCAACATTACTTAACATACAAGCAAACAGAAGAAAAGCACAGACAAGAGAGATTGGTTTCCCAGGGCTGCCATAACAAATTACCACAAATTTGATGGCTTGAAACAACTGGCTGGGCACGGTGGCTCATGCCTATAATCCCAACACTTTGGGAGACCAAGGCTGGTGGATCACCTGAGGTCAGGAGTTCAAGACCAGCTTGGCCAATATGGTGAAACCCCATCTCTACTAAAAATACAAAAATTAGCTGGGTGTGGTGGCAGGCACCTGTAGTTCCAGCTACTTGAGAGGCTGAGGCAAAAGAATCACTTGAATCTGGGAGGCAGAGGTTGCAGTGAGCCGAGATGGCACCACTGCACTCCAGCGTGGGCAACAGAGCAAGACTTCGTCTCAAAAAAAACACACACAAAAAAACAACAGAAATGTATTCCCTCTGGAACACATTTCTGGAATACATTCTGGAAACCGTAAGCCCTGAATCAAGGTGTTGGCAGGCCCATACTCCCTCTGAACACTCTGGGGAAGAGCCCTTCCTTGCCTCTTCCAGCTTCTGGCATTGTCGTATCCCTGCCTTCATCTTCACGCGGGCTTCATCTCTGTCCTTTTCAGTCTCTTGTAGGACACTCATTGGATTTAGCAATCACTCTAATCTAGTAGGATCTCATCTCAAACCTTACCTTACTTACATCTGCAAAACCCCCATTTCCAAATAAGGGCACATTCTGAGGTCCCAGGTGGACCTGATTTGGGGGAACCCTGTTTGACCCACTATACCACATAACAGACTGGGTGCTCGTCACCTTGCAAAGCAATAGTAAAAACTAGGTAGGGAGATGGTTGAGACGAGATGTGGGGGCGGCCCAATCTGGAAGGCTTCTGGGAACAGGCTTTAGCGTGACACGTCAAGTTGCCAGGGACTGGATGGCAGGGAGCCACAGAATTCTCGGGTCTTGGGTCCGTACTTGACATCATCCACTTTTATTTATTTCTTTCTTTTTTTTTTGACACAGGGTCTCCCTCTGTTGCCCAGACTCTGTTGCCCAGACTGGAGTGCAGTGGTGGGATCACGGCTCACTGCAGCCTCAATCTCCTGGGCCCAAAGGATCCTTCCACCTCAGCTTCCCAAGTGGCCAGGACTGTCACCATGCCCAGCTAGTTTTTACTTCTTTGTAGAAACGAGGTCTCACCATGTTGCCCAGGCTGGTCTCAAACTCCTGGGCTCAAACGATTCTCCCACCTCAGTCTCCCAAACTGCTGGCATTACAGGCATGAGCCACCACATCCAGCTTCTTTTTTTTTAATTTTTATTTTGAAATAATGTTAGACTTGGCTGGGTACAGTGGCTCACACCTGTAATCCCAGCACTTTTGGAGGCCAAAATGGGTGGATCACTTGAGGCCAGGAGTTTGAGACCAGCCTGGCCAACATGGCGAAACCCCATCTCTACTAAAAAATACAAAAAGTTAGCTGAGCATCATGGCGAGCACCTGTAATCTCAGCTACTCGGGAAGCTGAGGCAGGAAAATCGATTGAACCCGGGAGGCAGAGGTTGCAGTGAGCCGAGATCGCACCACTGCACTCCAGCCTGGGCAACAGAGCAAGACTCTGTCTCCAAAAAAAAAAAAAAGTTAGCCTTTAAGAAAAAGTTACAAAATAGTACAGAGACTTCCTGTGTATCCTGTGTATCCTTCACCCAGCTTCCCCTAATGGGAACATACTACATAAGAATCATACAATTTCTGAAACCAATAAATTGACATTGCCACAATACTATTTTTTTTCCCCGAGATGGAGTTTTGCTCTTGTTGCCCAGGCTGGAGTGCAGTGGTGCAATCTCGGCTTACTGCAACCTCCACCTCCCAGGTTCAAGCGATTCTCTTGCCTCAGCCTCCCGAGTAGCTAGGACTACAGGCACTCGCCATGAACCCCTGGTGATTTTTTGTATTTTTGTTAGAGACGGGGTTTCGCCATGTTGGCCTGGCTGGTCCCAAACTCCTGACCTCAGGTGATCCACCCGCTTCGGCCTCCCAAAGTGCTGAGATTACAGGCATGAGCCACTGCACCCAGCTGACACAATACTATTAATGAGCTAAAGGCTTTATTGGAACTTCCACCAGTTTTTCCACAAATGTTCCATTTCTGCTGCAGGGTCCAATTTCGATCTCCACATTGCATTTAGCTATCACGTCTCCTTAGTCTCCTCCTATCCATGACAGCTCCTCAGTCTTTTCATGTCTTTCATGACCTTGACACTTTTGAAGAGTACTGGGGTGATCAATTATTTTGCAGAATATCCCTCAGTTTGGGCTTTTCTGATGTTTTCTCATGATCACATTGAGGTTATGCACTTTAGCAAGAAAACCACAGAAAAGAGGTTGCATCCTGTCAGGCATGTTGGACAGATATGTCGTGTGTCTTACCTACTGCTGGCGCCGCCAGCCTTGTTCGCTTGGCTAAGGTGGTGCTGCTGGATTTCTCTACTCTCACGTTTCTGTTTCTCCAATTGAAATTAACAAATACCTTGAGGAAGGTACTTAGAGACTCTGCAAAAATCCCGTTTCTCCTTAAAATCTAACCCACTGAATTTTGCCTCCATCAGTGGGGGGAACGAGCTCACGTCAACCTGAGTTTAAGAGCCTCATTTGAAGGAACTCCTTGAGGGACTGTGGCTTGCAGGAGAGACTTTGGGACATCCAAGCCCAGAGAAAGAACTCTTTCCTGCTCTCTTGTCCAGCCCCAAAACCTCTCAAACCCTCTCTGTGCTCCAAGACAGCAGTCCCCAACCTTTTTGGCACCAGGGACCAGTTTCATGGAAGACCATTTCTCCATGGATCTAGGGGGTTGGGGGTGGGGATAGTTTCAGGATGAAACTCTTCCTCCTCAGATCACCAGGCATTAGTTAGATTCTCGTGAAGAGTGAACAACCTAGATCCCTCGCGTGCACAGTTCACGAGAGGGTTTATGCTCCTATGAGAATCTAATGCCGCTGCTGATCTGACAGGAGGTGGAGTTCAGGCGGCAGTGCTCACTCACCAGCAGCTCACCTCCTGCCGTGCGGCCTGGGTCCTAACAGGCCACAGCTGGTAGAGTCTGTGGCCTAGGAGTTGGGGACCCCTTCCCTGAGACACTCCCATGCCGGCTTCCCTTCACAATGTATTATTGTGGAGAAATAGCACGTATTTCTCTCACGATTGTCAAGAGCCTTGCTAGGCTCCCACCAGCCCTGGGGGAAGAAGAGGGGAATCTGGCTCCTCTCATGTCACAGATGGGAAGTCTTGAGTCCAGAAAGGCCCGGAGTCAAGTAACAAGTTGGAGCCCCCCTTGTGATTCCCAGGCCCCCAGAACCTGCCTGGGGCTGAGCTTCTCCTTTCCTCCTGGCAGAGTCCTGCACCCCTCCCTCTCCTCTCAGCCCTTCTGCACCCTCCCCTGGAGTACCCCCCACTTCTGGACTTCTAGGCAGGCTTTGCGTGAGCAGCATTGCCTGACCCTCCCTCTAGACTGCCCCAGAAGGAGTGGGGTAAAGGAGGAGCCCAGCGCAGGGCCTCTTGTGGTTAGTGAGTCTCCCTGTACCACCCTGCATGGGGCAGCCCCGTGCCAATCCAAACAGGTGAAGCGGGCAGGGTGAGGCAGCCCCCCCAGAGGCCAACCCCCTTCACCTTGCCCATCCCTCTCCCTGCCAAGCCTCAGAAAACTGTGTGGAGAGTGGGTAAAGCTCCTAGAGTTCAGGGCTGTCACTTGCAGAGACAGTGGGCTGGGGAGGGAGCAGCCTCTGCTGCCAGAAGGGCAGGGCTTCCGTGGAGGCCATGAGTCGGCTAGCAGGCAGGATGGCAGCACAAGGGAGCAGGAGCCTAGAGCACCTCCTGAGGCCCCAGGTCCCCTTTCCCCCAGAAAGCAGGAGCTTAGAGCACCTCCTGAGGCCCCGGGGTACCCTTTTCCCCAGACAGCTATGCCACCTGCTGATTTCCCAGGCCAGCCTGCCCATCTGGGCTGACACAAGAGATGGGCTGAGCCAGCATTTCAGTGTCTGTGTCCTTGTCTGAGCCTCTGAGCTGTGCCACAAGGCTGACAACAGAGCTTGGCCAGCCCACATTATAGAAGAAGAGGCCAGGCGCGGTGGCTCACACCTGTAATCCCAGCACTTTGGGAGGCCGAGGCGGGTGGATCATGAGGTCAGGAGATCGAGACCATCCTAGCTAACACGGTGAAACCCCATCTCTACTAAAAACACAAAAAATTAGCCGGGCATGGTGGTGGGCACCTGTAGTCCCAGCTACTCGGGAGGCTGAGGCAGGAGAATGGTGTGAACCCGGGAGGCAGAGCTTGCAGTGTGCGGAGATCGTGCCACTGCACTGCACTCCAGCCTTGGTGACAGAGCAAGACTCCATCTCAAAAAAAAAAAAAAAAAAAGAAGAAGAAGAAGAAAGCTCAGAGGTGGAGGAGTTCCCCCAAGGCCCATAGCAAGTCAGCTGCTCACTCAGGGTTCCACCCCAGCTCAGCTGGCTGCAAGCCTTACTTTTTAGTGACAGGTCCCCTCCTGCTAGAAAGTCCCCAAAAGTCAGAGCCAAGAACAGCATCTAGACCAGGCTCTTAACTTTACAGATAGAAAATGTGAGTCCCAGCCAGGGGAAGGAATATATCCAAGGTCACACAGCAGAAGTGTCACCCAGGGCTCTGAGCTAGGCAGAGTAAGAATATGCCTGGGGTGAAAATGGCTGTGCCTGCACCCCAGAATCATGTTCGGGTTTTTTAAAATGCAGTCAGGTAGTCAAAGGCAAGAAACAGATTAGTTTACAACCCTGCCGCTAGCTCCCAGTTCAGGCAAAATGCAGCTTAAATGCTCCAGCCCATCACTCATGAGGCCCCACTGTAAACTGGGTCCCCTCCCCAACAGGCCTGTCCCCTTGCTGGTCCCCACATCTCCATCCATTTCCAATCTCTGCCTGAATTTCCACATATGTCGTCTCTTCCTACCCAAACCCCTCATGTTCTTTAAGGCCAAGCCTCAGTTCCGCATATAGATTATGCAGATTCCTACAGGCTGTGTGGCACAAAGTAGGTGCTCAATGAAGGAAGGAAGGACAGAGGGAGGGAGGAGGGAGAGTAAGAGGAGGCAGGAGAGAAGGAGGACAGAGAGAGGGAGGGAGGAGGGAGAGCAGGAGGAAGGGAAAGGGAAGAGGGTAAGGGAATGTAGAAGAGGGATGGATGGATGGATGGATGGATGGACATATAGACGGATGGATGGACGGATGGCAGGTGGACAGATGGATAGATGAGTGGAAGGAAGGGGAGAAGGAGGGAAAGTGGAGGGATGAATGGGTGGGGTGTGGTCAGGCAGGGAAGTAGATGAATGGAAGAATGGAAGGAAGGAATAATAATGGATGAAAGGATAGGGGGATGAACAGGAGGTGGGTGGATGGTGGGTGGGCAGGTGGGTGAAGGATGGTGGAGTGCTGAGAAAGGACAGTGAGCCCAGCTGGGGACAGAGGGGGCCAGCATCCTAGAGGAGGTCTTAACTGATCTGAACCTTGAAGATGAGTAGATGCTGAGCAAGCAGCGGAAGTGAGGATAGATGTCCCATTTGCCCAAGGAAGCACCTGGGCGAAGGGCAGACGTGTGAAAGACTGGTCTGATGGAAACTGCAAGCAGTGTTGTATTGCTAGTGTTCACAGCTCAAGGCTGGGCCTGCCTGATGAAACTGATAGCCTTAGGCCAGGTGATGATAAAGGTGCTGGGAAGCTCAGACTTTATCCTAACGACGCTGGAGCCACTGAAGGGTCCTAAGCTGGCAAGAGATGCTGTCAGATGTTTCACGAAGGCCACCCTGGTGTCCATGCAGAACATACTTTGCCATGGTGTGGGGGATCAGTAGGCAGAATTTGCCATATCCAGGTAAGGGATGTTGTTCGCTCAGATCTCTCCTCTTCCAGGAAGTCCCACCTCATCAGCTCAGGTCACCTGGCTTTCTCCCCATCTCTCAGCCCTCCCAATGCTTCTGCGATCTGTGCCCCCACCCTTGATTATACCTCTCCATAGTGCCTTAGGGGTCCACAAAGTGTTTTTCACATAGTCAGTCCTCAGCGTTACTCTGGTCTGATGTGGGAGACACAACCCTTGCCCATGGGCTGTCCAGTTGATGGAGGAGGGTTTCAGAGCCCAGAGTTTTCTCTGTGCCATAGGCTGAGGGGAGCCGGGAGCACAGGAGCCACAAGGTGGGGTGGATTAGCACACACAAGTTTTCTTGGAAAGCGTGTGCTTTGACTCAGGTTTTCAAAGAAGGAAGAACTCTGGAGGGTGCAGTGGGGAGAGGGCGTGGCTGTGGGAACTCCAGCACAGTGGTCAGTTACGGGGAGAGTCAGCACCTGGGAGTCGGAATGTCTGTGTCAGGAGTCCTGAGCTCTGGTCGGCAGGACAGAGGGAAAGGGAAAGAGGAAGGGAAGGGGTCGCCGAGTAGTTCTAGCCTCATGGGTAGAAAGAGTCATTTCCCACAGTCAGAGATGTGGGAACAGATTCAGCATCTTGCACCCCACCTCCCTCCCCAGACGTGATACCACATGGGATCAAGGAAGGAGCAGGGCCTCCCTGATCAGAAAGACCAGCTTTCAAGTCTTGGCTCCATCGCTGACAAGCCATGTGACCTTGGACAGGCCGTTGCAGCCATCTAAGCTTTGGTTTTCTGTCAAATGGGAATAGCACCAGTTCAGCCTGTCAGGATTATTGAGAGGAGTGGGTAAGTCAGGGCAGGTGGCCAACATGGTACGTGGCACAGAGGAAATGTTTGGTAAAAGTTCACTTAAATTAAGCCCTGGAGTTGGACCAAAGGGGGTAGGGGGTGCAAATGGAGAACAGGTGTCAAGGTTCAGCCAAAGACCTTGAGGCAGAGAACAAAGAAGAGTCCAGGATGTTACTGGAGCTCCTGTTGCAGGAGCTGGGAGCTGCTGAGGTCAGCCGGCCAGGTGATAGGCTGGTGAGTCTGCAAGGGCCTGGCCAGGGTGGAGGCTGTGGGAATAGGGCAGGCCTGGAAACTGATGAGGAAGAGTCAGCGGATGGTTTAGGTGTGAGGGGAGGAGGCCTGGGAGCTTCCAGCAGGGCCCACATTCTGTGGCTGGAATGAGGGGATGGGGAAGCAGCCTCTCAGGTTCCAGTGAGGCCATCCTGGCTGTCAGTGCAATATCTGCAAAAAAATGACCACTTCTGTCTCCCAGTTCCAAAAGAAAGCATGGATGGCTTATGATGAAAGACACATTTACAATAAAACTAAAAATATCCAGCAAGGATAGAAGAAAAATCAATCAAGAATTAGGTAACAGGATATATTGATGGGCAGATTTTGGTTGCAAGCAACGGAAACGCAGCTTGAATTAACTTCTAAAAGAGGCAATTCAGGGCTGGGCATGGTGGCTCACACCTGTAATTCCAGCGCTTTGGGAGGCTGAGGCAGGAGGATCACTTGAGCCCAGGAGTTCAAGACATGCCTGGGCAACATAATGAGATACCATCTCTACAAAAAATGAAATAAAATAAATAAAATAAAATAATTAGCCAGGCATGGTGGCATACACCAGTAGTCCCAGCAACTCGGAAGACTGAGGTGGGAGGATTGCTTAAGCCCCAGCAGGTCGAGGCTGCAGTGATCCATGACCGCAGCACTGCACTCCAGCCTGGGTGGCAGAGTGAGACCCCATCTTAAAACAAACACAACAAAAAAAGACAATCAATAAAACAATAAATCAAGCCCCAATTTATAACGTTTATTTTTTTCGTGTTGTAAATATCCCCACTGTGGCCAATTTCAAGCAACCAACAGGGAGTCACTTAACACAGGGTTGGGAAGAGACGTGCAGTAGCTCACTGCCTTATAGCGTGTCCAGCATATAGATAAAATGGTCATAAGTACCTCAAGAGCACAGATATCAGTACAATGTAGTAAAATAATTTGGAAGGAATGAGTTTTCTGTATGCATTACCTTTGTTCTCAATATAATTCACTTAAAGTTCGTATAATTTAATTGTTGATGAGCACCATATTTAACAATCACCTTGCAAAATTCCTGAAATTTTAATATCCGGCTCCTAAGAGCCAGCATGAGCCAGCTCCAGCGTGCCAATGAGCCTAGAGGTTTAGGCCATAAGCAAGAGACTAGGAGGGACAAAGGGAAAGCTTCAGGATAAAACAAAGTGAAAGAGGGAAAACCAGATTGGGGGAGGATATTGGTGAGGGAAGGGGAAGAAGAGTTGGTGGGCCCCCGCGGTTAGGGAGACAGCCTAGGTGGACAGGAGCAGAGGCAGCATCCAGAGGCTGTCCAGCCTTCACAAGGCAGACCAGGCACTCTCTGCCTCCCAGGGAGCCCCATGGGGGGATCCAAGTCTGTGCTACCTCATTATCTCAATTATCTCATCAGTGTTCTGTTGGTTGTTCTCTCTGTCAGCATCTAGTGAGGACTCTTCTACTGCAGCACTCAGTGTGCATCTGTCCTTTGACTGTCCCAGCTTGAGTGATGTCTGTGTGTCCCAAGACTTTGTTTACTCCCCGTCTAACTTAACCCATATGGACAACACCCCCTTCAAAGAACTAGAGGAGTGATTGGGGGAAAGGAAGTGATGGTGCTGGGGGTGTTGGAGGTACTGGAGGTAGTGGTGGTGATGGTGGTGGTGATGGTGGTAATGGAGGTGGAGATGGTGGTAATGATGGCAGTGATTATGGTGGCGATGGTAGGGATGGTGGTAGTGGGGGTGGTGGTGGTGATGGTGGTAATGGAGGTGGAGATGGTGGTAATGATGGCAGTGATTATGGTGGCGATGGTAGGGATGGTGGTAGTGGGGGTGGTGGTGGTGATGGTGGTAATGGAGGTGGAGATGGTGGTAATGATGGTGGTGATTGTGGTGGCGATGGTAGGGATGGTGGTAGTGGGGGTGGTGGTGGTGATGGTGGTAATGGAGGTGGAGATGGTGGTAATGATGGTGGTGATTGTGGTGGCGATGGTAGGAATGGTGGTAGTGGGGGTGGGGGTGGTGATGGTGGTAATGGAGGTGGAGATGGTGGTAATGATGGTGGTGATTGTGGTGGCGATGGTAGGAATGGTGGTAGTGGGGGTGGGGGTGGTGATGGTGGTAATGGAGGTGGAGATGGTGGTAATGATGGTGGTGATTGTGGTGGCGATGGTAGGGATGGTGGTAGTGGGGGTGGGGGTGGTGATGGTGGTAATGGAGGTGGAGATGGTGGCAATGATGGTGGTGATTGTGGTGGCGATGGTAGGGATGGTGGTAGTGGGGGTGGGGGTGGTGATGGTGGTAATGGAGGTGGAGATGGTGGTAATGATGGTGGTGATTGTGGTGGTGATGGTAGGAATGGTGGTAGTGGGGGTGGGGGTGGTGATGGTGGTAATGGAGGTGGTGATGGTGGTAATGATGGTGGTGATTGTGGTGGCGATGGTAGGGATGGTGGTAGTGGGGGTGGGGGTGGTGATGGTGGTAATGATGGCAGTGATTATGGTGGCGATGGTAGGGATGGTGGTAGTGGTAACAGTGGTGATGATGGTGGTGTTGGTGGTAGTGGTGGTGGTGGGGATGGTGATGATGAAGGTGGTGATGGTGGTAGTGGTAATGATGGTGGTGGTGGTGGTGGTGGTGATGGTGGTGATGGGGGTATTGGTGGTGGTGGTGGGGGTGGTGGTGGTGGTGGGGGTGGGGGTGATGGTGGTGATGGAGGTATTGGTGGTGGTGGTGGGGGTAAAGATAGTGATGATTATGGTGGTGATGGTGGTGGTGTTAGTGGTAATGATGGTGGTGATGGTGGTGGTGGGGGTGATGGTGGTGGTGGTGGTGGTGGGGGTGGGGGTGATGGTGGTGATGGGGGTATTGGTGGTGGTGGTGGGGGTAATGATAGTGATGATTATGGTGGTGATGGTGGTGGGGGTGGTGGTGGTGATGGGGGTATTGGTGGTGGTGGTGGGGGTAAAGATAGTGATGATTATGGGGGTGATGGTGGTAGTGTTAGTGGTAATGATGGTGTGATGGTGGTGGTGGTGGGGGTGGGGGTGATGGTGGTGATGGGGGTGTTGTTGGTGGTGGGGGTAATGATAGTGATGATTATGGTGGTGATGGTGGTGGTGGTAGTGGTAATGATGGTGGTGATGGTGGTGGTGGTGGTGTTGGTGGTGGTGGTGGTGGGGGTGATGGTGGTGATGGTGGTGGTGGGGGTGTTGGTGGTGGTGGGGGTAATGATAGTGATGATTATGGTGATGGTGGTGGTGGTATTGGTGGTGGTGGTGGGGGTGATGGGGGTATTGGTGGTGGTGGGGGTGATGATAGTGATGATTATGGTGGTGATGGTGGTGGTGGTAGTGGTAATGATGGTGGTGATGGTGGTGGTGGTGGTGTTGGTGGTGGTGGTGGTGGGGGTGATGGTGGTGATGGTGGTGGTGGGGGTGTTGGTGGTGGTGGGGGTAATGATAGTGATGATTATGGTGATGGTGGTGGTGGTATTGGTGGTGGTGGTGGGGGTGATGGGGGTATTGGTGGTGGTGGGGGTGATGATAGTGATGATTATGGTGGTGATGGTGGTGGTGTTAGTAGTAATGATGGTGGTGGTGGGGGTGATGGTGGTGATGGTGGTGATGGGGGTATTGGTGGTGGTGGGGGTAATGATAGTGATGATTATGGGGGTGATGGTGGTGATGGGGATATTGGTGGTGGTGGGGGTAACGATAGTGATGATTATGGGGGTGATGGTGGTGGTGGTCATGGTGGCGGGAGCGGTGACGATGAAGGTGGTGATGGTGATGCTGGTGGTGTTAGAGAAGGTAAGTATGACAATGAAACCCCTGAGTCAAGTTTCTTGTTGTTCTGTAGAACAGAACAGAACCAGTTTAAGCAGTCATCCCCTTGAGCTAGCTTAGGGGTAAAACATACCCTCTTACAGTCTCATTCCACCAAAGGTTAACATGTATTGAGGACTTACCAGGGGCCAGGTCTTAACTTCATCGTGTCTTCTAATCCTCAGAGCAACACTAAGGCAGGTAGGGAGTGGGGCTGGGGTTCAAGCCCAGGCAGATCTGCTCCTGGGGGTGGGTGGGGGGTGGTTATTCTCACTGTAGAGAACTCACTAAGGCTGCAATTCTTGTGGCCTTGTGGGCAGATAGGGCAAACACCAGCCACTGTTTAAGCCTCTGTAGGTCCACAGCCCAGTCCCCACCCCCTTACCTAGAAGAGGAGGAGGGAGAGAGGAAGCATCAGCCAAGGCCCAGCTGTTGAGAAAGAACTCTGCCAGCAGGGGAGCTGCCCATCCCCTCACACACCAAAGGCACCTCTAGGAGGAGGAGGACAAAAAGCACAATTACCTGTGTAGGTGCTGTAAGTAAGTATCTTATTTAAGGCCAAGGTGGCTCCTGACTTATCACTGAATCCCTCCCCTGCCTCCACCCCGAGCCCAGCACAACACCTGGCCCAGAACAGCCCCTAAGTGGACTTGGACTGAATTCATTGGCCTACTGCTAGCACCCACCTTCTCTGCAAGCCTGATCAAGTCAAATGAGACCAGAGATTTGCTCAGCAGGGAAGATCTATGCAGAGGCGGCACAGGGTTGGGGGTGCAGGGCATTCTGACACCCCATCTACTACTAGTCATTCACCCTTGAGTAAGTCGCTCAGCCTCCCTGAGCCTCAATTTCCTCACCTGTAAAATGGGATGAGTCAGGTGCATGGAGATAGCAAGGAGGCCTTGCAGGGAGCATGCAGGGAGGAGGCATTTGCTCCAGCTCAGCTTTAGGAAGCAGAACACAGCTGCCTGTCTGCAGCCTAGCTGCCAGAATCAAATCAGGTAATAAAGGGTTGGGCAACATTAAAAATTGTCCAACAGGAGAGAGAAGGAGCAAAAAATATTTATTGGGTACATACTGTGTGTTTTATCCACCCTTTATCTCCTTTATTCCTCAAATAAACTCCTTCAGATAAATCCTAATACCCTAAATGTACGGATGAGGAAACCGAAACTCACAAAGACCAGGGGCGGGTGAAGGATCCCTCCAAGTTCACGTTGGAAGTTCAGCTTCAGGTTAGCCTCTGCCCTCCCCCCAGCTATTCGACACTACCTCCTGCAAAGGACTGTGATCTGACCTTTTTAAAAAATGTGTTCTTTTGGTTATCAGTTTTAATTTGTATAGTTATATTATTATCTAAGCATAAAGTAAATTAAAAATCTATTTTATGATCACATAAAATTGACAGGCCAGAATATTAGTGCATGCAATCTGTTTCTAATTAGGAAGTCGATGTGGTATTCAACAAATTAATTGCTTTTTTGGTTCTTAAATTGTTGTTTAGTTTCTTTATTCATATTCGCACACACACACAATTTTATGTATAAGTATTAAAATGTGTGTGCACTCTTTTTGTTCCTTTCCTGTTTTTCTTGGCTCCCCTTTTCCCCTCAACCACTGCCACCCACATCAGCCTTCAACCCCACCCCCACCGTAATCTATCTTAATAACTCTGTATGTATCTTTTCATATTGTTGGTGCGTATATAATCTCACAGACACATGTACATGCATTTACATAAATGAGGGATGAAGGATTTGCTGTTTATTTCACACAAATGAAATCAATATCCTACATGTACGTTTCTGCATTCCACATTTCTCTCTCCCCAATCCCTGGAGGAATCCTTCCTTGCCATCCAATAAATAGCTCCAATTTATTGACTATAATGCCTGCTTAATACTCCAGGGTAGGAGTGGACCATTATTTATTCCACCTGTCCACTATCAATTTTTAAAAATCTGTTTGCCATCTTCTGTCACTACAAATAAACAGCAGTAAATATCTTTGCACATATGCCTTTTTATACTGGTCTGTTATTTCTATTAATTTAAAATTAAGTGAAGTCCCTTAAATAATTTGAAAATCATCTTTGCTGTATAATCATATATAACAAAGCCAGAAAAGAACCTGGGAGAATAAAAGTTCTGGTGACAGAACAATGGATGAATGTTTTCATTTTCTATATTTCCTTTTATTTCGTCACACTATTCGTATGGTAGATAAAAGCTAGAGACGTATGGGATTTTTTTGTTGTTTGTTGTTGTTGTTGTTTGAGACAGGGTCTCACTCTGTCACCCAGGTTGGAGTGCAGTGGCACACTCTTGGCTTACTGCAACCTCCACCTCCTGGATTCAAGCGATTTTCCCACCTCAGCCTCCCAAGTAGTGGGGCTACAGGCACATGCCACCACGCCTGGCTAATTTTTGTATTTTTTGGTAGAGATGGGGTTTCACCATGTTGGCCAGACTGCTCTCAAACACCTGACCTCAGGTGATCCTCCCTCTTCGGCCTCCCAAAGTGCTGGGATTACAGGTGTGAGCCACTGTACCTGGCCAACGCATGTGTTTTATGTGTAACAATCCTATCATGGTAGGAGAAAGAGGGACCCTTGCAATCAGCAGTGTGTTAACAAGGGGTGAAGTCAGAAATGGCATCTCCTGAATAGCGGCCACTATTGCTTTAACACTCCCTGATCTGCTCAAAGCCCTTTGGGGGTCTTGGACTGTTGGGGATTCCAGGATGCAGACAGCTCATCAGAGGAGGGGCCAGATAAGGAGCTCCACTGCCTCGTGCCTCAGTTCTGTAGATGGGGCTCTATCCGTCCAGGGCTCAAAAAAGATATTTGCTTTCACATCCATGTCAGCTTGTCAATACCTACCCATGGAGACTGCCCTGTGCCAACACAATGGGAGGCACGTGGAACCTGGAGAAGCCTGCCCTCAAGAAATTCTCTTCTGAGCAAGTTCTGTGGAGTCCTGAAAGAGCAGAGACTTTTAAACCAAACTTCCATGGCCTGACTCCACAAGTCTTTACTGAGTGTCCCTTGTGGGCTGGGTACCATCCAGGGGCTGTTGGCGACTAGCAAAACAAAAGTTTCATTACTGTTTATGTTTCAGAGAGCAGACAGAAGGTCTTAAACAACAAGCTACAGCAGTGAGAAGACAAGCATAAGAAATTGCTTATCTCATACACTAGGAGGGACACTGAGCTTATTACAGCTCTCAGAAAAAATGGACCCAAAGAAAACTGAGCTTTACAAGCATACCACTCATTCATTTACATCAGCAGATGCACTTTATGGGCTGCCATTAATTCTCACTCTGGTCATTGTTTTTGCACCTCATGCAATTATCTAAAGCAATATTTCCCAAACTTTGACAGTAAGTCAAGCATAAGGAATCTGAAGGTGCGTTCAAATTAGACAAATTTCAAGAACCACTGGGAGTACTCAACCTTCTCAGCTCAGGTGCCAGGATCTTAGGGAGTGGGAAAGACCAGACAAGAGCAAAAGGCAGTCTGATTTGGGACTTGAATCTTAGTTTGAGAAATCCAGGCAGTAAGCCATTTCCGCATGGAAATTCCGGTTCCCTTATTGAAGGGAAAACTCATATTTCTGCACAATATTGTCCTTCTGTTTAAAAGGGGCTCATGATTTGTTTCTACAAGATAAGAGCAATGAACGAGAGATAAGTGATTCCTGCTCTCCCCCAAGAAAGTTTTTTTTTTCCTTTAACTACTGTAAACCTGAATTTCTGCATCTGTCAGGTAGAGGCCTTTCATGATGAGCTTTCCAAGGATCTGCTCCTGGGGGTTAAGCACTCTGAAGATACGGGTACAGACAACTTCTTTAAAATAGCACCCATGCCCGGGCTGGGCATGGTGGCTTACGCCTGTAATCCCAGCACTTTAGGAGACCAAGGCGGGTAGATCCTGAGGTCAGGAGATCGAGACTGTCTTGGCTAACACGGTGAAACCCCATCTCTACTAAAAATACAAAAAATTAGCCAGGCGTGGTGGTGGGCGCCTGTAGTCCCAGCTACTCGGGAAGCTGAGGCAGGAGAATGGTGTGAACCTGGGAGGCAGAGCTTGCAGTGAGCTGAGATAGTACTACTGCACTCCAGCCTGGACCACAGAGCGAGACACCATCTCGGGGGAAAAAAAAAAAAAAAAAGCAGATAGGCCCCTATAGCTCCTCTCTCCCCTCTTTGTCTGAACCCAACCACTCCATGATTACTCCAGGAGAAACTAGATGTTTATGCTGGAGAATTTCCCCAGAGGGACTCTGAATCCTGAGACACCAAGCAGGGCCAATAAACTGCCATCAACTAGTGGCAGAGTAGCTGAGACTGAGACCTTCTCTGCCCCCTTCCCGCACTCAGCTTCCAGAAAGCTGGTAGCTTTTACAATCCAGACAGGGAATTAGAGGTATTCCTTCTGAGGAAGACCCTACCCAAGAAAAGTCCTACAGATAACTGTCCCCCAATGAAACAGCTTATTCTCCACCAGATTACTCTATACTGAGACCTACCAGTGGCAAGCTCCCATGCTATCCACACACATATACACATATTCCAATCAGTTTCTCAGTGACTTACTCTTAAATATGAACGACTACCAAGGACCACTAGACATCTGAGAAAAGCCTTCTGGCATGAAAGATGGAGGCAAGACAAACAGCAAGAAAGGAACTGAGGAAACCGAGCCGGTGATGGAAATAGAAACATTGCTGGAGCCAGGACTAATAGGCTCAAAGAGATCAGAGAAACCATTGCATCTTGAAACAAGAACAAGAGACTGTTGAAAAAACATGCAGAGCTATGAGATATGAAAAATATAAAAGATTGTTGTTGTTTTTAAGACAGGATCTCACTCTGTTGCCCAGGCTAGAATGTGATGGTGTGATCTCAGCTCACTGCAGCCTTGAGTTCCCAGGCTCAAGTGATCATCCCACCTCAGCCTCCCTAGCAGCTGGGACTACAGGCGCAAGCCACCACATCCAGCTAATTTTTATATATTTTGTAGAGACAGGGTCTCACCATGTTGCCTAGGCTGGTCTCGAACTCCTGGGCTCAAGCAATCCACCCACCTTGGCCTCCCAAAGTGCTGGGATTACAGGCATGAGATGCTGTGCCCGGCCAAATACAGCAGATTTTTTAAAACTCTGAATAATGGAGTTAGAGATCAAAGTTAAAGAAATTTCTCAGAAAACAGCAACAAAGAAAAAAAGACAAGATGGAAAATAAAACAGAATACATAGGAAAAAGAGCCATTTCAGAAAGAGAGAAAATGGAGGGAGGAAATCATGAAACACGAAAATTTGCCAGAATTGAACAACATGAGCTCCCACATTGGAAGTTTCTGCTAGTGTCCAGCCAGTGGATGAAGTCACAGCTGCATCAATTCAACACATGGTATTTCAGCCTGCTGGAGAGAAAGAGAAGAACTGAAAAGCTTCTAGGGAGGAGAGTGGGAATAGGATAATAAGAAGTGATCTAGAATCAATATGGCATAAGACTTCTCAACAGCAACACCAGAAGCCAAGAAACAGTGAAACTGTACCTTCAAACGCTGAGTGCAAATGATTTCCAAGCTAGAATTCCATACCCAGCCAAACTATCAGTCAAGAGTGAGGATCAACTAAAGATCTTTTTGACACAAACGGTCTCAAAAAATTTAACCCCGATAACTCCCTTCCCAGGAAACTACTTGAGGATGTGCTTCACTAAAACAAAGGGAAAAATAAAAACAGGAAGGAGGAAGACATTGGATCCAGAAAACAAGGAAAGCAACACAGGAAAAAGAAGGGATTTCAGGATGATGGTGAAGAGAGATTCCAGGATCACAGCTGAGGAGGAGACCCAAACAGCACCCAGAACAGACAAGAGCAGGACAGAAGGCCCTAGCAGACACATCTTCATGAGGATGAAATTGAAGGAACACCCAGGGTTCTAAAATACTGAGGAGATTTATGCTTCCAGCAGTGAATCAGGAAACAAATTAATGATCAATACATAGAAAGTTTAGGCAAATTGAAAAAGAGATATTTATTCCAAGGAAATTTAATATAGTATAAAATGTAATATAGTATAATATATGGCTTGACTATGAATAACATTTAAATAGTCAAATAATGTAAACATTTATGTAACAAAAATATGAATATATTGAGAAGGTGGGAAGAAGATATTTAAAAAAGAAGTGGGGAGGGGCAATGCTGTATAACAGATCTACATCCTCATCCTTCACAGCCAGAAGTCAAGCGATTAAAAACCGAAACAGAAAAACCAAACAATAGCAAGGTAAAGCCTGTTATTTAGAAGTAAGGAGACAAATCCCAAAAGAAACAGCTGAAGTTGAAAAGGGGAGGCGGGAACAGAGCTGTGGTATCCAGTCTGGGGATGGCTTTTTCATCAAAAAAAAAAAAAAAAGTCTTATTCACAATCATAAAGACTTGGAACCAACCCAAATGTCCATCAATGATAGACTGGATTAAGAAAATGTGGCACATATGCACCTTGGAATACTATGCAGCCATAAAAAAGGATGAGTTCATGTCCTTTGCAGGGACATGGGTGAAGCTGGAAACCATCATTCTAAGCAAACTATCACAAGGACAGAAAACCAAACGCCACATGTTCTCACTCATAGGTGGAAGTCCAACAATGAGAACACATGGGCACAGGACGGGGAACATCACACATCGGGGCCTGTCAGGGGGTGGGGGGCTGTGGGAGGGATAGCATTAGGAGAAATACCTAATGTAAATGATGAATTGATGGGTGCAGCAAACCAACATGGCACACGTATACCTATGTAACAAACACACACGTTGTGCACGTGTACCCTAGAACTTAAAGTACAATAAAAAAAAAAAGTCTTGGCCGGGTGCCATGGCTCACACCTATAATCCCAGCACTTTGGGAGGCCAAGACAGGCAGATCATGAGGTCAGAAGATCGAGACCATCCTGGCTAATACGGTGAAACCCTGTCTCTACTAAAAATACAAAAAAAAATTAGCCCGGCATGGTGGCGGGTGACTGTAGTCCCAGCTACTCGGGAGGCTGAGGCAGGAGAATGGTGTGAACCCGGGAGGTGGAGCTTGCAGTGAACTGAGATCGTGCCACTGCACTCCAGCCTGGGCGACAGAGCAAGACTGTCTCCAAAAAAAAAAAAAAAAAAAAAAAAAAAAGGCTTATGATGTTGTACATACATAACTTTCTTTAATTTAAATATTTAAAATATGGAAGGCATCCAGGAAGAAGGAACGGCAACTGAGAGGTATGGGTCGTATCTCAGTCAGGTAGGGGTGACTCAAGGGTTTGGAGCTGGGAGGGGCAGGAGGACACCAAGCTGGACTGAGACTGAAGGCTGAGTGCTGGAAGGGAATGGGATCCATTGCCGGCTGTTAAGCAGGGGAGTCCTGATCTCACGCTTGTTCTTGATCTTGACCACATTCTGGTGGAAATCATTCAGTGGAAATTGAATGTGGATGAGATTGACTCTCAAAGGGACCCAGTTAGGCTGTGCCCAGGTCTAGGGAGAGAGGAAGAAGATCTGAACATGGCAATGGCCATGGGGCAGCAGGTGTTTCCTAGGGTGCTCATCAGCACGCAATTCACCAGCTGAGGGGAATGAGGAAGGAGGAGTTGATGGGGTGTGAGGAGAAGCAGGCTGGGAGAAGGAGGATTTCAGGTCTGACAAGGACATCATTTTCAAGACAGAAAGCACTCCCTTCCACCCTCCAATGTAGAAACTGTGTGCAGATGTGGGGGAGCCCATGGGTAGAGTTAAGATTCAAACGTGGGAGTCTTTGGGTTAAAATACCTAAAAAGGTAGAGTGGTGTTCAAAGAAAGGCATGGACTTTGCAGACAGACAGAACTGAGTTTGAGCTCCAGCCGTGCCACTTACTATCTGCATGATTTTATGCAAGTTACTGAAACTCTCTGAATTCTGGGGGTTGCCAGTTCCAAAATGGGCCTGACCACACCCACCTCACAGGGTTGCAAGGGCAATATCATAAAATAACCTCTGTAGAATGCCTCCATGGTGTCAGTCAGCACGTGTGGACACTGCCCCCATCCTGTGTCCCACCTCCCACTTCCACAGAGCATGGAGGTCTTCCAGGAAGAGCCTTCAAGATCTTCTGAGATTTGTCCCATTTCCCACATCTCTCAGGCTGTGAGGCTCCAGGAGGTTTCTGGAAAGCACCTGCAACTCCCTTCCCATCAGTTCAAGAACAGAGATCACACAGGTTTGCATCAACCAGAAAGTCAGCTTTATTAGCCCACCAGCAGCAGAGGAGCAGGGGACACAGCTGGGAACTGCGCCGGGAGAGCAAGGTCCTGACCCAGGCCTTCAGGAGGTGAGGCCAGCTGGTAGGCAGGAAGCTGTGGTAGAGGCAGCTCAGTTCTAGGAGCACTGGCCCTGGCTGAAGCTGGATGAGCCCTGCTCCTTGAGGATGGGCCAGGTCTGATGGCTCGAAGAGGACCAAGAGGAGGTGAGAAGGGGTCAGAGAGAGAAGAGGAGGTGAGAAGGGGTCTGAGAGCTAAGCTGACTCCAGGGCAGGGAGAAGGGAGGGCTGGGAGCTCTGAGGAGAAGGGCCCGGCCCACACTCCATGGAAACAGGCAGAGGGGCTGCGGTGCTGGGGAGCCTTAGGAGACTTACCCTCTGGGGAAGAATAGGATTGGCCAGATGCGTGTGGGGAGGAAAGGCTGTGGGAGAGAAAAGGCAGGGCAGTCAGTTGTGCTGAGAGCAGCAGGGGGGCTAAAGGGTCTGGGAGGCAGAACTGAGGGGCCTGGGACTCACTGGGCGTCCTCCCACTCCAGCAGGCGGCGGGTAGGTGGCGATCTCCTGCTCCAGCTGTGTCTTCATGTCCAGCAAGATCTGGTACTCATGGCTCTGCTGCTCCATCTCACAGCGTAGCTGGGCCAGCTGCTCCTCCACGCTGGCAATCAGTCCCTGGATCTGGGACAGCTGCATGCAGTAGCGGCCTTTGGTCTCCTCCAGGCTGTTCTCCAGGGATGCTTTCTGCAAGTGAGAGAGAGAAAAAGAGTCAATGAAGGTGGTCACTCCTGTCTCTCCAGGTCTCTGGGCATGTTTTTTGAGAGGTGCCTGGATTTTGATCCCAGTTGGGGTACTGATGGGCCAGACAATATGGAGAAATGCTAGCCCACTATTCTAGGGCTAGTTTCTCTATCTATATAATGGGTCCGATGAGTCCTCTGGTCCCATCCTGAGAAAAGAAAGGTGGAACTAAATTGTGGCTTGTTGAGGGGGTGGTGGCCATTACTGGTGACTTGGGGGCTGCTGCTGTGCCAGGTCCTTCATACTATGCTGAGCTGGGACTGCAGCTCAATCTCCAGGTCCTGGAACACCCTCTGGAGCTCCATCACCTCACTGCGGCTGCTCTGTATCAGTTCGCTGTTGGAGGCCACTTCCTTGTTCAGCTCCTCGGTCTGAGACAGGAAAGCAGAGTGAAAGGTGAGGCTCTCCCAAAGCCCCCAGCTGGGAAGTGCTGCAGGCTTACTGAGGGCCCGAGCCCCACCTTGCTCAGGAACCAGGCGTCAGCATCTCTGCGGTTCTTCTTTGCCATCTGCTCATACTGGTCGCGCATCTCATTCAGGATGCGGCTCAGGTCCACGCCAGGTGTGGCATCCATCTCCACGTTCACATCTCCACCGGTCTGACCTCATAGAGCAAGCATCTCCTGGGAAGGGATGGCAGGAGGCGGTCAGTTCAGCAGACTCCTCTCCTGGTCCTGGGTGCGTCTGGCAACCCCACCAAACCAGCCTCCCATCCCGGAAGCCAGCAGCAACCGCACCTCCTCGTGGTTCTTCCTCAGGTAGGCCAGCTCCTCCTCCAGGCCTTCGATCTGCACCTCCAGGTCAGTACTGACCAGGGTCAGCTCGTCCAACACCCGGCACAGGCCATTGACGTCAGCCTCCACAGTCTGCTGCAGGGCCAGTTCGTGCTCGTACCTGGCAGGACAGAAGTCAGGTCTTCAGGCTGCAGCCCTGAGGATTCTGAGGCTCCGGGTCTGCCGGCCCTACTGGGTGGACAGCCCCACTCTTTGTCCCTTGCCCTCTGCCCCCAGCCCACCATGCTGGGAATCAGGCTCCCGTTCCTGGAGCCGTTGGGGCCAGTGGGGCCTTGGCACAGGTGGCTTTGTGGCAACTGCTTCCCCAGGCAGTGAGTCAGCCCTTCAGAAGAACTCCCTGCCCCACAGTGACAGCCTTGGCTGAAAGAGACCTCAGTGATGCCATCCTGGGCTGTCCTGGGGAGCAGTTGCAGGGATCCTACATGTCCCACTCTGGGCAGGGGCAGAGTTCGTGTCTTCACTCTGCTTGCTGTGTGGCCTGAGGCTCCCCACCTCCCACCTCTGGGCCGGTTTCCCCTCAGTGGTGACCAGGCTGGACTGGGTGGCTGCAGAATCCCTTCTGGTTCTAAAAGTCCTGTGACTCTCTTTCCCATCTTGGATCTAATTCCAGTTCTGGAGGCTGCCTTGAGCCCCCGGGATCTCCAGAAGTGTGTGCACCATACAAACAGCACTGGCCGTGGAGCCAGACAGGCGACACTAAGTCCCTGCTCTGCCCTTACCAGCTGTACAGCACAGGCTGGTCCTATAGCCCCTTGGTCCTCAGTTTTCTCATCTGTAAAAGGGGATGACACACCACTAGCCACAAAGAAACATGCGTGAAGGACCCCACCGGCCCTTCCCCAAGGGCCAGCCCTGCCCCTCATCTTCCTCATCCTCCCCCTCCAGCCACCTGCTCCTCACACTCACCTCTAAACACTGGCACCCTCCCGCACCGCTACACGGGGCCCTGCGCCCCCCACACTCCCAGCTGAAGAACACCACAGCCCCACACCTACCTCCTCCACTCCTCTACCGCCATCCCCTAATCACAGGCACCCCACCTGCAGGCTGGTGGGAGGGAGCCCCATCCTGCCACTACAGCCAGGTCTGAACTCTGACCCCGCCGTGGGCCTCAGAGTCCCCCCCACCCTGTAGAAACAGGACTGGCTGGGGATTCATTCCCAGCAGTTCCCTCTCCTGTGTCCACAGATCCCAGGCTGGGCCTGGCAGCTCCATTCATCCAGCTGAGCTGGGGGAGAGCACTGGTCATGGGCCCACTCAGGCATGCATGGTGTGTGCCGTACGGTTCTGTGAGCGTGGATGACGGGGGCGTTATTCCTGCCACCAGTCCTCAGGCGAGGGAGCTGGGATTCAGGGAGGGTAAGTGGTCTTCCCAAGACACCAGTCACTGGAAGCTGAGATGTGAACCTGCCTGCCTGTTCTCCTTGCCTAAGCCTGTTCCATCATCCTGAGCCCTCTCTCTGTGCGTCTCAAATTTATATAATTTTCTTGATCAGAGGGGACAGAGGGGTAACCAGATACAGGTGGAGATTCACTCAAAGTCACTCTGCTTTAAGCTGCAGAGCTGCAACTAGAACCCAGACCTCGGCCCTCTCCAGGCTCCCACCATGCCTGCAGGTGGGGCCGGTATACCCAACTCTCACCCACCTCCCCACGATCACTGGCATGAGGTCTGCCCCAGGGTGGGCGTGGCCTTGGCCTGAGAGGCTGGTCCAGCACCGAGGACTGGAGGGAGGGGGAGGGGTCTGGGCACCAAGACGGGGCCTCCTCAGGGTGCTGTGGGGCATCCCTCGGTGCTGGCCACGGCCTTGCTCTGCAGTGCCTCTGTTGAGGTGAGGAGCCCAGAGACAGCCTGCCTCTGCCTGGGCTCCACTGGAGCAGGCAATTCCTTGTCTCAGCAGAATCAGGGTTTTGTCGCTGCTACATCTCCCCTGGTCACTCATCCCAGAGGTAAGAGCAGAACGGATGCACATGTCTTAAGAGCCAAACCTGGGAGAGGGAACTCGACACTCCCCACCTGAAGGGGTGGCCCGCTCCTCCACACCTGTGGGTGTTTCTCATCGGGTGGTATGAGAGACTGAGAAAAGAAAGAGACACAGAGACAAAGTATAGAGAAAGAAAAATGGGCCCAGGGGACCAGCGCTCAACATACGGAGGACCCGCGCTGGCCCCAGTCTTTGAGTTCCCTCAGTATTTATTGATCATTATCTCTACCATCTCCGAGAGGGGGATGTGGCAGGACAATAGGGTAATAGTGGGGAGAGGGTCAGCAGGAAAACATGTGAACAAATGTCTCTGTGTCATAAACAAGGTTAAGGAAAAGGTGCTGTGCTTTGATGTGCACATACATAAACATCTCGATGCATTAAAGAGCAGTTTTACCGCCAGCATGTCTCACCTCCAGCCCTAAGGCCGTTTTCTCCTATCTCAGTAGATGGAATATACAGTTGGGTTTTACACCGAGACATTCCATTGCCCAGGGACGAGCAGGAGACAGATGCCTTCCTCTTATCTCAACTGCAAAGAGGCCTTCCTCTTTTACTAATCCTCCTCAGCAGAGGCCCTTTACGGGTGTTGGGCTGGGGGACCATCAGATCTTTCCCTTCCCATGAGGCCATATCTCAGACTGTCACATGGGGAGAAACCTGGCTTTCCTAGGCAGAGGTCCCTGCAGCCTTCCGCAGTGTTTTTTGTCCCTGGGTACTTGAGATTAGGGAGTGGTGATGATTTTAACAAGCATGCTGCCTTCAAGCATTTGTTTAACAAAACACATGCTGCATAGCCCTAAATCCATTAAAACTTGAGTCCACACAGCGCGTGTTTCTGCCAGCACAGGGTTAGGGGTAGGGTTACAGATTAACAGCATCTCAAGGCAGAAGAATTTTTCTTAGTACAGAACCAAATGGAGTCTCTTATGTCTACTTCTTTCTATATAGACACTGATCTCTCTTTCTTTTCCCCACACCCACCCCCACCCCAAAGAGGGGCAAAGGGGACCCCGGAATCTTGGGCAAAAACCTCAGTGTTCAGGTGTCAAGGTGGGCCTGGAGTTCCGGTCCAACCACAGACCTATCACCCTCAGAACTGAAAATGGTCTTCAAGGTCACCAAAGGCTATCAATACGCCAACCGGAGAGGGTGAAAGCCTTATCCAGGTTAAGCAGCACAAAAGTGAGGGAGCAGAGACTCAGCCAGCTCTAACTCCCAAGCCAGGATTCACACCGACTCTCGCAGTGGAGTCTCTGAGAACTCTTCACTCTCTGCCCCCACCGTGTGTGCGTGCACACACACCCCTTTCTCATTGGCTCACTGCCCCCCGCCAAGTTCCCCATTCCAGGAGGTGTCAGGGTGGGATTATACACAAGCCCAGCACTGCCGACCTGAGGATCTGCATGGGCTGAGAAGCTGCAGGAAGTTGCTGACCAACGCGCCAAACTGCTCAGCCACCTCCATGGATCACGCACCTGCCTGCCGTGTGCACAGCTCTCGGGGGCTGGGGGTGAAGAGGGAGATGATGACATAGTCTCTGACCTTAGAAAAACTTATCATTTGACCCTGGAGGGAAAACTAACGCTGGAAAATACAGAACCTGGCTAGAAACCCTGGGGTGCTGGGCTTGCCTGCCACGCCCACACCACAGGAGGCAGCTGGGGTAAGCATTACCCCGCTGAGCCTCAGCAGTAGAGGAGGGGGCTGCCCTCCTGGCCTTGATCCCTGAAAGGGTCCTAGCAGAGGGAGGCACCAGCAGGGCCTCAGAGGATCCGAGTTGACAGAGGAGGAGGAGGCGTTTCCTCTGCATCGGTGATGCACACCTGCCCCAAGGTGGCCAAGAGCCAGGACCACTAAGCCTGGTGAGCACAGAGAAGCCCAGTGGGCATCCTCCAGGCAGAGGATTCCTCCCTGCACCCTGCCTCCTTCCTGTCCTTCGTCCTGCCCATGTCAAGCATGAGGCATGAGATCATGGCATACCTGAGGAGGCCGGGAATCACCATTGGCCAATGCCACGCCTTGGCTTGCAGTGATTCTCCAACCAGACAGATCATCAGAGTCCCCAAGAAGATTCGCAGCCCTGCTCCAACTCCGCATCAGCACCGCTCAGGACAAGCCTGCTGGTGGGGCTGTTTTACAAGCTCCCCAGTCAACTCAGGCTGGGAAGGCAGGGGGCAGCTTAGGGGGCTGAGGAGGGGGGCAGAGAAGCTGAGGGGAGAAAGGGGGCTGCGGCAGGGCCCCCAGCCCCGGATGGACAAGCCAGAGCCACAGGCTTCAGGGCAGGAGGAAGGAAAAGTAGAGCCCCAATGAGCCAGGACAGAGCAGCCTGGGATCGGAGAAAGCAGGGGCGAAAACTTGGGCAGGACATTCAGCCCCTCTGAGCCTCAGTTTCTTTCTCTGGGAAATGGGAATAACAGCCCTGCCTCACAGGCATATTAGGGGATTAGAGGCCAAATAAATAAAGCACCTGGCAAAGGCTGGTGGCTAGCGTTATGTTTATGAGCAGGTGTTTATAAAGCACCTACTATGTGCCTGGCACTGTGCTGGGCACTCAGACTCAAAGAACAAGACGGAGAAGCCCTGGAGACATAGTCTTCTGCGGGAGAAGGTGGTAAAGACAATCCCAATACACTAAAGTCAGGCCACGATGGGGTACTGGGGCCCTGCAGAGAAACAGACGGAGCAGGGTTCCTGGGGGAGAACGAATGTCCAGGCCCAGGCTCTGCCCCGTGACGGCTCCCGGGATCTGGGGAAATCTGTGAGTGCCAGGCCCACCTTCGGGGGTCCTCTCCCCTCCTGCATGTTTGACGCCCCCCTTCTGAAGGTGGGGCTGTCATAGCCCTTCACAATCCAACCACAGATCTGCAGCTTCTGCCTTGATGACGGGGTGAAACATTCTGTGCAGTGGGCACAGTGGCTGTGGACGAACTGTGAGTCCCTCCATGAGTCCCACAGCTGGGTCCCCAATCCAGCCCAGGCACATGTCCTCAGCAGCCTGGGCCCACTTGGGGTGCCTGTTCTGCACAAACAAGGGGCCCGGACTCCTATGTGAGTCTCAGGAAACCCCCAAGAGGGGCTCCCATTGCCCCCACCCCAGGAATGTGAGCGGGAAGCTGGTGCCTCCAGGGAAGGCTGCGGACCCCAGTGGGGTATGGGAGAAAGAGTGGGCCTCTCTCAGGGATGTTTCTTCAAATGGTCACTACAGCTCAGGGTGAGGACGGGTCTCTGTCAAGCTCAGTTATCCCCTCAGCTCTGTGCATGTGTGGAGACCTGCCTGGCTCTGCTCCCTCTGTTCCCCTCATCTCCCCAAAACCTTGGTTGCCACAAGAGACCCACACCGCATAAGGGCTGAGGGACTGTTGTCAGTCCCTCAGGTCCCCTCGGGGCAGGCACTGTTTCTCGGGGTCAGGACCGGTGTCTCCTCCTTCCCCTGGACTCAGTGCACACCAGATGCAGAGCGATGTCATGCCATGGATGAGTGTCCCCCACCACATCCAGCTCCCTACGAGACATGCTGCCAGGTCAACCCCTGCAAGGGGGGTCCAGAGGCAGGCTACCACTGGCATGGGCCTGGCCTGAGAGTCCTATGTGTGTGTCCATCACATGAGACCAGGTGTGGCAGCTCCATAGTGCAACCACAGATCCGCAGCTTCTGCCTTGATGACAGGGGTGAAATATTCTGTGCAGTGGGCAGGGAGTGTGTGGACGAACTGTGAGTCCCTCCTTGAGTCCCATAGCTGGGTCCCCAGTCCAGCCCAGGCACATGTCCCCAGCATCCTGGGCCCACTTGGGGTCCTTGGACAAAGTCACTCAAGTCTCCCCACCAGCCCCTGGCAACCACTGCCTCTACTGGCTCAGCTCTCTGGGCACACCGGGGGGCTCCCCCATTCTGGCCTCCTGAGCCTCCCACCCACTCACTTTGTGGAGAAGGGCTTCTTCCCCAGCAGAGGGGCACAGTCTGGGGCTGTCTCTGGTCCTTCCCACACTCTGACCCCTCCTCACTCTCACCATCAGTAATTGTGGACCCCAGGCTCTACAGGAGGGAGAGATAGCCCTGCCTGGAGGCTGAGGTGGGGGAGGAGGTGGGGCTTGGCTCCTCTTCCCAGCACAGAAGCGGGGCCCACTCCCCTCCCGTGCCCGTCTCCACTACTGACCCCCCAGGCTCTGGGACAAGGGCTGAGTCACTGCTCCTTGGGGCCTCAGTGTCCCCATCCACACAACAAGGCGCCTTCCCCTAGACCCTCCCTGCTTCCGGGGACTATTCAGACAAATGAAGTCACCCTCCAGAATGAGCCATCTGCAGCCCAGGGCTGGTTCTGGTTGTGGCAGGATGTGTGGTGGGGGCCTGGTGCAAACAGTGCCTGCCTCCTGCCCTCCATGGTGCCACATTTGCTGCCAGACAGCAGGGAGACATCAGCCTCTGACAGAGCAGAGCGTGCCCTTGCTTTGAGTCGTGCAGATGCCGCTGCAGGCGCAAGTCCCCGACTCCAGGCAGCCATCTCCCCTGCAGAGAGAAACACTCTCCCGGGATGTCATAGCTCCGAGGTCCAGGGAGGACGTGTGACCAGCCCGAAGTCACCCATATCGCAGTGGTCAGTACCCACCCCCTTCCCTGGCCTCTGCCAGTCCCAAACCCCCACCAACCCCGGCTTAGAGGGCTCTGGTCACTCCCATTCTCCTCGGGCCTGGGCCCCACCCCCAGCCTCCAGGCACCAAGAGAGAAAGGGTGTTTGAGGGCCCTGGTCTGATTCTGCAGCAGCAGAGACACCACAGGTCCAGCAGTGATGAGGTGGAGACACCCTCCTCCCACTAACCCACTGCTTGAAGAAAACCAGGAAAGCAGGCCAACCCGCCTGGCAGTTTCCAGATTTACTAGAAGGAACATTTCCAGGTGTTAGGCTCACCTCCCACAGACTGGTCCCCACAGCCACATTTGCTGCCACCAGCAAGAGCTGGGGCTGGTGCTCAGAGGGTGCTGGGAGTGGCTGGAGCAGGACTGTTCCTTCTCATTTTCCTAGGAGGCAGTTTCTACCCTTCCTCATGCCACCCCTGTCCCTGGTGGGGAACCAAAGAGGATCCAGACCGCCAGGGAGAGTGGCACTGCTCCCTAGGCACAGCCACCCCATCTGCAGTGCCCCCCCACTCTGCCCCGTCCCCATCCTGAGCAACAGCTGACTATGTGAGGAAACATCTCTGAGAGGCCCCACCCTTTCTCCCATACCTGCCTGGGGTCCGTAGCCTTCCCTGAAAACACCAGCCTCCCACTCACATTCCCAGGGCGGAGGCAATTGGAGCCCCTCTTCGGGATTTTCTGAGACTCACACAGGTGTCTGGGCCCCAACCACCCAGCCTGCCTCCCCCACCCACCCTCCCTTTGTGCTTATCCCAGCCCTTGCCCACCTCCTGCCCCATCTAGGGGGAGGGCACAGCCCACAGGACAGGGAGGAGCAACTGACAGAGTGAGTCATCTCTGAGGATTCGGGCTCCCACACCTGAGATCTTCCCATCCAATTATGGATGGGAAAGCAAGGCTCAGTGAGGGGAAGTGACTGCCTAACTTCCCAAAGTCACAGAGCTACTCACAGGGCAAGCAGTGGCCACCTAGGACCACAACTGATACACCGACTCCACCCTGGGTCTAGCGCAGTCTGGACCACCCCCTGAAAATCTCCAGCCCTTGGGAGATGCGAGCATCCCCCCCAAACTCTCCCCAGACTTACTCTTTATATTGGTCTAAGCTGACCCCTGACCTGCCAGTCAACAACAGTGGGTATCCAAGCACCATCTCCCCTCACCCTCACTCCTTCCCATTTCACCGTTTTGTCCCTAGTGCCCACCTGAGGGGCCAGAACAAGGACACATTTCATAGCTGAGTCAACGAGCTTTATTGTCATCAGGCAGGGAAGCATGGGGAAGGGACTGAAGCAGGGGGCTGAGGCTGGAGAGGCCGGAGACTGCAGGGCAAATGGGGCAGCTGCCTCCCTGCCTCCTGGGGGGCTGGCCGGGGAAGCTGAGTCCTCAGCGGGTGGTCTGGTGGACCTGCTCGTGGGAGGAGATGACCTTGCCATCCTGGACCTCTTCCACAATGGTACGCACCTGATGGGTGGTCACTGCTGCAGAAGCAGCAGGCGCTTTAAAGTGGGTAGGGGCCAGGAGACCCTCGCTTGCCCCCTAGTCCTCACGGACAGGACCCGGCTCTCTCCCTCGTCCTCCCCCAGGTGCTGTGAGTGCCTCCACTGGCACCTTGACATCACACTGCACGCACATCCCTCCTGTCCCTGCCACCGCCTCCCTTCTATCCCATCCCTCTGCCGGTGGCCCTGTGTGAGTCTTGCCTCCCCAGATGGGTTATTTGATTCTGACCCAGTGTGTCCTGCCAGGGAGGAGCCGTGTAGACGCCATGAAATCCGTCTCCATTTCTCTGCAGTCTCCAGGACATAGATTGGCTCCCATCTCCCCCATCAGACTGGGATCGCCAAGACAAAAACCAGGCCCCTACCTCCTCCATTAGACTAGGAACCCTGGGGCTAGGATCATATCTTCTCCATCAGACTGGAATTTGGAGGACAAGGACCATGTCCCTATCTCCCATCAGGCTAGGGTCCCCAGAGACAGGACTGCTTTTGCTCATCCGAAAGCTGTCAAGAGCAAAGATCATGAGACCATATTCCTATCTTCCCATCAGATGACAATCTCCAGAGCTGGGACCTGTCTCCTCCATCAGACTAGGATCTCCAAGGTAAGGACCAGTTCCCTGGCCCACCCCCATCAGACCAGACAGCGTCTCTCTCATTTGATCTTTTCCTGAGTATCAATTCTCAGTGCTAATGGGTCGCTTCTCCCACCTCTGCTGAGGGACAGCCATCAACTCCTGGAGCCCTGGCGACCCAGCCCCAGCAACGTGCAGGTGGGCTGCCTGTCCCATGCACCCAATCCTCAGGGCCTCAGCCACGAAGATGCTTATGTTCTTTCTTGTACTGAGTCAGGCTGAAAGAAAAAAAAAACAGAGAGGAAATTAGGTGTGAGTCTGAGAGCCCCACCCCTGCCAAGAGGCCCGCAGCCCTGACCCCAGGCTCCCCTACTCACTGGGCATCCTCGCCCTCCAGCAGGCGGTGGTAGGTGGTGATCTCCAGCTCCAGCCGCGTCTTCACGTCCAGGAGGATCTTGTACTCCTGGTTCTGCTGCTCCATCTCGCAGCGAAGCTGGGCCAGCCACTCCTTCACGCTGCCGATCAGCCCCTGGATCTGGGACAGCTGCATGCAGTAGCGGTTCTCTGTCTCCGCCAGGTTGCCCTCCAGGGATGCTTTCTGCCAGGAAGGCAGGAAGACCAGGGGTCAGTGAGGGTTGTCAGTGTCCTCTTCTGGGCCCACCCCCATGCATAGGACTGTTCCTACCACGCTGAGCTGGAACTGCAGCTTGATCTCCAAGGCCTGCATGATGTGCTGGAGCTCCAAAATCTCGCTCTTGCCGCTCTGCACCAGCTCACTGTTGGTAGCCACCTCGCGGTTCAGCTCCTCTGTCTGCAGACAGGACACAGGACAGGGTGGTGTGAGCCTGGATCCCTCTCCCAAGTCAGGCCTCCTCCCAAATCTAACTGCGGAAAGAGTGGTGCCTTCTCATCAGCTTCCCACGTCCCGAAGCCCAGAAACATGCCATTTGAAATGTTAACGTTTTATGGTTAATCCCTGTGTGTAGGAGGCACAGACCAGGAACTTGAGAACCAGCCAGAACATGTAGCCTGGCCCTTGGTGCTAGTTCCTGACTTCTTGAGAGAGAGATGGGGACTCCCAAGGTCTTTACCCTCTGCCTTTATTCTGTGGGGTCTCCCTACCTCCCCACCCACCCCCCAGATCCCAGCTTGAGCTCAGCTCCAGGTCTGTTGATGCAGCGGGTGACCCTGTGGCCCATGCAGCTTGCTGAGGAGGGGGCACCTCCAAGACACCTGGCCGTGGGCTTACTGTCAGTGCTAAGGCCCCTGAGCCCCAGCCCTTAAGAGAGACCTCTGGCCTGCAGCAGCCCCCACCTTGCTGAAGAACCAATCCTCGGCATCCTTGCGGTTCTTCTCTGCCATCTTCTCATACTGCTCACGCATCTTGTTCAGGATGCAGCTCAGGTCCACGCCTGGGGCAGCGTCCATCTCCACATTGATCTCACCGCCCACCTGGCCTCGCAGGGCGTTCATCTCCTATGGAAAAAGGGGATGTGGATGTGCGCATCTGGACCCATCCTGACCTCTCACTCCCAAGTCTTCCCCCACGAGGGGAACCCACTCCCCACAAGGACCCCTCCTTTGTTCTCCCTCTGCTCTATCTGACCCTCTAAATGATTTTATTCATCTGCTCACTATTGCCTCCACCATCAGACTCTATCTCCCCCATTAGACCAAGGGCTCTCCAAAATAAAATCTAATTCTTAGGCCTATGCCCCAAAATTTCCCCTCTAATTTCCAAGCTTCTATGTAGATGTTCAGCTTTGAGAGTTTGAAATGGGACAAGAAGGAGACTTCCTTACTTATCCCCCGCCCTCGTGAGGGAAGCCAGGGCAGGTAGAGGGAGCCTCTGCGGGCCCCTGGGAGGTTCCTTGGGTACAGAGAAGCAGTGTGGTACAAAGAGGAGTCTGCCCTGCACGCTGGACCCCAGGGATCAGGGCTCTGCAGACAGGGAAGCCCTCTAAGGTGACTAATCCCAGTGCGCCTGCTCTGCTCTCTCCCACGGCGTCAGCCATGGCCCAGCCCCGGGGCTCTGCCACACACTCCTCAGCATCTTTGACCTTCTTCTGCCCCAGCCACCTCACCTCCTCATGGTTCTTCTTCAGGTAGGCCAGCTCCTCCTTGAGGTTCTCAATGTGCATCTCCAGGTCGACTCTGGCCAGGGTCAGCTCATCCAGCACCCTGCGCAGGCCATTAATGTCGGCCTCCACACTCAGGCGCAGGGCCCGCTCTGTCTCAAACCTGCCGTGGGAATCAGGGACTTCAGCCCAGGCTGCTCGGACCTGCAGCTCCAGGTCCTGGCTGCTCACCTGCCTTCATTTTGCCAGGACTCTAAGAGGTTGGAAGGGCTGATGAGAGGGTCGAGTGGAAACGAATCCCACCCCCTGGGGTTTGCTGAGCCCATCTTAAGGGACAGTAGGAGGAAAGGAGAAGCCAGAAAAATCCCCAAATCAGGCATATCAGAGGCCTTCCCCACCCTGAGGTCCCGCCCTCTCCTTTCTGCCTCCCCCCGCAGCAGGTGCTATCGGGAGCTCACTCAGACACCCCCACTCCACATCTCCCAAAACCCCCTCCTGCTGACCCCTGCTCCAAAGGAGCAAGACACCACGCATCCAGCGGCCGATGGGCCCAGCCCTCCATCTGCATCCTCCTGCCTCATCCTTCAACCTCTCCTGGTGGAGGAGGTGCACGACGGAGAAACTGAGGCTCCAAGGGGCTCCACGAGGCCTGTTTGTTCCTGACTCAGCCTGCTGCCCCCAGAAAAGGGGGATGTGGGCCACACAGAGGCCCCAAGGCAGGTTCCCAGAAGCTAAGCCACAGCCAAACCACCCTTGGCTCCCTGAGACCCTATGGCTGGACTCCAGGCCTTTGGCCAGGGCAGGAGTTGGGGGGAAGAAGTCATACCCCCTGGAGACCCCTCCCACCAGCAGGTCCTACCTTGTTCTGCAGCTCCTCGATTGTCCTGTAGTACTGGCTGTAGTCATGGGCGGGCCCCGGGGCCTGCCTCTGGTACCAGTCACGGATCTTCACCTCCAGCTCAGTGTTGGCTTCCTCCAGAGTGCGCACCTTGTCCAGGTAGGAGGCCAGGCGGTCATTGAGGTGCTGCATGGTGGCCTTCTCACCTCTGGCCAGCAGCCCATCAACGCCCCCAAAGCTGCTGCCATAGCCACCGCCAGAGCCAAAGCTGTAGCAGCTGGAGTAGGTGCTACCCCTGAGGGCGCTGCCCAGGCCGCCAGCAGATCCCAGCCTGCAGGAGCCAGCACCCAGGCCACCAGACAGCCGGCAGGAGGCGCAGGACGAGCCGCCCCCCAGGCCGGAGGAGCCCTTGATGGAGCTGGAGGAGGTGAACTGGCGGATGGTGGTGGTCATGGTGGCGGCGGCAGGAGGCAGGCACACAGGAGAAGGGCTGGAGAGGAGAGGGGCCCCAAGTTGTGTAGGGCTGCCGGGGTTCACACGCTTCCTTCATAGGCCACCAAGTGGGCGTAGCGATTACAACAGGCTTGCTCCTCTGTTTCCATTCCCCTGGGCTTTCATCACCACAGGCCACCTGCCAGCTCCCAGGTGGCTGGGGACCCCCTCCCCACCCATCATCAGGAATTTGCCTCATTTCTCCAAATCCTCGTGCTGGGTGCCGCCTGTGTGCGTGTGCGTGCCACTGCTCTCAGGCCTGTCACCTGCGATTCCGGCGGGCCCTCCAGCTATGCTTTCCCATGACCTAATACGGAGAAGAGGAGAAGGCAGGACTTCACCATCCCCAGACCCTCCCAGGCAGCCAACCACCCCAGCCCGGCCTGCCTCAACCCTGTCTGGTGGGGAAATGGGTTGCAGTGTCAGGTGACCCCCCCAAAGTTGCTGTCTTTCACCCCACACTGCTGCACCCATGGTGTTGGCCTGGGGCTGGGTGCTGAAGAGAAAGAGGGGACCGAGAGTCTACCCTGCCTTGGAAACTGAGCCCAAACCCACCAGGCCCACCTCACAGCACAGAAATGCCATCAAGCCTCGAAGACCAACCCACATCGCAGATAAAGAAATTGGGGCTCCAGAGGGGTGCAGTGTCTACACTGGCCCCTTCTGCAGAGCCTGACACCCAGGAATGCACTCTAGGGGCTACAGTTCCATCCAGTCAGCTTCTGACCCTGCGCCATCCCTAGAAGCCCTTGCTAACCCAGTCTCCTCGTGTAAACCTTTCCCCGGGTTTACACTCCAGGCTGGGGTGGGCAAACAGGGGCTCAGCTATAGGATGGGGAAATGGTGGGCTGTGCTAAGAGAGGATCTAAACCAACTGAGAGGGGGATGTCCCCTTCCACTCCTCTCACCCTTCTGTACCCCAAGAGACCTAAGGGTCAGGTGAGGGGCATTTATCTCTGGTCTCAGCCCACAGGAAACCTAAAGGACATTGCTCACGAAGAGGCTCTTACAGAGACCCCAGCCAGCCGCCCCCCCACTCCAGGCTCCCCAAGATGTGGCTCCTCGTGTGGGCCATGTGCCCCACCCCACAGCCCCACCCTGCCCTGCCCACCACCCCAAGCCCGGCCCAGGGTCCCTGGCCGGCCTCTCCCTTGCACCAGAGCACAGGTGCCTGGTGAAACGGGCAACCTGATGCTCTCTGGGCCCTGCCCACGTTCCCCTTCCATCCACCCTCCTCTGCATCTTTCTGTGCCTGGGGCCCCCATACGAAGCGGTCACATCCAGACTCACCACGCCTGAGATGCTGGAGGATGGAGAAGGGCTTGCCACGGGAAAAATCCTCCAGGAACACATGAACAAAACTTCGCCTGCACCCGGGACATCCTTCTCTACGGCTGGCCTACGAGGCAAGTGTTCTGCGCACTTATTATCCAATAAGAGTTGTCGAAAAAAGTTCCTTCTCACCCAATCAGAACCAAGCTTCCAAGATACAGCGGTTGAGTACAGCCACTGTAAAATGGAGGCGAAGACCCATTCCGCCATTTTCTCTTCGTGGAGGCTGGGCTCGCGTGCTGCTCTGCGCTGTGGGCGTCATGGACCGGAAGCGTGTGCGGCGCGCCTGCCTTGAGGCCAGCATCAGGGAAGGGTGTCCCAGGTGCAGGCGAAGCTTCCTTCACGTGTTCCTGGAGGACTTTCGGCTCGCAAGCGCTTCTCCATTCTCCCAACGTCTCGGGCCTGGTGAGTCTGGATGTGAGCGCATCCCACGGGGCCCAAGGCACAGAGAGAGAGAGGAACGGGGTGGAGGGAGGGAAGCGTGTGCAGGGGCCAGGAGCGCCAGGCTGCTCGGGCTTCCCGGCCCCTGCAGCCCGCCAGGAGCTGTGGCCCCGCTCGGGCCAAGGCAGAGGCCCGCCCTCCTGCTGCTGGCGCTGTCACCTCCCTGTGGTCCTGCCTCCTGGGTCCCTGAGGGCCTCTGTCATCTGGAACTGGAAATAAGTTAGTGAAGCGAAGTTTTGTGAATATTTATTGGCCTTTGCGTCTTTGTCTTCATTTTCAGTGCTGGTTTTTCTGTTGGGTCATTTGTGTTCTTCCGTTGATTTGAAGAATTTAAAAAGGTATTCTAGAAATTAATCCTTTATGGGGTCATTTCTAGCGCAGAGAGTTGTTTCTTAGTCTGGTCATTGTACCTTAATTTTATTTCACATTTCTTTCTTGCTGGTAAATAAGAAACTAATTGATTTTGTAGATTGATTTTGTATCGTGTTACCTAGCTTTATTCACATATTCATAGCCATCATTTTTGGATTGTGGTGGGTTTTCCATGTACTTATGTACATGTAGTTGTGTACTTATGTACTTAAATACTTACATACTTAAATACGTATGTACTTAGTGTCAGCCACGTATAATAACAGCTATATTGCTTCAATGTTGGTTGTTACACCTTTATTTTTCTTTATTTTCTCCTTTTATTGTCCCGATCACACCTCCTGAACACGGTGTGTCTGGTTCTGATTCCAGGGAAAAGGTTTCAGTGATCCTGTATTCCTTATGTAGTTTGTTATAATTTCATTTTAGACAAACTTAATCAGATTAAGGAGGCTGCCTTCTTTTACATATGCTAAGAGTTGTTTATGACTAATTGTTGAATTTGAATAAAGGCTTTTTTTGCATATACTGTAATCATATGTTTTTCTCCTATTTTTCTGAAAATAGGATATTTTACATGAACTATTTTTGGATGTTAACCAATCCTGCATTTTTTAGTATATCCCACTTGGTATCCATGTGTTACATTTCCATATGTGGTTTAATTCATATGATACAATTTTTTTAGAATATTTGTATTTCTGTTAATGAAAGAGAGGGCCTATAGTTTTTTCTCTAATGTACCGTTCAGATTGTGGTGTCAACGTAATGCTGGCTTCACACACACAAAAAAAACTGAAAAATATTGCCTATATTTCTTTCTTTGGAAGAGTCTGAGAAATTTAGGTGTTTTCTTTTTAAATATTTGGAATATTTCTTTGGGTATGGAATTTTCCATGTGGAACAGTATTTTTGTTGGCTGGTTTGACTTCTAATAATTCAAATCCTTTGGTATATGTACGAGTTTTCTTGTTTTATGTTATTTCTGTGTCCATTTTAGTAAGTTTATTTTTATTTTTTGGGGGACAGAGTCTCGCTCTGTCTCCCAGGCTAGAGTGCAGTGGTGCGATCTTGGCTCACTCCAACTTCTGCCTCCCGGATTCAAGCAATTCTCCAGCCTCAGCCTCCTGAGTAGCTGGAATTACAGGTGTGTGCCACCACACCGGGCTAATTTTTGTGTTTCTGGTAGACACGGGGTTTCACTATGTTGGCCAGGCTGGTCTCGAACTCCTGACCTTGTAATCTACCTGCCTCAGCCTCCCAAAGTGCTGAGATTACAGGTGTGAGCAACAGTGCCCGGCTGTATTTTTTAGTAGAGACGGGTTTTTGGCATGTTGGCCAGGCTGGTCTCGAACTCCTAGCCTCGTGATCCACCTGCCTCAGCCTCCCAAAGTGCTGGGTTTACAGGTGTGAGCCACAGTGCCCGGCTGTATTTTTTAGTAGAGACGGGTTTTTGGCATGTTGCCCAGGCTGGTCTCGAACTCCTGACCACGTAATCCACCTGCCTCAGCCTCCCAAAGTGCTGAGATTACAGGTGTGAGCAACAGTGCCCGGCTGTATTTTTTAGTAGAGACAGGTTTTTGGCATGTTGGCCAGGCTGGTCTCGAACTCCTGGCCTCAGGCGATCCACCTGCCTCGATCTCCCAAAGTGCTGGGATTACAGGCATGAGCCACCATGTCCGGCCTAGTAAGTGTATTTTTCAATGTGATATTATTTGGATCTCTGTTGTCAGACTTGTAGTCCTAAGTATTTCACAGAACCCTCCTAGTGTCTTAATACACTGCTCTATAGAGCAGGCTTCTGTTTTGATTCCTGATATTGGTTTTTTGTGTCTTTTCTCTTTGCCTTAGTTAGTTTCACTAGTGGTTTATTAAGTGTATTAATATTTATAAACCAACTTTTTTTTTTGAGACGGAGTCTGACTCTGTCGCCCATGCTGGAGTGCAGTGGTGCAATCTTGGCTCACTGCAAGCTCCGCCTCCTAGGTTCAGGCCGTTCTCTTGCCTCAGCCTCCCGAGTAGCTGGGACTACATGTGCCCGCCACCCCACCCGGCTAAGTTTTTGTATTTTTTAGTAGAGACGGGGTTTCACTGTGTTAGCCAGGATGGTCTTGATCTTCTGACCCTGTGATCCGCCCGCCTCGGCCTGTCAAAGTGCTGGGATTACAGGCGTCAGCCACCGCGCCCGACCCTATAAACCAACTTTTATCCTTGATTTGTTTCTGTTGCAGTTTTTTTCCTATTTCATTGATGTCTGCTCTTTATTACTTTAACTCTGCATTCTTTCATTTTGATTATTTTTAATTCTTGAGAAGGGAGTTTATGTGATTGATTGTCAATCTTTTTTTCTATTCTAACACATTCCTTTAAGGCTGTAAATTTCTCTCTAAGCAGGGATTTATCTGACAGCTCACATTTTCCATCAGGTGTTTCCAAACCCTGTGTCTGCAGCCACGTTGACCTCCCAGTGTCTCCACCCTGTATCGCCTACAGCCATGCCAGGCCTTGTGTGTCTCCATCCTTGTGCCTGAAGCCTGTATCTTCTCGCCGGTATCACCATCCCATAATGACGGAAGCCCACGTCTGCCCTTGTGTATCGTCACCTGGTCTGTCCTCTGCCTGCACTTTATGCCCCCTGTCAGAAGTCTCCATTTCTTGCTCCTGCAGCCCATGCCAGCCGTGTAAGTCTCCATCCTGTGTGCTTGCAGCACATTGCTTGCCTTGAATGTTGCCATCTCCTTAGCCTTCAGGCAGTAGCAGTCCTCCAGTGCCTCAATCCCTGTGTTTGCAGCCCATTGTGATGTTTTTGTCTGTCTGTCCCCTGAGCTTCTGCCCATGCCAGCTTATGTTTGCTACATTCTCTGTCCCCCTAATCCATGTCCACAGTCAGTGTTTTCATCCACGCTTTTTGGGCCATGTCTGCACTCGTGTGTCTCCTTCTCCTGTGCCTTCAGCCCATTTCTGTCCTTTATCTGGATCATTTCTCCCAGGAGACTATGCCCAAAACTCCTATCCCCAGTGTTTGTACCTGCAGCCAGTCTCTTTCATTGGGTATCTCCGTCTGTTGTTACTGCAGCAGAGGCCTGTCATTGAGTGTGCCTGCTTCCCATGCCTGTCTTCCTGTGTCTCCAGCCCTTGTCCATGCAGCCCACATTAGGACTTTTGTGACTCCACCCTTCAGCCTACAGCCACATCTACCTTCAGGTGTCTTTATCTCTGTGCCCCCTGCCCACACCAAACTTCACCTACTCCTCTGTCCTGCACCTGTACCGATGTCTGTCCCTGGTGTGCCTCTCTGCCATGCAGCTGTAGCCAGTGAGCTCCCTTTTTGTCTGGATGCCCCGTGACTGTAGCCCAGGTCTTCTCTCCTGTGCGTGCAGCCCGTGTCTGCCCTTGAATGTCCCCATCCTCTGTGCTTGTCACCCGTCGGCCAGGCCTAGCATGTTTCCACTCTGTGCCTACACCCATGTGTGCCTCCAGGGTCTCCACTCATGGTGCCACAGTTTGGTTCCCGGTCCCTATCCTCCTGGGGTGGATTCTGGCATTGTGTTGGGAGGGAGAAGGTGACCCATGAAAGGGAAGCCTGGAATGATGTAATGGGCAAGGAGGCTGCCATTCAGCAGGCTGCACAGTGGCAGAGAAGACATGGCCAGTCAGAATACTCCCTGCATCGGGGAACTCACGTGGGGTTGTGCCTTGTGTGGGGAGTAAGGAGAAGCTGGAGCAGGAGGTCTGGAGCCACCTGGCCCTCTTGGGCCTGAGACCCTCCCCACTGCAGGGGCTCCATCACTTCCCCGGTGGTCCTGCCTCCTGGGATCCTGCCCTGCAGTGTTTCTGTAGGGATCCTCTCACCTGGAACTTGCAGTGGAGGGTTTCATGTGAGGTAGAGTTTAGCAAATGTCTATTGGCTTCTGTGCCTTACTTTTCTTCATATACTTTGCTCATTTTGTGCGTGTTTTTGTAGGGTCCTTTTTTTTATATTGATTTGAAGGATTTATCTTAAATCTGCAAATTGATCCTTTATTGGCTCGTTTTGTCATAGATACTTGTTCTCTAGTTTGATCATCATTTTCTATTGGTTTCATACTAGTATATAGTAATCTGGTTGTAACAATGATGTATCCAGTAAGTTATTAATTGTAACAGTTTTGGGGTTTTCAGGGATTGTCTAGGCATGTAATAGTGTCATATACACATAATGACAATTTTTTTGGTTTAAAAACTAATCCTAATGCCTTTTTATTTCTTACCGTATTGTTTTTCCACTGCAAAGCTGATTAAAGAGTGATAGCAGGCATCCTTGTCTGGTCCTGCACTGGGGGAAAAAGCTTCCCATAATTCTCTGTTAATTATGTTATTTGTTATTGGCTAGTATTAGACTTTATCAGATTTCATCAAATTAAGGAAGTTGCTTTTTTTTTTTTTTTTTTGAGATGGAGTCTTGCTCTCGTCGCCCAGGCTGGAGTGCAATGGCTCAATCTCAGCTCACTGCAACCTCCACCTCCCAGGTTCAAGTGATTCTCCTGCCTCAGCTTCCTGAGTAGCTGGGATTACAGGCACCCACCACCATGCCTGGCTAATTTTTGTATTTTTAGTAGAGACGGGGTTTCACCCGTTGGCCAGGCTGGTCTTGAATTCATGACCTCAGGTGATCCCCCTGCCTTGTCTCCCAAAATGCTGGGATTACAGGCATGAGCCACCATGCCCGGCCGGAAGTTGCCTTCTTTTTTTATTATTTTTAATTTTTTTGAGACAGAGTTTCACTCTTGTTACCCAGGCTGGAGTGCAATGGCACGACCTTGGCTCACCGCAACCTCCGCCTCCCGGGTTCAAGTGATTCTCCTGCCTCAGCCTCCCGAGTAGCTGGGATTACAGGCATGTGCCACAATGCCCAGCTAATTTTGTATTTTTAGTAGAGACGGGGTTTCTCCATGTTGGTCAGGCTGGTCTCGAACTCCCGACCTCAGGTGATCTGCCCGCTTCGGCCTCCCAAAGTGCTGGGATTACAGGTGCCTGGCCCGTTCTTTTTTTATATTTTACTCAAGTTTTTTTGTGTGTGTTTGTGGTTCAATTTTAAATTTTATTAAATGCTTTAAAAAACTTTTCAGCTAAATGATCTTACTATTTTCTCCTGTATTTTTCTGCTAATGGGTTGACTTACATGATTTATTTTGAATGTTAAGGACCTTGCATTTTGGTGTATATTCCATTTAGTATTGATCTACTGTGTTTTCATAGGTGGCTTCATTCATATAATATTTTGCTTAGAATATTTGTAGCTTTGTTTATTTATTTATTTATTTATTTATGTTTATTTATTTATTTTGAGATGGACTCTCGCTCTGTTGCCCAGGCTGGAGTGCAGTGGCACGATCTTGGCTCACTGCAAGCTCTGCCACCTGGGTTCATGCCATTCTCCTGCCTCAGCCTCCCAAGTAGCTGGGACTACAGGCGCCTGCCACCACGCCTGGATAATTTTTTTTTTTTTTTGTATTTTTAGTAGAGACGAGGTTTCACGTGTTAGCCAGGATGGTCTCGATCTCCTGACCTCGTGATCTGCCCACCTCGGCCTCCTAAAGTGCTGGGATTACAGGCGTGAGCCACCGTACCTGGCCCCAGCTCTGTTTCTTAAAAAGGAGATACATACTGTTTATGAAAGAGGTGACATAATTTTATTCATTTGTGTTCCATAATGTGTCCTGGTCCAATTGTGTCCTCAATGTAATGCCAGCTACACAACAAATTTTAAAAATATTATCTTTATTTTCATTTTAGTGTTTTTCTTTGTATGGACTATTCCATAATTATGAGCTGGGAGTTTTACTTGTGGAACATTTTTGTTTGTTGATTTGATTTTTTTTTCCAAGAATTTATTCGATTTGTTTAGTAGACTAGGAGTTTTTCTATTTCATGTTATGTTTGGGTCAGTTTGGGTAAGTTGGTTTTTAAATGTGGTGCATTTTGTTCTTTGTTGAATTTTTAGACCCACATATTTCACAAAGTCCTCTTAAGTTCTTGTTAAGGTCCACAGGCCCAGTGAGGAATGTGTCTGTGTTGATTTCTGATATTGATGGTTTGTGTTAACTTCTCTTTTTCTTAATCACATTGACTAATGGTTTATTGATGTTATTTGTTGATTTGTTTTTGTTGTGCTTTATTTTTTGCTTATTTATTGATGTCTGCTGTTATGTTTTTTATTGCCTTTATTCGGTATACTTCCAATTGGATTGTTCCTTAGCTTTGATCCCCGAGAAGGGAGCTGAGATGATTGATTTTCAGTCTCTCTCTGTTCTGACATCCTCACTTAGGGTGTACGTTTCCACTAAGCTCTGATCTAAGCATCTCCTGTATGCACTCAGCTGTTTCCAACCCCTGTGCCTGCAGCACTGTCTGTCTCTCAATGTCTTCACCCCTGTGTCCCTGCAAACATGCCTTGCTTTGTGTATCTCCATCTCAGTGCCTGAATTCTGCAGGTTCTCTCCATGTCTGCCCTTGTGTGTTGTCAGGTTTTGCCATCCTCTCAGCCTACAGTACAGATCTTGCTTAGATTGTCTCCTTCCCCTACGCCTGCCTCCCATGCCAGTCTTCATTTGTCTTTGGTCCCTCTGCACATAGCCCATGTCTTCCCTCATGTGTATCCATTCCTTGTCCATATGGCCCATGTCAGGATACCTGGGTCTTCACTCATCACCTAGAGGTCCATATCCATCCTCAAGTGTCTTCATTCCCCAGCTGCCCTATGCCTGCAGACATATCTGTCCTCAAGTGCTGCCATACCATGTGCATGTGGTCAGTGTCTTCCTTTTATATCTGAAATCCTTGTGGCTGCAGTCTGCCTTCTCATGTGTCTGTCCCCATTTCCTCTGCTGCACCCTAAAGGTCTCATGTGTCTCCATCACCTGTTCCTGCCTCGGGTTACAAGCGACACAGTTTGGTTATGTGTTCACTGAAGGACGATTTGATTCCTTCCAGGTTTTCGTCATTGTGAATAAAGCTGCTGTGTGTATTTTCTTGTTGGTTTGTATGTGGATGTGTTTTCACACCAGTTGGGTAGATGTGTAGGGGCACGGTTGCTGCATACTATGTGATGCTGCAGTTTCCTTTGCAATAACATGCCATGCTATCTTGTGAAGTGGCTATGCCATTCTGCAGTCTCCCCAGTAATGAAGGAGAGTTCCTGTTCTGTATCCTCACCAAGGATTGGTAGTGCTGGCTTTTGCTTGTTTGTTGTTTATATAACTGTCCTAATCGATATATAGGCTATCTATCTCATTGCTGTTTTAATTTGCTTTCCTTAGCCTACAGTGCATTACTTTTTTCTCCTAATTCCCTAGTGTTCACCATGTCTTTATATGCTTATTTTCCATCAGAATATCTACTATTGGGAGGTATTACTACATATATTTGTCTATTTGCTAAATGTAGTTTATTTTCTTACTTTTGAATTTCGCAAGTTCTTGGTATATTTTGCATGCAGGTTCTTCTTCAGATATGTGTTTTGCAAATACTTTCTTTAAAGATAAGTCTGGCAAGGATGCCCTCTCTCACTGCTCCTTTTTAACATAGTATTGGAAGTTCTGGCCAGGGCAATCAGGCAAAATAAAGAAATAAAGGGTATTCAAATAGGAAGAGAGGAAGTCAGATTGTCTCTGTTTGCAGATGACATGATTCTGTATTTAGAAAACCCCATCATCTCAGCCCCAAAACTCCTTAAGCTGATAAGCAACTTCAGCAAAGTCTCAGGGTACAAAATCAATGCGCAGCAATCACAGGCATTCCTATACACCAACAATAGACAAGCGGAGAGCTGAATCATGAATGAACTCCCATTCACAATTGCTACAAAGAGAATAAAATACCCAGGAATACAACTTACAAGGGACTTGAAGGACCTCCTCAATGAGAACTACAAACCACTGCTCAAGGAAATAAGAGAAGACACAAACAAATGAAAAAACATTCCATCCTCATAGATAGGAAGAATCAATATTGTGAAACTGGTCATACATTGGTCATAAATCCAAAGTAATTTATGGATTCAGTGCTATGCCCATCAAACTACCATTGACATTCTTCATAGAATTAGAAAAAAACTACTTTAAATTTCATATGGAACCAAAAAAGAGCCTGTATAGCCAAGACAATCCTAAGCAAAAAGAACAAAGCCGGAGGCATCATGCTACCTGACTTCAAACTGCACTACGAGGCTACAGTAGCCAAAACAGAGATATAGACCAATGGAACAGAACAGAGACCTCAAAAATAACAAGACACATCTACAACCATCTGATCTTCAACAAACCTGGCAAAAACAAGCAATGGGGAAAGGATACCCTCTGTAATAAATGGTGCTGGGAAAACTGGCTAGCCATATGCAGAAAACTGAAACTGGACCCCTTCCTTACACCTTATAAAAAAATTAACTCAAGATGGATTAAAGACTTAAATGTAAAACCCCAAACCACAAAAACCCTAGAAGAAAACCTAGGCAATACCATTCAGGACATAGGCATGGGCAAAGACTTCGTGACTAAAACACCCAAAGCAATTTCCACAAAAGCCAAAATTGACAAATGGGATCCAATTAAACTAAAGAGCTTCTGCACAGCAAAAGAAACTACCGTCAGAGTGAACAGGCAACCTACAGAATGGGGGAAAATTTTTGCAATCCATTCATCTGACAAAGGTCTAATTTCCAGAATCTACAAGGAACTTAAACAAATTTACAAGACAAAACAACCCCATCCAAAAGTGGGCAAAGGATATGAACAGACACTTCTCAAAAGAAGACATTTATGTGGCCAAAAAACATATGAGAAAAAGCTCAACATCACTGATCATTAGAGAAATGCACATCAAAACCACAGTGAGATAACATCTCACACCAGTCAGAATGACAATTATTAAAAAGTCAAGAAACAATAGATGCTGATGAGGCTGTGGAGAAATAGGAATGCTTTTACACTGTTGGTGGGAATGTAAATTAGTTCAACCATTGTGGAAGACAGTGTGGCGATTCCTTAAGGATCTAGAACCAGAAACACCATTTGACCCAGCAATCTCATTACTGGGTATATACCCAAAGGAATATAAATCATTCTACTATAAAGACACATGTACACGTATGTTTATTACAGCACTATTTACAATAGCAAAGACATAGAACCAACCCAAATGCCCATCAATGATAGACCGGATAAAGAAAATGTGATACATATACACTGTGGAATACTACACAGCCATAAAAAAGGATGAGTTCATGTCCTTTGCAGGGACATGGATGAAGCTGGAAACCATCATCCTTGTTTGTTTGGGGGGTGAGATTTATTGGCTCTGTAAGCAGAACATGAACTTTTGCCCATTTATAAAATCAGATTGTCGGCTGGAAGCAGTGGTTCCTGCCTATAATCCCAGCACTTTGGGAAGCTGAGATGGCAGATAGCCTGAGGTCAGGAGTTCGAGACCAGGCTGGCCAACATGGTGAACCCCTGTCTCTACTAAAAATACAAAAATTAGCCAGGCGTGATGGTGGGCGCCTGTGATCCCACCTACTTGGGAGGCTGAGGCAGGAGAATCGCTTGAACCTGGGAGGTGGAGGTTGCAGTGAGCCGAGATTGTGCCACTGCGCTCCAGCCTGGGCGACAGAGAGAGACTCTGTCTCAAAAAAAAAAAAAAAAAAAAATCAGATTGTCATTATCTTCCTTATTGCTTTTAAGAGTTCTTTATGTATTCTTGATATAAGTCCCTTGTCAAATAATTGTGTGGCAAATACCTTCATCCAGTGTGCCTTAAATGTTCTTCTTTTGGTGAACAAAGTTCTTAAGTCTAATTCATCAATCTTTTCTCTAACGGTTAATGCTTTTTGTATTCTGTGTAAGACATTGTTTATTCCAAGATGATGAAGATACTCTCCTATGTTTTCCTGCAGAAGCTTTATTGTTGTATCTTTCACACTAAATAGAAACCCTCCTTAAAATCACCAACTCCTACTGCGTTCTTAAAATATTTTGCTAAACCTTTCGAAGATTCTGGCACCACAACACTCCCTTCCCAGCCTCAAACCTTTTGGGGAGGTGGGGACAGAGAAAGAAAGAAGCTGGCAGGGAAAACCCAGCCTCAGCCAAGACCTAGCCCAGATAGTAAATTAGCAGGGCTGGGAGTCTCCGTCATATCAGCAGTCATATGTCTTAAAACCAGAATCTACCCAGATTATATATATATCTTGTATCTGCCACCGCCATTACCTTCTTTTCACTTTATGTCAAAAAAAGAAAAAGAATCCCAGCACTGAGGCAGGAGGATTGCTTGAGGCCAGGAGTTTTAAGTCTGCAGTGAGCTGTGATAGCGCCACTCCACTCCAGCCTGGGTGACAGAGGGAGACCCTCTCTGAAAAAAAGAAAAGAAAAGAAAACCTGTCGTGTTACTGACCAGTAATAGGGGCTCCCAAAGTATAAACTCGCCTCAGACCCCTGTTTGTTCTTCCTGCTACCCTGTCCATTCTGCCTCCGCCCCGTTCCGAGGCTGGACCATACCATGAAGGAAGGCCCCTTGGTTACAGCCTCCCCAGCCCATCAGCCATGCTGCCAAGAACACTGGAAAGAATAAAAAGCTAGAGGGAGGTGGCTGCCTGCAGGAGGTTTAGCATAAAGAAAATAGGAATGGTAACAGGAAATTGAAGAAAACAGTTAAAAAGAGTAGTCATTCAAGAATGACTCCACTGATGCCACCTGTGCTGTCCCCCACCTGACAGAAATGGACCGAGGCAGCTGCCAGAGTGGATATGCAAAGGCAATTCACATTTTCATTAGTGCCCTTTTATGATGTAACCTAGTCATAATGAGATTGCAGGGAAGAGATAGAAAATAAGATGCTTCCAATCTTGATCATAAGAATAGTATTTCCTGCTGGTGTGATTGTGTGTGTGTGTGTGTGTGTGTGTGTGTGTGTGTGTGAATATTTTGGATTAGTTTTCAAAACATTTTACATTTGATGAAACCCAGAACTCATTTTGCCTGGAGTAATTTTTATTAAATTGTTAAATCTCTGTAAAATTAGAAATATAAATATGTGTCTGCTTTATTTACTCTTCACAAAATATGGTGTCTAGACCTGTTTGTCTATGATGCCTCATAGGCTTGTTCTCTCCGAATTAGGAAGCCAAAAAAAAGTGGTGAAAGTCAGATGGTTCATAGTCTTTTTGAAAACCAATAGCCATGTGCATTTTACTTAAAATAACTTTTTTTTACCTCACCAAAGTACAGCATGATAGGTTATGTTCAGTCCCTCTCTCTCTCCGTGTGTGTGTGTGTACATATATATTTTATTTTAGATTGTGGGGGGGGTACCTGTGCAGGTTTGTTACATTGCTATATTGTGTGATGCTGAGGTTTGGGGTACAGTTGATCCCATCACTCAAGTAGTGAGCATAGTATTCAATGGTTAGCTTTTCAGGCCTTGTCCCCCACCTGCCTCACCCCTCTCGGAGTCCCTAGTGTCTGTTGTTCCCATCTTTGTGTCTCTGTGTACTCTATGTTTAGCTCCCATTGATAAGTGAGAACATACAGTATTTGGTTTTCTGTTCGTGCCTTAGTTTGCTTAAGATAATGGTCTCCAGCTGCATCTATCTTGCTGCCAAGGACATGATTTCCTTCTTTTTTATGGCTGTGTAGTATTTCATGGTGTATATGTACCATATTTTCTTTATCCAGTCTATCATTGATGGGTATTTAGGTTCATTCCATGTCTTTGCTATTGTGACTAGTGTTGGAATGAACATATGAGTGCACATGTCTTTTTGGTGCAATGATTTGTTTTCTTTTGGGTACATATCCAGTAATGAGATTGCTGGGTCGAATGTTAGCTCTGTTTGAAGATCTTTGAGAAATCTCCAAACTGTTTTCTACACTGGCTAAACTAATTTACATTTCCACCAGCAGTGTATAAGTGCTCCCTTTTCTCTGCAGCCTCATCAGCATCTGTTATTTGTTTGACTTTTTAGTAGCCATTCTGACTAATGTGAGAAGGCATCTCATTGTGGTTTTGATTTGCATTTCTCTGATGATGAGTGATGATCAGCATTTTTTCATATGTTTGTTGGCCACTTGTATGTCTTCTTTTGAAAAGTGTCTATTCATGTCCTTTGCCCATTTTTTAATGGGGTTGTTTTTTGCTTGTTGATTTAAGTTTTTCTTATAGATTCTGAATATTAGATACATCGTTTGTGAATATTTCTCCCATTCTGTAAGTTGTCTATTTACTCTGTTGATAGTTTTCTTTGCTGTGCAGAAGCTCTTTAGTTTAATTAGATTCCACCTCTTTTGGTTGTTATTGCAATTGCTTTTGGAGACTTAACCAAAAATTCTTTGCCAAGGCCAATGTCGAGAAGGGTATTTCCTAGGTTTTCTTCTATAAATTTAATAGTTTGAGGTCTTGCATTTTTTTTGTGTGTGTGTTGGAGTCTCATTCTGTCGCCCAGGCTGGAGTGCAGTGGTGCGATCTCAGCTCACTGCAAGCTCCGCCTCCTGGGTTCACACCATTCTCCTGCCTTAGCCTCCCGAGTAGCTGGGACTACAGGCTCCCGCCACCATGCCTGGCTGATTTTTTTTGTATTTTTAGTAGAGATGGGGTTTCACCGTGTTAGCCAGGATGGTCTCGATCTCCTGACCTTGTGATCTGCTTGCCTCGGCCTCCCAAAGTGCTGGGATTACAGGCGTGAGCCACTGCACCTAGCCAATGTTTTTTTTTTTTTTTTTGAGACTATTTTATTTTTTGTAGAGGAGTGGTTTCACTATGTTGCCCAGGCATGTCTTGAACTCCTGGGCTCAAGTGATCCTCCCACCTCAGCCTCCCAAAGTGTTGGGATTACAGTTACAGGTGTGAGCCACTATGCCCAGCCTTTTTATCTTTTGATAATAACCCTTTAACTGGGGTGAGATGCTATCTCATTGGGTTTTGATTTGCATTTCTCCTATTATTAGTGATATTGAAGGATTATTATATTTAATAACAGCTTTATTGAAATATAATTTACATGCCATAAAATTTACCCTTTTAAAATATTTTAGGCCAGGTGTGGTGGCTCATGCCTGTAATGCCAGCACTTTGGGAGGCCAAGGCGGGCAGATCACTTGAACTCAGGAGTTCAAGACCAGCTTGGGCAACATAGTGAAACCCCATCTCTACAAAAAATATAAAAATTAGCCAGGTGTGGTGGTGTGTGCCTCTAGTCCCAGCTACTTGGGAGTTTGAGGCAGGAGGATTGCTTGAGCTCAGGAGGCGGAGGTTGCAGTGAGCTGAGATCACACCACTGCACTCCAGCCTCAGTAGCAAAGTGAGACTGTGTCTCAAAAAACAAACTAACAAAAATTAAAATAAAATATTTTAAAGTGGTTTTTGGTATACTCACAGACTTATGCAACCATCTTCACTATTTCATTTCAGAACCTTTTTATTACCCCCAAATGAAACCCCGTATGCATTAGCAGTCATTACCCATTTTCTCCTTCCTCCCAGCCCCTGGCAACCACTAATCTATTTTTCATCTCTTTAGATTTGCCTATTCTGGACATTACACATAAATGTAGCCACATAATATGTGGCCTTTTGTGACTAGCTTCTTGCATTAAGCATAATGTCTTCAAGGTTCATCCATGTTGCAACATCTAGCAGTAGTTTATTCCTTTTTTTGTTTGTTTGTTTTTAATTTTTTTTTTTTTTTAGAGGCAGGGTCTCACTCACTCTGTCACCCAGGCTGGGGTGCAGTGGTGCTATCATAGGTCGCTACTGCCTTCAGCCCCTGGGCTCAAGGGATCCTTCCACCTCAGCCTCCCACATAGCTGGGACTACAGGTACATGCCACCATGCCTCACTAATTTTTTAAATTTTTGTAGAGATGTGGTCTTATTGTCTTGCCAAGGTTGGTCTCAAACCTGCCAAGCAGTTTCAAACCACTTGACCTCAAGTGATCCTCCCACCTCTGCCTCCCAAAGCGTTGGGGTTATAGGCACGAGCCACCATACCTGCTCTTCATTTCTTTTTATTGCCAATATCATTCTATTATATAGATATACCACATTTATCTATTCATCAGTTGATGGATATTTGGGTTGTTTCTACTTTTTGGTTATTAATAATCCTCCTGTGGGCATCCATCTACATATTTTTGTGTGGATATATGTTTTCAGTTTTCTTGAGTATCTACCTAGAAGTGGAATGGCTGGGTGATATGATAACTCATTGTTTAACATTTGAGGAACTGCCAAACTGTTTTCCAAAGTGGCTGGACCATTTAACATTCCCAGCAGCAGTGTATGACAATTTCAATTTTCCCATGCCCTCATCAACACTTTTGACTGTCCATCCTTTTCTAGATGGGGTAGAGAGGTGATCCCACTCTGTTGCCCAGGCTGAAGTACAGTGGCATGATCATAGCTCACTGCAGCCTCGAACTCCTGGACTTATAGGATCCTTCTGCCGCAGCCTCCTGAGGGAAATACAAATTAAAACCACAATGAGATACCACTTCACACCTACTAGGATGGCTCCAATCAAAAGGATGGACAGGCTGGGTACAGTGGCTCACTCCTGTAATCCCGCACTTTGGGAGGCCGAGGTGGGTGGATCACTTGAGGTCAGGAGTTTGAGACTGGCCTGGACAACATGATGAAATCCTGTCTCTACTAAAATACAAAAAATTAGCCAAGTGTGGTGGTGGGCACCTGTAATCCCAGCTATTCAGGAGAGTGAGGCAAGAGAATCACTTGAACCCAGGAGGTGGAGGTTGCAGTGAGCTGAGATCGCACCACTGCACTCTAGCCTGGGCGATAGAATGAGACTAAGTCTTTAAAAAAAAAAAAAAAAAAAAGGATGGACAGAGTCAGGCATGGTGCCTCACCCCTGTAATCCCAGCAGTTTGGGAGGCCAAGGCAGGTGGATCTCGTTAGCTCAGGATTGGAGACCAGCCTGGGTGACATGGTGAAACCCCGTCTCCATAAAAAGTACAAAAATTGGCTGAGCGCAGTGGCTCACACCTGTAATCCCAGCACTTTGGGAGGCCGAGGCAGGTGGATCACGAGGTCAGGAGTTCGAGACCAGTTTGACCACATGGTAAAACCCCGTCTTTACTAAAAATACAAAAAATTAGCCAGGTGTGATGGTGCGCACCTGTAGTCCCAGCTACTTGGGAGGCTGAAGCAGGAGAATCGCTTTAACCCGGGAGGCAGAGGTTGCAGTGAGTCAAGATCGCGCCATTGCACTCCAGCCTGGGTGACAGAAACTCTGTCTCAAAAACAAAAGAAAAATCAACTCCTCAAACATCCACCCTTTTTGGCTTCTTCCTCTCCATAATCATGAACAATCTTCCCTATTTTGAAAACCCTATTGTCTGACTTTGCTGCCAGCTCTAGCTGTCATCTGATTTACCCCCTTCCTCTCAAGGTTAGACTTCTCCAGAAAGGGTGCTGCCCTCAATTCCTCAGCACACTCCTGTCTCCTCCAGCCCCCGCTGTCTGCCCTCTGCTCACACAGTGGCAGTTCCCAGTGGTTTCCTAGCTGCTGAGGTCAGTGAGATTTTTTTCAGTGCCCTCTGGCTGCTCTGCTGCATTCAAGGCCATCACTCCCCTTATCCCCCCTGCAGCCTCCATGACCATCTCCTCTTCTGGCGTCTGTTCTGCTGCTCTCACATGTTGCCCGTGGCCATCCACACTCTCCCTGGATATCTTGTTTGTGTCTCCAACTCTCACGCTCACAAATGCTTGTAAATTGTATTTACAGATCCTTGTTTCTAACTGCCCAGTGGAATGTACCTGTGTATCCTTTAACATCCCCGATTCAACATTCAAACCCAGACCGCTCTCCCACAGCACAGCATGACAATAGAATGTACCTGTGTATCCTTTAACATCCCCGATTCAACATTCAAACCCAGACTGCTCTCCCACAACACAGCATGGTCTTCACCACTCTTTTTCCTTTTCTTTTTTTTTCTTTTTTTGAGAAGGAGTCTCACTCTTTCACCCCGGCTGGAGTGCAGTATCACAATCTTGGCTCACTGCAACCTCCGCCTCCTGAGTTCAAGCAATTCTCCTGCCTCAGCCTCCCGAGCAGCTGGGTTTGCAGGTGCCCACCACCATACCTAGCTGATTTTTGTATTTTTTAGTAGAGACGGGGTTTCACAATGTTGGCCAGGCTGGTCTCGAACTCCTGACCTCCGATGATCTGGCCTCCTCAGCTTCCCAAAGTTCAGGGATTACAGACATGAGCCATCACGCCCAACCCTAAAGTGGACTTTTTACACAATCCAACCCCCTCTTAGCTTGTGGGAGGGGAATGAGGCCTCAAACAGTTAAATACTTGCACAGAGACACATGACTGGTGCCAGAGTTGAAAACCCCCTCCCGTGCTCTTTCCGCCACACCAAGCAGCATTTCAGCGGCTTTTGTGCTTTCGGCTGCTGTTATAATATATAATCGTAGACTGCCACATTTTCATATTTGAGTACTTGGCCAATCTATAAAATTATAAGGTTTTATATTTCTCATATATCGGTGAGCTCCCTTTGTGTCTAATTCAGGAGTTACTACATAGTTTGTGCTCAAGAAATATGCAATGGATGAATGAAATGAGATACAATTACCTTACAGGTTTTCCCTGCTTAGGGCTTAGCCCAGTGCAGGGCAAATGGAGGCGCTCACTCAGAAGATATTTAGTGGTTGGATAATAACGGGGCATCATTAAATAGCAGGCTGAGGTGTTGGGATTCTCTGAGCATTGGGGAGCCCCACTACCAGTTCTGGACAGAAGAGTAAAATCAGGAAAGCGCCATTTTGGAAGAATTAAATCAGTGGCAGCAGAAGGAAGACATGGGGGAGGCTAGAGCTCCAGGAGGGAAGACATGAGGGATTGGTCTGAGGTGGTGGACAAGCCAAGCACATTTTGAAGGCAGAAAGGACAGGGTGGCTGCGATACAGGAAAGGGAGGAGGAGGAGGATTAGGCAGAGGCTGGACTGTGGTGGGAAAGCGGTGCTGCTATTGAAACATGGAGCATCTGGGTGGGGAGGGGGTGAGAGACCACAATCAGAGTGCCGCGTGCGGGACCTCAGCTTGCTTCTCTGAATCACCCTTTCCAGTAGGAGTTTTCAGGAAACCGACTTGAAACCCATTAAATGTCAATATCCAAACCCAGGGTGTCTGACCTCAAATATTCCTTCATCCCTCAGTGCCGCCCAAACATAGGGGAAGGAGACAGATTGGGAGTCAAGGTTACAAAATTAAAATGTACTTGTAGTGATTTGAGTTGATGGTGACAGATCATTATAGCTCTAACAGGCCCACAATATTTTCCCTCTTAGATTAGGAGTGTTCAGAAAATTATGACCATAGGTCCTTTTTCCTGTCTCCCTCCATCTCAGAAAGAACTACAGTTTGATTCAAGAAAGGAGTTCCCAGCAGTCAGTTCAGAGGCCCCGGAATGGATGAGTTCTTCTGTTGGGCAGCTCTATAGGGAACTCTATGGTCTTTGAGCCTCTAATCTAGAACTGAAGACAGATGAGATGACTTTTCTCAGGTTCCTTCCAGTTCTCAGGGTGAGAAAGACGTCTCGTTAGCTCTCTGCATTGCAGTGACAACACCTCTCTTTCCTGTGGATCCTGCTGTGATTTACGCCTCTCTTTCCTGTGGATCCTGCTGTGATTTACGCCTCTCTTTCCTGTGGATCCTGCTGTGATTTACGCCTCTCTTTCCTGTGGATCCTGCTGTGATTTACGCCTCTCTTTCCTGTGGATCCTGCTGTGATTTACGCCTCTCTTTCCTGTGGATCCTGTTTCCTGTGGATCCTGCCTGTTAAATGTTGTTTTAGCTGTGCATGCTGGGTCATGCCTATAATATTAATGTGTTGGGAGGCTGAGGTGGGAGGATTGCTTGAGCCCAGGAGTTCAAGGCTACAGTGAGCTGTGATCATGCCACTGCACTCCTGCCTGGGCAACAGAGCAACATGTGACTCTAAAAAAAAAAAAAAAATTGGGCCGGGCAAGGTGGTTCACACCTGTAATCCCAACACCTTGGGAGGCTGAGGCGGGTGGATCACCTGAGGTCAGGAGTTTGGGACCAGTCTGACCAACACGGTGAAACCGTGTCTCTACTAAAAATACAAAATTAGCTGGGCGTGATGGCACACCCCTGTACTCCCAGCTACTCAGGAGGCTGAGGCAGGAGAATCATCTGAACCCAGGAGGTGGAGGTTGCGGTGAACCAAGATCTTGCCATTGCAATCCTGCCTGGGCAACAAGAGCAAAATTCCATTTAAAAAAAAATGAATAAATTTGTTAAGATTTTTTTTTTTTTTTTTCCGAGACAGAGTCTCGCTCTGTCGCTCAGGCTGGAGTGCAGTGGTGTGATCTCGGCTCACTGCAACCTCCACCTCCTTGGTTCAAGCAATTCTCCTGTCTCAGCCTCCCAAGTAGCTGTGACTATAGGTGCCCGCCACCACCCCTGGCTAATTTTTTGTATTTTTAGTAGAGACGGGGTTTCACCATGTTAGCCGGGATGGTCTCAATCCCCTGACCTCTTGATCTGCCCGCCTCAGCCTCCCAAAGTGCTGGGATTACAGGCGTGAGCCACCGTGCCCGGCCAAGAATTTTTTTTTTCATAACTTTAGCTGAAGCCAAATAATTGAATGTAGACTCACAAAGTTCTTGGTCTGGTCAGCCCAGTCCCCTTCAGAGCACAGAGAAGGAACCCCCTTCAGCTCTGTCATTACTTCCTCCCGAGCAGGCTGGGGTGTTTTCTCAGACTGCTGCATGCCAGGCCTCAGCAAGGTGCTAGACATCTGGTGAGCAAGGAGGGCTCAGTCCCTTTCTCCAGTGAATCAGACAAGTAAATGTAGAGTCACAATGCCTCGTGGTACATGCTCTGATAGGGCACACACAGGGTACCAGGGGCACATCTCTGCTCTCCAGCTCCTCTTTGAGAAAATGGAAAAAGTGCACATTGAGGACATTTTTTAAAAGCCTTGGGCTGATGTCTCTCTGGTCTTCAACACGCACAAGTCATCTCCCTTGGGCTTATTACTTCAGTGGATGAAGTGCTTTTATTGGCATGGATGTGGGGTTTTTTGGTTGTGGGATTTTTTTTTTCTCCCAGAAACCCTATATTAGCTTTCAAAATCAAGGAGAAAGGAGTTTTAGTTGTATGCTTTTAGTATTGTCAGCACAGAGGCCACGTGTTGCCAGGAGAGTTTATTCCTAAGTACCATCCTTACTTTCTGCCTCCGCTTGGTCTCCGCAGCGGTGGGGACGGGCCCGCCCTGTGAAACACCAGAACTGTCAGAACTGTTGGCTCTGAGGCAGGCGTGGTGGCTCACACCTGTAATCCCAGTACTTTGGGAGGCCAAGGCAGGAGGACTGCTTGAACTCAGAAGTTTGAGAACAGCCTGGGCAACATAGTGACACCCCGTCTCTACTAAAAATAAAAAAAATTAGCCAGGAGTGGCGGTGCAGGCCTGTGGTCCCAGCTGTTCAGGAGGCTGAGGTGGGAGGATTGCTTGAGCCCAGGAGACTGAGGCTGCAGTGAGCTATGATTATACCACTGCATCCAGCCTGGGTGACAGAGTGAGACTCAGTCTCAAAAGAAAAAAAAAAAAAAAAGAGCCATCGTTCTGTAGGATGTGCAGGAGTGTGGACAGTACAGGGCTGTATCTCTCTTCAGCTTGCAGCTCCACCTTCCAACTTCTTTCTCTCAAAAAAAAAAAAAAAGGTTCTGCCAGGAGGGTGCGGGTGGCCTCCTGACAGCAGCTGTGTTGCTGAGGCCAGGCCTGCCTGCTCTTGGTCCAGGGGGAGAACCAGCCTCTTTAGAGGCTTTGTTCGAGCCCTTTGGGCCCTCTCCTCCTGGCACTGCTTGGCTCAGAAAAGTAGGAACAGAAAGTTCTCCCTTCTCAGAGGCCCTTTCTCACCATCACCTGCTCACTCCCTCCCTCCAGGTCCCTTTGCCCCTGATTGCCCCAAACCCTGGCCTGGAAGCCCTCAGTCTCAGGGGGACTGGGAAGAGGGAAGGACAAAAGGATTGTGACCCTGAAATTCCTGCTCCCTGCTAGCTTTCCTCATCCCTGCTTTTAAGAAGTAAGATAATAATGGTCATTAACTTTTACTGGGCACACGCTCTGGCGCCAGGAACCATCTGAAGCATTTGATGGGCATTTCTTCACTTAAAATGTGAGTACCAACCCCAGAGGAAGGTACTCAGGCACCCTCATTTTGCAGATGAGGATACAGATGCAGTTTCTCAGTGGATTTGAAATTGGGAACATGTCTTTGAAAAGCCATCTGGGCTCTGACTTCCACGTTCTCTCACTTTTTTTTTTTTTTTTTTGAGACGGAGTCTTGCTGTGTCGCCCAGGCTGGAGTGCAGTGGTGCAATCTCGGCTCACGGCAAGCACCGCCTCCTGGGTTCACACCATTCTCCTGCCTCAGCCTCCCGAGTAGCTGGGATTACAGGTGCCCACCACCACGCCTGGCTAATTTTTTGTATTTTTAGTAGAGACGGGGTTTCACCGTGTTAGCCAGGATGGTCTCGATCTCCTGACCTCGTGATCCACCCACCTCAGCCTCCTAAAGTGCTGGGATTACAGGCGTGAGCATCGCACCTGGCCACTCACTTCTTCCAACTTTTCCCATAGAACATTCACTCTGAATCAATCCAGGAAAAGGGCAGCCAGCCACCAGGGTTCCCGCCACGTGCCCTCCTGATGTGCTGGTGTTCACTCTCATATCTTGACTGGATACCACTTTACCCCCATCTAGCTCTGTAATCCTTTTCTAAAGTCCTGACACAGTATTCTTCTGTCTCCCTCCTGTCCCCTGCCCCTAGGACCCTGCTAGGATCTTTGAGCTTGTGGAGGTGGTTGGCAATGGAACCTACAGACAGGTGTACGAGGTGAGATGAATGGTGTGGAAGTATGACCTCCACATCTGCAGGGCACTCTTGGGAGGAGTGGAAGGAAGTAGGTTTCTGGTCTGTAGGTCTGAGGGGGGCTATGGGAGATGCCAGAGGCTGGGGCCCTGGAAAGGTAGAGGCGGGGAGAGGAAAGAGCACCCAGGAGGAGGCACTGTTGATGCCTCTCTCTACCTGAGTGCAGATAGGGGGAGCTGCTCCAGCGGGGAATGAGGTGGCCTGACCACTGCTCACACTTGGATAGGGGGAGCTGCTCCAGCGGGGAATGAGGTAGCCTGACCACTGCTCACACTTGGATAGGGGGAGCTGCTCCAGCGGGGAATGAGGTGGCCTGACCACTGCTCACACTTGGATAGGGGGAGCTGCTCCAGCGGGGAATGAGGTGGCCTGACCACTGCTCACACTTGGATAGGGGGAGCTGCTCCAGCGGGGAATGAGGTGGCCTGACCACTGCTCACACTTGGATAGGGGGAGCTGCTCCAGCGGGGAGTGAGGTGGCCTGACCACTGCTCACACTTGGATAGGGGGAGCTGCTCCAGCGGGGAGTGAGGTGGCCTGACCACTGCTCACACTTGGATAGGGGGAGCTGCTCCAGCGGGGAGTGAGGTGGCCTGACCACTGCTCACACTTGGATAGGGGGAGCTGCTCCAGCGGGGAGTGAGGTGGCCTGACCACTGCTCACACTTGGATAGGGGGAGCTGCTCCAGCGGGGAGTGAGGTGGCCTGACCACTGCTCACACTTGGATAGGGGGAGCTGCTCCAGCGGGGAGTGAGGTGGCCTGACCACTGCTCACACTTGGATAGGGGGAGCTGCTCCAGCGGGGAGTGAGGTGGCCTGACCACTGCTCACACTTGGATAGGGGGAGCTGCTCCAGCGGGGAGTGAGGTGGCCTGACCACTGCTCACACTTGGATAGGGGGAGCTGCTCCAGCGGGGAGTGAGGTGGCCTGACCACTGCTCACACTTGGATAGGGGGAGCTGCTCCAGCGGGGAATGAGGTGGCCTGACCACTGCTCACACTTGGATAGGGGGAGCTGCTCCAGCGGGGAATGAGGTGGCCTGACCACTGCTCACACTTGGATAGGGGGAGCTGCTCCAGCGGGGAATGAGGTGGCCTGACCACTGCTCACACTTGGATAGGGGGAGCTGCTCCAGCGGGGAATGAGGTGGCCTGACCACTGCTCACACTTGGATAGGGGGAGCTGCTCCAGCGGGGAGTGAGGTGGCCTGACCACTGCTCACACTTGGATAGGGGGAGCTGCTCCAGCGGGGAGTGAGGTGGCCTGACCACTGCTCACACTTGGATAGGGGGAGCTGCTCCAGCGGGGAATGAGGTGGCCTGACCACTGCTCACACTTGGATAGGGGGAGCTGCTCCAGCGGGGAATGAGGTGGCCTGACCACTGCTCACACTTGGATAGGGGGAGCTGCTCCAGCGGGGAATGAGGTGGCCTGACCACTGCTCACACTTGGATAGGGGGAGCTGCTCCAGCGGGGAATGAGGTGGCCTGACCACTGCTCACACTTGGATAGGGGGAGCTGCTCCAGCGGGGAATGAGGTGGCCTGACCACTGCTCACACTTGGATGGGGGAGCTGCTCCAGCGGGGAATGAGGTGGCCTGACCACTGCTCACACTTGGATGGGGGAGCTGCTCCAGCGGGGAGTGAGGTGGCCTGACCACTGCTCACACTTGGATGGGGGAGCTGCTCCAGCGGGGAGTGAGGTGGCCTGACCACTGCTCACACTTGGATGGGGGAGCTGCTCCAGCGGGGGGTGAGGTGGCCTGACCACTGCTCACACTTGGATAGGGGGAGCTGCTCCAGCGGGGAGTGAGGTGGCCTGACCACTGCTCACACTTGGATAGGGGGAGCTGCTCCAGCGGGGAGTGGGGTGTCCTGACCACTGCTCACACTTGGATAGGGGAGCTGCTCCAGCGGGGAGTGAGGTGTCCTGACCACTGCTCACACTTGGATAGGGGGAGCTGCTCCAGCGGGGAGTGAGGTGTCCTGACCACTGCTCACACTTGGATAGGGGGAGCTGCTCCAGCGGGGAGTGAGGTGTCCTGACCACTGCTCACACTTGGATAGGGGGAGCTGCTCCAGCGGGGAGTGAGGTGGCCTGACCACTGCTCACACTTGGATAGGGGGAGCTGCTCCAGCGGGGAGTGAGGTGGCCTGACCACTGCTCACACTTGGATAGGGGGAGCTGCTCCAGCGGGGAGTGAGGTGGCCTGACCACTGCTCACACTTGGATAGGGGGAGCTGCTCCAGCGGGGAGTGAGGTGGCCTGACCACTGCTCACACTTGGATAGGGGGAGCTGCTCCAGCGGGGAGTGAGGTGGCCTGACCACTGCTCACACTTGGATAGGGGGAGCTGCTCCAGCGGGGAGTGAGGTGGCCTGACCACTGCTCACACTTGGATAGGGGGAGCTGCTCCAGCGGGGAGTGAGGTGGCCTGACCACTGCTCACACTTGGATAGGGGGAGCTGCTCCAGCGGGGAGTGAGGTGGCCTGACCACTGCTCACACTTGGATAGGGGGAGCTGCTCCAGCGGGGAGTGAGGTGGCCTGACCACTGCTCACACTTGGATAGGGGGAGCTGCTCCAGCGGGGAGTGAGGTGGCCTGACCACTGCTCACACTTGGATAGGGGGAGCTGCTCCAGCGGGGAGTGAGGTGGCCTGACCACTGCTCACACTTGGATAGGGGGAGCTGCTCCAGCGGGGAGTGAGGTGGCCTGACCACTGCTCACACTTGGATAGGGGGAGCTGCTCCAGCGGGGAGTGAGGTGGCCTGACCACTGCTCACACTTGGATAGGGGGAGCTGCTCCAGCGGGGAGTGAGGTGGCCTGACCACTGCTCACACTTGGATGGGGGGAGCTGCTCCAGCGGGGAGTGAGGTGGCCTGACCACTGCTCACACTTGGATGGGGGGAGCTGCTCCAGCGGGGAGTGAGGTGGCCTGACCACTGCTCACACTTGGATGGGGGGAGCTGCTCCAGCGGGGAGTGAGGTGGCCTGACCACTGCTCACACTTGGATGGGGGGAGCTGCTCCAGCGGGGAGTGAGGTGGCCTGACCACTGCTCACACTTGGATGGGGGGAGCTGCTCCAGCGGGGAGTGAGGTGGCCTGACCACTGCTCACACTTGGATGGGGGGAGCTGCTCCAGCGGGGAGTGAGGTGGCCTGACCACTGCTCACACTTGGATAGGGGGAGCTGCTCCAGCGGGGAGTGAGGTGGCCTGACCACTGCTCACACTTGGATAGGGGGAGCTGCTCCAGCGGGGAGTGAGGTGGCCTGACCACTGCTCACACTTGGATAGGGGGAGCTGCTCCAGCGGGGAGTGAGGTGGCCTGACCACTGCTCACACTTGGATAGGGGGAGCTGCTCCAGCGGGGAGTGAGGTGGCCTGACCACTGCTCACACTTGGATAGGGGAGCTGCTCCAGCGGGGAGTGAGGTGGCCTGACCACTGCTCACACTTGGATAGGGGGAGCTGCTCCAGCGGGGAGTGAGGTGGCCTGACCACTGCTCACACTTGGATAGGGGGAGCTGCTGCAGCGGGGAGTGAGGTGGCCTGACCACTGCTCACACTTGGATAGGGGGAGCTGCTCCAGCGGGGAGTGAGGTGGCCTGACCACTGCTCACACTTGGATAGGGGGAGCTGCTCCAGCGGGGAATGAGGTGGCCTGACCACTGCTCACACTTGGATAGGGGGAGCGGGGAGTGAGGATGCTCAGGGTGAATGCTGCCTCTGATTGGAGCCTCCTGGGGCCTGTGGCTTTTTCATCTCCAGACAGAGTGCTGGATACTGTCACAAGTCTCTTCTGCATCTCTAGCCCTGTGTTTCCTGTGTCACTGAGACCACCTGCCTTTCTCTTAGGCTACTTCTCTTGCAAACTTTGGGGAAACAGACACCCCACCCGCAATCTCTTGCCTTGTTGTTGCCGTGGGAATAGTGGTGCCATCTGCTCCTGCGTCTCTGGGCTTGGGGTCTTGAATGGCTGAGGATAAAAATTACCCATGGGCTGGCAAAGCCAGTCCATCCCCATGAGGGGCCACCTTCCTCCACCCTGCTCCTCCCCAGGAAGCCTTTGGGCTTTCCTCTCCAAGCCTTAGATGCTCCCACTAGGAATTTCAGAAGGATGTTGGGGGAGGAGAGCAATGGCTGGGACACACTCAAGAAGAGGAAGTTTCTTCCCACTAGGACTGGTGACAGGAGCATTAGCACATGTCGGCTGGCCCGTCTGTGTTTCTCTGAGTTCCCTAAAATCTCAGCTCTGTCTCTGTTCTTTCCCTGTCAACAAGAATAAAAAGCTTTGTGGGTGAAGTTGATTCTGGGAGAGGCCTCCTGGTCCAGAGTTGGTGAGTCAGGAAAGCACCGCAGCATTTTGTCTTGCTTAGGAGAAGAGGGTGAGGCAGAGCCCCTCCCTCCCTAGCCTCCTTCTCGAGCTACTCCCTCCATCCTCCATTAGTGTGGAGAAGTATCTTTCGTGCCCTGCTCTAACTTTCAGACTGTAGAAAGTCCAAGCCAGAGAGGCTGGAACGAACATAAATGTTTCTCCCTCATCTGTCGTGAGTTTTTATGGGAGGAGCCCCTTCGCCTTTATTGAGCCTGTAACTTGGAAGTCCACTATAGGTGGTTTTTCTGTTGGCCATGATGGCTCGGGAGCGCCTCCCTCTGTCCACTCCCACGAACAGCACATTCACTGAGGTGTGTAGCCACAATGAGGGGTACTTTCTTTTTTTCTTATCTTTTTTTCTTTCTTTTTTCCTTTTTTTTTTTTTTTTTTTTTTGAGAAGCAGTCTCGCTTTGTCCCCCAGGTGGCAGTGCAGTGGCACGGTCTCGGCTTGCCTCCCAGGTTCAAGCAATTCTCGTGCCTCAGCCTCCTGAGTAGCTGGGATTATAGGTGCCCACCATGACACCCGGCTAATTTTTGTATTTTTAGTAGAGACGGGGTTTCCCCATGTTGGCCAGGCTGGTCTCGAACTCCTGGTCTCAAGTGATCTGCCTGCCTCGGCCTCCCAAAGTGTTGGGATTACAGGTGTGAGCCACGGCGCCCGGCCGAGGGGCACTTTGTAAGATAGAAAACAGTTGGGCCGGGCACGGTGGCTCATGCCTGTAATCCCAGCACTTTGGGAGGCCGAGGTGGGCGGATCATGAGGTCAAGAGACCGAGACCATCCTGGCTAACACGGTGAAACCCTGTCTCTACTAAAAATATGAAAAATTAGCCGGGCTTGATGGTGGGCGCCTGTAGTCCCAGCTGTCTGGGAGGCTGAGGCAGGAGAATGGCATGAACCCAGGAGGTGGAGCTTGCAGTGAGCTGAGATCGCGCCACTGCACTCTAGTCTGGGCGACAGAGCAAGACTCTGTCTCAAAAAAAGAAAAAAAAGAAAACAGTTAAAAGCTGTGTCTCCTAGAGTCAAGCCCTCTCTGCGTTCGGCTCTCTGAGCATAGACTCAGATCCCTCTGTCCTGCAGGGTCAGCATGTCAAGACTGGGCAGCTGGCTGCCATCAAGGTCACGGATGTCACGGAGGTAGGGAGTGGAGCTGGGCAGTGGGAGGGTTGGACCAGCGAGAAGGGAGTGTGGGGGGAGTCTCAGGGCTCAGCTCCTCCCATTTGCCTAGGACGAGGAGGAAGAGATCAAACAGGGGATCAACATGCTGAAAAAATACTCACCACTGCAACATTGCCATCTACTATGGAGCTTCATCAAGAAGAGTCCCCCGGGAAACGATGACCAGCTCTCGGTGAGAAACGCCCCCCTGCCTGCCCTCCCCCCAGTCCCTGTCTCCGGGCTGTTCACTAGGACTCAGTATCAGTGCCCAGCATCTCTCCTTGCCAGCTACCCTCCCTCTGGTCTACCCAGCCTCCCCTGTCCCTGGACCCAGAGGGGCCTCCTGCCTCAAGGATGGCCCTGCACTCCAGCCCCCATGAATTGCAGCACCTCGTCCTTTGAGTGTTTTGTAGGGAGGGGTCCTGGCGTTTGCCCCAACCCTTCCCCTAACCAGTATCTCACACTGTGCGATCGGCTGTTAATAAATAAATATAATCTTGGCAAAGGCTAGAGAGACTGTGGGGAGGCCGTCCATCAGTTTTCCTGCCTTTGAGCACAGCTCCTGGGAAAGCAACAGAACCAAAATATTTGTGGGAGATAACAGGGCCCAGATCCCTCCCAGCACCCCAGATGCTACAGTGCACCCAGCCCTTCTGTGTCATCATTCAAACCAGAGCCTGCTGCAGAGCTTGGGGCCTCCCCCAAATTCCTCCTGCCTGGCCCAGAACATTCCTAAGAGTCATTCCTCTCCCTAGCCTGGGCACTGGTGCTGACATGTTTTCCCAGCCTCACCCTTTGTGATACTGAGCCCAGTCCCTGAGGATGGAGCAGCAGGGAGTGTGGCAATGGCTGTCGGGAGTTTCGGCGCTGATGCCAGGTCTCCCCTCCCAGCAGCCATTCAGATGACAAGCACTTAGTAAGCACTTCTGTATACTCTGTATAGATGAGCACGAGCCATGGTCCTGGCCTCCAAGGCCCTTTGGCTTTTTGGGAATACACACACACATGCACACAAAGAAAGGGAGAAAGGTGGCAGGGAGGTCTACCTCCCCGGTGTGTGTGGTGGAGATTGTGGCCGGCTAGAGGCATTAGTGGCCAGGCGCCCCCTTCTGGACCTATTGGGCACAGGTCCTCCCCTCCTCTCACTGTGCTCTGCTCTCCAAGGAGTAGGCACATGCAAATTACTTTTATTGCATATGCAAATATACGTGTCCATCCAACCTGTTCCTGCATTGGATGTGGCTTTTAGTGAAAACTTGGACAAGCATGCTGATTCCCAGGAAGACTGGTTGGAGCCATCTTCTCTGCCTCTGGGTCTCAGCTGCTCTCCCTGGGAGGTGCAGACCCAGAGCCCTCCTCATCTCCTGGCCTTGTTACTCTGTGCTGGAGGAGTTTCTCTCCGGGTCTTCCCAGGTTCCCTGTTGCAGCTGTCTAGGTAGACCCTACGCACTCTTTCTGTCTCTAGCGGACCTGGAGAATCACTGATTCTTAGCCCCTTTTCTGCTTCTAAGTCAGGGACTGGCAAACTTTTTCTGTGAAGGGCCAGATGGTAAATATTTCAGGCTTTGCAGGTCATATTTGCTGTCCCAGCTGCTCAGTTCTGTTGTTGTACCACGAAAGCAGCAATAGACAGTACGTAAATGAATGAGCGTGGCTATACCCCCAACGCCTTCACTGAGGTCACTCACGTTTCAATGTTTTTTCACTTTCACATGTCATAAAATACGATTCCTTTTTTTTTTCCCCGCAACCATTTAAAAATGTAAAAACCAGGCCAGATGCAATGGCTCAAGCCTGTAATCCCAGCACTTTGGGAGACTGAGGTGGGTGGATCACCTGAGGTCAGGAGTTCAAAACCAGCCTGGCCAACACGGTGAAACCCCGTCTGTACTGAAAATACAAAAATTATCCAGGCATGGTGGCGGGCACCTCTAATCCCCGCTACTTGGGAGGCTGAGGCAGGAGAATCGCTTGAACCTGGGAGGCGGAGGTTGCAGTAAGACCCTGTCTCAAAAAAAAATAAATAAAAACCATTCTTGACTTGCTGACCACACAGAAGCAGGCCTTGGGCCAGCCCCTGATCCAAAACAGAAGTTCTTTTTTTTTTAGAGACAGCATCTCGCTCTGTTGCACAGGCTGGAGGGCAGTGGCATGATCTCGGCTCACTGCAACTTCTGCCTCCCGTGTTCAAGTGATTCTTCTGCCTCAGCGTCCTGAGTAGCTGGGATTACAGGCGCCCACCACCACGCCAGGCTAATTTTTTGTATTTTTAGTAGAGATGGGGTTTCACCATGTTAGCCAGGATGGTCTCAAACTCCTGACCTCGTGATCCGCCTCCCTCGGCCTCCCAAAGTGCTAGGATTACAGGCATGAGCCACTGCGCCTGGCCCAAAGCAGTAGTTTTTTGTTCTTGTTTTTGTTTTTGAGACAGAGTCTCACTCTGCCACCCAGGCTGGAGTTCAGTGGTGCAATCTCAGCTCACTGCAAGCTCCGCCTCCTGGGTTCATGCCATCTTCCTGCTTCAGCCTCCCAAGTAGCTGGGACTACAGGCGCCTGCCACCATGCCCGGCTAATTTTGTTTTGTTTTTTTTTTTAGTAGAGACGGGGTTTCACCGTGTTAGCCAGGATGGTCTTGAACTCCTGACCTCATGATCCACCCGCCTCGGCCTCCCAAAGTGTTGGGATTACAGGCGTGAGCCACCGTGCCCAGCTGTGAAGCAGTAGTTCTTAACTGCTTTAGGGTTTGGAATCCCAGTGAGAATCTGATGAAAGTACTAGACTCTTCCTCAAGGAAAATGCATATACCTGCATCATTTTGTCTACAGTTTCAGGGATTCCTTGGACTCCTACCCTAAACCCAGCCCCACCCTGCCAGTTCTTTTCCATCTGTATTCCTTCTCCCCCCTCTCTCTCTTTCTCGCTCTTTTTTTATTTTTTTTCCTTTTTTTGAGACAGAGTCTTGCTCACCGTGTTGGCCAGGCTGGTCTTCAACTCCTGACCTCAGGTGATCCGCCTGCCTCAGCCTCCCAAAGTGCTGGGATTACAGGCATGAGCCACCGCACCCAGCCTTTTTCCCTCTCTCTCTTGACTTCAGGAGATCCTGTGGCCTTTGCGAGGCTTCTGCGGCCCTTGCTGTCTAGCTCATACCAGTTCTAGCCCCAAGGTCTCTGGTCCTCCTCCAGGAGTTTAGTGGGGGATCGGGACAGGGGAGGAGGGGCTTGTCTGACTCATACTTTTCCTTTCGGTACCTTCCTGGGATCCTAGCTGGTGATGGGGTTCTGTGGTGCTGGTTCAGTGACTGACCTGGTAAAGAACACGAAAGGCAACGCCCTGAAGGAGGACTGTATCGCCTACATCTGCAGGGAGATCCTCAGGGTGAGTTCAAGGCCCCTCCCCTTGTCTTCTCCTCCTCTGCTACCCTGGCTGGAGCTTCTCCATGAGCAAAGATCCTCCCTGCACTGGGAGGAGACATCACTGCCCTCTTTAGGGAGCAGCAGGCCTGATGCGGGTGGGATGTGGAAGCAGGGTCCCCACCTTGAGAAGTCTCAGGCTGTTGGATGAGACAAGCTCCTCTGTTTCCAAGCTCTGCCGCTTCTCCACCTGTAACCCTGCAACTGCTGGGAATTCACCTGCAGCCACCTCTCTGAGGAAGCTCTCCAGGACAGCTCAGCTTGCTTGGGCTCCTGGTGGAGAGGATCTGCTCCTTCAGCCCAGCCCTGTCCAGACTGATTGCTCCTTGTCCCCTCAGCTCACTCCCCACTTACTCTTTCCCACCCCGTCCAACAGCATGGCTAATTTTCCCTGCTCTCCTGTCCCAGGGTCGGGCGCATCTCCATGCCCACGAGGTGATCCGTCGAGACATCAAGGGGCAGAATGTGCTGCTGACAGAGAATGCTGTGGTCAAGCTAGGTGCGCCAGCTCCTTCTGAGGCTGATGGGGCCCTTTCACCTCCAGAACAGAGAATGAGGGGCCCCCTTTTCCCCTCTGGTGGCTCAGGCCCAACTCCCTCCCTACTGGGGAGGCTCACTCCCTCCCCTTTCCCCTGTCCCCCTGGAATGCCTTGCCTCCTGCTGAAAATCCCTCGGGAAGCTCTTCACCTGTCACCTGTTACGGGCCAGGTGCTCTGCAGGTTGCTCTGGGGAGATGGGATCTGACGACCCTCCTGCCTGGGCTAATGTCCGTGATCCTTTCACCTGGGTTTTCTCTAAGATGCAGGAAGATGGAATCGGGTTCTTCAGGGTGTTGTTGGGGTAAAGGAGGGTGCTGGGGTGTCTGGGTCGGGCCAGGACCACAGCTGGCTCAGGCGAGTCCTGTGTGCATGCAGGGATGTGAGGCAAGGAAGCAGAGGTGACTCCGCATGCTGACCCCTCCCTCTGTGTCTTCACAGTGGATTTTGGGGTGAGTGCTCAGCTGGACCGCACCATGGGCAGCCGGAACACTTTCACTGGGACTCCCTACTGGATGGCTCTAGAGGTCATCGCCTGTGATGAGAACCCTGATGCCACCTACGATTACAGGGTATGGAGTGGAAAGTTGGGAGCATGGGGGCTGCCAAGGGCAGGAAGCAATATGGGGACCGTGGGGCCTGAGCAGGCTGGGGAACAGAGGAAGGTCGGATGATGTTAGCAGTGAGGGGCTGGGGAACATCTTATGGCAAGGCAGGTGTGGGTGGGAAGATGGGATGGGTTGGAGGGCACTGCTGCAGGAAGGGGTGTGGCCCAGGAAGGCTCCTGAGAGGCCAGGATGGTGGGTGAAGAGAGGTTGCACGGCAGAGTTGTCAGGAATATTCACTTGTTCCTTCTCTCCCGTCTATAGAGTGACATTTGGTCTCTAGGAATCACAGCCATCGAGATGGCAGAGGGAGCCCCCCATAAGTTCTGAGTCTGCCGGGAGTAGGAGGGGAGGGAAGGGAAGGGCCCAGAGAGCGGCTGTAGGGAGGAGGTGGTCCTGTAGCTCCGAGGAAGCTAGTCCTGTAGCTCCCAGTGCAGTGAAAGGGACTGAGGGCATCTCTTCTGTGTCCAGCTCTGTGTGACATGAACCCCATGCGAGCCCTCTTCCTCATTCCTTGGAACCCTCCGCCCAGGCTCAAGTCCAAGAAGTGGTAGGTCTCTGAGAGTGTGGGCTCTGGGAAGGAAGGTCCCTGGACAGGGCCATCCCCACCTTCATGCCCTCTGTGCTCAGGCTTGGATCTCACCAGAGAAGAGATTTTGGGGGGCAGAGGGCGGTGACTGGTGTTGGGATATGAAGACAGGAGGGATGTCAAGGTGGCTTGTAGATGAGTGATCCACCCTCTTCCTCTTGCACCCATCCCTTCTGAGGGGACCCTCCCAGTGTGAGCCACCACTGTTTCCAGGTCTGAGAAGTTCATTGACTTCATTGACACATGTCTCATCGAGACTTACCTGAGCCGCCCACCCACGGAGCAGCTACTGAAGTTTCCCTTCATCCGGGACCAGCCCACGGAGCGGCAGGTCCGCACACGGCTTAAGAACCACATTGACCGATCCCAGAAGAAGCGGGGTGAGAAAGGTCAGTGGGCAGGCTGGAGGGGGCAGGTACTAGGGGACAGTCCAGCCTGGCTCCTCTCTGCCAGCCCTGCTCGCTCCTGGCTCCCCTTCCTGCTCCCCTCCTTGGCCCCAGCTCTCCCTGTCCAAGGAGATGGTTCTCAAACTTGCAACCCCCGAGGGGTTTTCCCTCCTTTCCCTCCTAATCTGAGTCAGCCTTCCAAAGGAGGACCAGCCTTTCACATCCTTACAAAAACTCCGTGCTAATAACATGTGTGTGCGAGCACAAGCACAGGCTCTGTCACACCTCACCTGCCCTGGGACCCAGTCCCGGTCCCTGTCCAGGCCCACACCTGAGACCCACTGTCCTCCCATTACCCCCAGGAAGTGGGGGGGCCCCTCATGCTTGCCCACCCAGACAGACCTTCTGGTTCTCCCCACCCGAGGTTTCCCTGGCTCTGGGGCACTGGGTGAGTTAACTGCAGTGGTCTCCCCCTGCAGAGGAGACAGAATATGAGCACAGCGGCAGCGAGGAGGAAGATGACGGCCATGGAGAGGAAGGAGAGCCAAGGTAGGCCTGGCAGGCGGAGTGGGGGTTGGGGGGGGTCATCACTGAGTGGGGGGTCTACAGTGGTGCTTGGCTTTGGGGACTCTCGGCCTGGGGGTGGTGGGCACAGAGAGGTAGAGACTCCTAGAAACCAAATTCCTGAGTGCTAAGAAGTGGAACGAATGACTGAACAAGAGCTGGGGAGAGAGCAATTCCGGGGTGAATGTGGGGCGCAGCAGTAACAGGAAAGGAGGACAGCACTGAAGACCGGGCAGAAGGGGACGGTAAGTCTCCTGGCCACCTGGGAGTGGCCAGAGGCAGAGGCTTTGATCCAGTTAAAGCACCCACTCAGGCGGGCCCATGGGGTTGAGAGTGGGAACCAACAGAGTTGTGACCCCAACGCTTCTTTGTGCCACCCCTGCCCAGCTCCATCATGAACGTGCCTGGAGAGTCGACTCTACGCCAGGAATTTCTCCGGCTCCAGCAGGAAAATAAGAGCAACTCAGAGGCTTTAAAACAGCAGCAGCAGCAGCGAGACCCCGAGGCACACATCAAACACCTGCTGCACCAGCGGCAGCGGCGCATAGAGGAGCAGGAGAAGCGGCACTGCGTGGAGGAGGTGGGCTGTCTCTGAAGGGCGCAGGCCTGGCGCGGCCTCCTGCTGACCTGGCCCTGGGTCCGTTAGGGCCTCGGAGAACAGGTTTTAAAATGCCTTAAATGAATGGCATTTCTGTTGAAACAGTTACATGGTTTCAAATTTCATGATGAGCTGGACTTAAAAAAAAAATGTAATCCCATCACTTTGGGAGGCTGAGGTGGGTAGATCACCTGAGGTCAGGAGTTTGAGACCAGCCTGGCCAACATGGTGAAACCCCATCTCTACCAATAGTACAAAAATTAGCCAGGCGTGGTGGCACATGCCTGTAATCCCAGCTACTCCAGAGGCTGAGGCAGGAGAATTGCTTGAACCCGGGAGGCGGAGGCTGCAGTGAGCAGAGATCACACCACTGCACTCCAGCCTGGGTGACAGAGCGAGACTCCATCTCTAATAATAATAATAATAAGCAATAACCCCCAGCACCCACACTGTCCACCTGCTACCCCCAAAGCAGGTCCTCTCATTGTTGAACAAAAAATAATTTGCAAGAAAACCTGCTACAGAAGAACCTTGTGCAGTTTTGAAAATATAGGCCAGGCGTGGTGGCTCACGCCTGGGAGGCCAAGGGGGGTGGGGGTGGGGCAGATTGTGAGGTCAGGAGTTCGAGACCAGCCTGTCTAATATGGTGAAACCCCGTCTCTACTAAAAATACAAAAAATTAGCCGGGCGTGGTGGTGCACGCGCCTGTAGTTCCAGCTACTCAGGAGGCTGAGGCAGGAGAATCGCTTGAACCTGGGAGGTGGATGTTGTAGTGAGCCGAGATCGCGCCACTGCACTCCAGCCTGGGGAACAGAGCAAAACTCCATCTCAAAAAAATAAAAAAAATAAAATAAATATAGCGTTCAGATAGCATAGTAGCAAAGTCCTATCTTTTTTTTTTGTTTGAGATGGAGTTTTGCTCTTGTTGCCCAGGCTGGCGAGTACAATGGTGTGCTCTAGGCTCACTGCAAAATCTCCGTCTCCCGGGTTTAAGTGATTCTCCTGCCTCAGCCTCCTGAGGAGCTGGGATTACAGGAATGCGCCACCACGCCCGGCTAATTTTGTATTTTTTTAGTAGAGACGGGGTATCTGCATGTTGCTCAGGCTGGTCTCGAACTCCCGACCTCAGGTGATCCACCTGCCTTGGCCTCCCAAAGTGCTGGGATTACAGGCGTGAGCCACTGCACCCGGCCTAGATCCCTCATTATTCTTTTGCATAATGTTTAATCTCCCAAGTGGCCCTTTTTGAAGTTCTTCCCCAGTCCCTCATCTGACTCTTTTATTATATTTACATATTTATTACATTTATTTATTTATTATTTTGATTGGCATTTGCATTATATGTATTAACGAGAAATAATTTGGCATCTTAAAAATGTCTTATTCTTTCCTGATCATAAAATCACATGTTCATTACAGAAGATTTAGAAAATATAGAAAGTGTAAAAAAGAAAAGTATTACCTTTAATTTCACCACTTAAAGGAAAAAAACTGCAAACATTTTGCTGTCTGTCCTTTCAGATTTGTTCTTAGTTTATACATGTTTGAGCATGCATAAAACTTGCATTGATATGATTATGATGTTTCATCTTCCTATCCAGAAGAATAGAATATGTCTTTCCACATTCCATTACAAAGAACCAGTTGGATTCATTTATTTATTCCACTGTTAATCTGTTTTGATTAATTCTTGTATCCTACTTTTTGGACATTTCTTTGATTTCTCACTAGTTTCTTGAGTAAAATTCTTTGTTCATTTCACTTTGTTCTTTCTTGATTGATAATGAAAGCATTTAAAGATATGAATTTGACTCTTCTTGTAGCTTTGGGTAAATAGAGACAATAAAATCTAGAAACTTCTGAAATAAATTAAACCTAATTTAGAGAAAAAAGGAAAGTGTACATTTTCTGTAGAGTACAAGGCACTATATATGTTTAAAATTAAGCTGTTATTAATATTATAAAATCAAGTTATTATTCATATATCCATATCTTAGTGCATGCTAGCTAGAATTATCAAATATTAACAGCAAGACAAAAAAGTCCTCACTAGTAATTTTAGGTGAGCGTTTGAGGCAAAGATGTGGGCATGATATCACATAGGGTTGCTTTCATATCTATCAAGACCTTAGGTCTCTGATTTTCTGCTTTCTTATATGCACAGAAACTGATTTGTAATTGCAGTGAACTTGTAACATACTAGTCTTCCTGCCTTTTTACATTACCATAGATAAAGCAAAACCCAGACCTCCTAATCAAACTGATAGCTTATTGTATCTCTACCTCAGAATATCAACTATAATAATATATATAATTTTGTGTCTGCCGCAAGGGCAGAGTCCTCATGGAGAACCTCTGCTAGGGCAGGGTAGAAGTGAAATGTGGGGTTGGAGCCCCCATACAGGGTCCCCACAGGGGCACTGCCTAGCAGAGCTGTGAGAAGAGGGCCACCATCCTCCAGACTCCCGAATGGTAGATCCATCAACAGCTGTACCATGTCCCTGGAAAAGCTGCAGGCACTCAATGCCAGCCTGTAAAAACAGCCAAAGTGGCTATACCCAGCAGTGCCACAGGGGCAGAGCTGCCCAGGGCCTTGGGAGTGCACATCAGAATGCCCTGGATGTGAGATATGGAGTCAAAGGAGATCATATTGGAGCTTTAAGATTTAATGACTCCCCTACCAGATTCGGGACTTGCATGAGGCCCGTTGGCCCCTTTGTTTTGGCCAATTTCTCCCATTTGGAATGGGAACATTTACCCAATGCCTATACCTGCATTGTATCTTGGAAGTCACTAACTTGCTTTTGATTTTACAGGCTCATAAGTGGAAGGGACTTGCCTTGTCTCAGATGAGACTTTGAACTTGGACTTTTGGGTTAATGCTGGAATGAGTTAAGACTTTGGGGGACTGTTGGGAAGGCATAATTGGTTTTGAAATGTGTAACGGGCATGAGATTTGGGAGGGGCCAGCAGCAGAATGATATGGTTTGGCTCTGTGTCCCCACCTAAATCTCATCTTGAATTTTAATCCCAATGTGTCAAGGGAGGGACCTGGTGGGAGGTGATTGGATCATGGGGGCGGTTTGCCCCATGCTGTTCTCATGATAGTGAGTGAGTTTTCATGAGGTCTGATGATTTTATAAGTCACAGTTTCCCCTGCTCTCCCCTGTCTCCTGCTGTCTTGTGAAGAAATTGCCTGCTTCCCCTTTGCCTTCCATCATGATTGTAAGTTCCCTGAGGCCTTCACAGCCATGCAGAACTCTGAGCCAATTAAACCTCTTTTGCTTATAAATTACCCAGTCTCAGGCATTCTTTAGAGCAGTGTGAAAATGAACTAATATACATGAATTCAAATGATAATACTTAAGAGACTCATGTCCAAAGGATAACAGGAGCAGTTTTAGAACAAAACTAAAATGAAGGATCTAAAGTGCTGTACTGGGTTCTCTTGACTTACCCAGTGAGCAACGTTATGACCTTGGGCAGGCCCCTTTACATTGTGCAATGTGGAATTGAAATGTGATGGTGGATGGAATCTTGTCTTGAACCTAATTCTATGGGAAGCATTTAATATTTCGTCATGACATATGTTTGTTGTAGGCATTTGGTGCTTACCTTTTATTACCTCATGCAAGTATTTTGCTAAGAGGGGTTTCATTTGTTTGTGGTGTTTGGTTTGTTTGCTTGCTTGTTTTTTAGAGAGACAGGGTCTCATTCTGTCACCTAGGCTGGAATTCAGTGTTGTGATCCTCACCCACTGCAGGCTTGAACTCCTGGGTTGAAGCGATCCTCCCACCTCAGCCTCCTGAATAGCTGGGACTGCAGGCACATGCCACCATGCCTGGTAAATTTTTTAATTTTTTTTTAGGAGATGGGGTCTCACTATATTGCCCAAGCTGGTCTCAAACTGTTGGCCTCGTGATCCTCCCACCTTGGGTTCCCAAACAGGTGGGATTACAGATGTGAGCCACTGTACCCAGGCAAAAGATAACTTTGGAACACCAACTGAAAATGTTACTTACAATGAATCCTATATCCTCATTCTCATTTACTTATTTGGATGGAGTTTCCTGAAATTTGTCTCACTATCATCTAGGATCCTTTTTCTTTCTCCAACTGGGAGATTGTGTCTGGTTTGGAAACTGCAAGCCCTGCTCAGGAAAAGGGAAAAGACCCAAGGTACACACCCAGTCCCCAGGTGATCATCAGGCCCAGGTGAAAACTCAGGGCTTAGGTGCACATCCGGCCTTAAGTGGACACCCAGGCCCCAGGTGATCACCAGTCCCCAGGTGGACACAAGGCCTTAGGTGAACAACAAGACCTGGTAGGCCATCAGGCCCCAGCTGGATACAGTCCCCAGGTGAACACAAGGCCCCCAGAGGGACATAGGCCCAAGGCAGACATCAGGCCCTAGGTGGACATCAGGCCTGAGGACATCCGGCCCCTGGTGAACATCAGGCACAGGTGTCCAAACAGGCCCTGGGTGGACATAACTGTGGACAGGTAAGGAGTTGACCTGGGGGGAGGGTGAGCAGTCAGCAGCCCAGTGGAGTCCTGAGTAGGTCTTAAGGAAGGAGGGGGCCGAGGGGACAGAACCTTAAAGGAGCAACCTCACTTCCTTGATGATGACACACACGAACAGAACTTAGAACTCTGGTAACCAGGCGCCCATATCCTAGAGTCAGTGCCGTAACCAGCTCACTTGGTGGGAGACGCTCAAGAGAGCAAGATGTTCTCATGTTGCCTCCCCACTTCGAGAGGTTGCTGCTTCAGGAATGGCAGGAGTGACAGCCTTTTCCGACGATGCCAAAGAAGGCTCATTCCCCACCCCAGATGCCTGTGGCCCTTTGTAAGAAGGCGCACCCAGGTACCACGGGGCAGCCCGGGGCAGGTCCTAGCAGGCCAGGCCATGCCAGAGATCCCATCGGGGCTGCATCTGCACATTGTCCCTGTCCAGGAGGAGATTCGGGAGCCCATGGAGGCACAGACACATGGTGAGGTGGCTGCAGCCTGGAAGACTTTGCAGGGGTGGTGCTTTTGGGCTGGAATTCCTTTGAATTCAGTGAGGTTGTCTCTGTGTTTGGAAATTCCAGTGGAAAGTGACTGATGCTGGTGACCCTTTCTCCATTTTCAGCTCCTGGTCAATATGCAGAAATAGCAACACCTGCGGCACCAGCTGTAGAGCCAGAGCCAGCATGGGAAGAGCCCCCTCCAGAGAGAGTGCTGGAGCTGGAGGGAGCTCCAGCCAAGGACCAGATCAAGGAGGATCTGCCTGAAATCATGGCACCTACTGTAGCCACTGGCCTTAGCCCTGGAGCTGAAAGTGTGGGTGGAGAGAGAAGTGGAAGGGAAGGGGTGACTAGCACAGCTTCAGCCAGCAGCTCCCATGCTGCCCCTCATCCTGGGCATGGTGGCAAACATGGAGGTGGGGACCAGGGCATTCAAACTGGACTCCTGTACGTTGCTGGAAAGGAGCTTCTCTCATTCATTAGAACCACAGCCCTGCTGCTGCAGGGCCTGTTTGTTGTGCTAATACTGCTGGGGTATATCCTTGAGCAGAAGGTGCTCAAAAGCATTAAAAGAAGGCTGGGAAGAAGAGTTCCAGTAGCTCCTCCTGCTCTCAGACGCAATCTCCTCTGCCAGGCATGGATGCGTGTCTGCAACTGGGCATCCAGGCTGTTTGCCTCTAATGTGCTGCCCCGAATGGGCTCTTAACAGGTGGGCAGGGGTTGGGGGGACCAGGAGGTGGCTCCAAAGGGTACAACAAGGAAAGCTTTTAAAGACAGCTGTTGTGCCCCAGGCTCCCCATGCCACCACCTGCCCTACCATTTATTAATAGTGTTAGAATTACAAGTTTATGAAATGAAATATAAATAAAGTTTGATTTCTGAAACTTCTCACCTTTTTGAACTCCCTAATATTAGATGGTGTTTTTGAGGCTATCCTGAAAATCTCTGATAGTTGTGTCTTTTGTTGTGGTTGTTTGTGTGATTGAATTACCATCGAGTCAACTGTTATTGGAAACTTTTCAGGTATGGCTTTTAGAAGACCTTGACCCACTCTTGCCTGTTTTGACTCTCTGGTTTATTGTGGAAAGAGGGAAGATGTAGGCTCATGTCTCCGGCAGATCAATCACCTTTGGCCATCAAGGATTTGGCATCAGAGTTTCCAAGAATTATGTGTGCAAGTTGACATGCTGGTACTTTAGCTAATCTGGGTGTCAAAACAGAATGCCATAGACTAGGTAGCATAGAAAATTGATTTCTCACAGTTCTGTAGATGGTAAAATCCAAGGTCAAATGGTCAGCAGATTCCGTGTCTGCAGAGGGCTGGCTTCCTGGTTCATAGACAGCCATTTTTTTACTGTGTCTTTACATGACAGAAGGGATGAGGGAGCTCTCTGCGGTCCCCTTGATAGGGGCACCAATTCCATTCATGAGGTCCCTGCCTTCATGAACTTTATCACCTTCCAAGGCCCCACCCCCAAATACTATCACATAGAATTCAACACATGAATTTGAGGAGGACAATAACATTTGCTTTACAGAATCAGGTCACCCCGAGCCATATGCACTCACAGGAAATCTATAATCTTCTATTAAGTATTTGCTGGTCCCCTCTGGGGATTGTCTAAACAAAATTATCTAAACAAAAATTTAGACAATTTTTGTTTTCTTTAAGAAAAATGATCTTTCATGTGATCCATGGTTTATTCATAGAAAAGCACTGTGAGTTCACACATTTGCTAAAAAGAAGGGCAATTGTGATACAAAAATGAGAGTGACCTCTCTCTCTCACTTCTCTCTCTCTTTAACCAACCCAATGGGCTGAGACATTGTAGGGGCCCTTGGCTGGGCAGTAGGACTTGAGTAGCCATGAACGGCAAATACAACTTCTTGGTCAGTTTGGAGTAGAAAAGGTGACAGTTTGTCAACAAAAGAAAAAGTAAAGCAGATGGGGAAGTTCTTATTTCGCATTCTAGCTATACCACCCCTTCTTTATCAAACTCCACCCCCAACTCAGGATCTAACACATAAAAGAGTAAACACGAAGGCACTGGCAACCAACTGACTCTTCTGAATGTCCTTGCTGTCTCCTCCAACAATTCCAGGCTGAGCATAGGGGTCGGGAAGGTAGCAGGAACATGACGATACACTGTGGAGGGCAGCCAGGGCTAAGACAGGGCTGCTCACTAGGGCTAGAAATTAGGAAGGGAGAGGCTAAGTGCAGACCAGCCCTAGCCTCCAAGTCAGCAAGCATTGGACTGTGACAAAAGCAGGCAGAGGAAGCTTGAGGTAGAAAGGCAGGGGAAGAAAGCAAGTGTGGGGCAAGAAGGGAACTGTGCAGTGAAAGCAGCCAATCTGATGGCAGAGGGAGACTGGTGCTTAGAAGCTCATTTGGTGAGAGGGAATGAATAGAGGAGGCACAGAGATGGGGAACAAACATTTAACTAGTGAGAGAGATTGAAGATGAATGCGAAGAGAAACCTCGCAAAAAGGACACATTCATGCAGATCCTCAAAGATGAACATGCAGTCATCCCTACATGTAGAAATATGCTCAGTTACACACATAAAAACACAGATGCATGGAGAGCAAGCATACACACAGACACATATTTCTACACATGCGCTCATGTGTGCCCAGATACACACACACTAAACATGCAAAACATGACAGCATTTACACATAGATATGCACCCTCACATGTACACAAATGTTACATCCTCACACAGAGACCCACAGTCCAGTGTGCACGTATCCACACAGGTACACAGCCATAGAACTGACATACATACACATCAACATATAATGTGCACACACAGACAGGCATGCGCAGATACATCTATGCACATAGACATATGTACTCAGTCATACAGATACACACACTCTCTAACACAAAGGTGACCAGTGTCGATGAATATTGTGAGCTCCGTGGCTTCCCAGACCTTCATCTTTTCCCTGCACTTGTTTCAAAGGTGCTCAGCAGACTCCTGGCGAGGCTGTGTGAGGCAGGGGCAGGAGCTTCAGAGTCCTCGCAGCTTTGTGAGGCAAAAGTCTGAGTCCAGTCCTGGCCTCTGCCGCTCACCCACCACTGGGCTATTAATGTCCTGTCTGTAGGCGAGAGATTCTGCATAGACTAGTCTTGGGATTTTTTCAAACTGGCCATTTTTCTCCTTGGCACCCCCACTATCCCACTGGTAATGGCATACACTCTGCAAGGGAAACCTGAGAAATGGTTGTGAGTCTCCTCAGACAATAAGCATATCCTCCCACCCACAGCTACCTCAAGCGCCCATCAAATCAGAACCAGGATTATAAGTACTTATGACTTTACAGTAATTGGCGACACATATACTATAGTTTTTACAGTACCATAAATGCATCTATTTCTCTGGTTAAGCAATCTCTGAGATGGAACAGTGTTCTGTGTTTGCCAAGGGAGACAGGGCCAATGCCCAGGACATGCAGGACATAGGGGCAGAAGGTGGCATATCGTGGGGGTTTCTGGTTGATTTGCAGGGCCTAATTCCTCCACTGACAGTGGGCTGTAGTGAGAAGCTTGCAAAGGTATACATTTCGACTAGAATTGGACTCTCCCCATCCTTAGCCCTGTGATCCTTTTGCCTTAGCCACAGGTGCTCAGAGTCCTCTCAGTGTGGACAAATGTTTCAGTGTTTTTGGCCTGACCTGATACTCCCTGGGGACCCAGGCTGCCTGGACGGTGAGCTGTCTGCTTTCTCAGCCAAAGGGCTCTCGAACCAGCAGCATCAGCTTTTTCTTGCCTTTGTAGATCTGTTTGTGGTTGCTGATGAACAGGGCAAATTGCAAGTAGCCATCCTAGGGCAGCAGGAGGGTCGCCCAAGCCTTGCTCAGAAACTCAATGAACTGTCCATACTGGCAATGGCTGATGTGTGTTAGATGTAGTGTGTTGATGTAAGCATTGCATCGGCAACTCGCTCAATGGAGCTCTGTCAGTGGAGATGAGCTTTCCAGAGCTGCGGTGGCCTGGGGTGCCAGCCAGGCCAGGTGCAGTCACCGTGCAGCCCTGCACACAGGATGTCTGAAAGCACCATGGCAATGTGCACTCTTCACCACCAGGGAGATGAGAACTGCCAGCTCATTCTTGCCCAGAGAGTGGCTGAGGGCACAAACCCAGAGCACATCATTGATGGCTGGGTGGGTATCCTGGTTATGAGCCAGGTTAAGATGGCTCATGGCCAATAAGGCCAGCTTGAAGGCACGGAGCACGTAGCCACGGAGCTCCATGTAGCAGGCAATGGTGAACAGCTGTGAATGGGTCATGCCACCGGCAGCAGCCTCAGTGGCAATCTGGCAGACTGCCTCAAAGCCAATGTGGTCTTTCTCACAGAGTGTAAGGGCTGACAGGGCACAGCTCTGTGGATGCTTCATAGCACACTGCAGGGCCAGTGTGCAAGCAGAGCTAGCCAGTTCCTCCCACTGCGGATAGTCAAGACTGAGGCACAGGATAGTGGTGTGGGATATGGCTGTGGCAGCTACAATACTAGCAGCCTCAGTAGGGGTGAAGAGTGTGTACCAGCTCTGCAAGATGCTCCCTGGGGCCCGCACACCTGTCAGGGAGAGCCTGAGCTCAGCCATGGCCATCTGGGTCCTGATTCAGGTCAGCTCAGATTACTGTGTGGGGTTTGAACTTGGCCTGCAGAGATGAGTTCTCCCTCCTCCTCGGCAACCTTGAGATGATCTGAGGCAAACCAGGGCAAGGGAAGCATCCCAGATGGCCAAACCTTGTTTGGGGTCTCTTCCTATCCCTTCCTTCCTCAGGTCAGAGGGTTGAAGGTTTCTGCAGGTGCTCTTAGCCCCTCACAAGGATGGAGCAGTAGAGCCTGGGGTTTGCTTGCCCCGAGGCCAGGGTTGCAGATCTGCCAGGGGTTCTAGCTGAACTGGGGCCTCTCAGGGTAGAATCTTGTGCTGGGTCTTTAGAAACGGTCCTGAGCCTCCAAGATGTCTGGGGTTTCTCACAAGCATGGACAGGGACGGGGACCAAACCACCAGGCCCACTACCTCCCAAGGGCACACTTGAGTATTGGGCAGCTGAAAATTCATCCTCTTAGACATGTCTCTGATGAGAGGGTCAAAGTCTGCTGACATCAGAATATGGTTGGTTTAAGCAGTGAGGACAGAACTTGGGCTGGCTGAACAGAGGCCATCTTCTCCCACCAGCAGCCCCATCCTTTCTTAGGCCATCAAGAATAGGAATATGAGAGCTCCAAGGATTCGTTGTCCTGTCCCAAGAGTAGGGTATAGAAACTCCTTTCCCGTGGGAGTAGAGGGAGGTGGGTGATACCCACTTCTGTAGCACAGGTCACCAACCATCGTACCATCTCTCCACATCTCGAGTTAAGGGATGATAAGGTCATCGCATCACCTGTAAGCCAGGTTCCAGGGCCACGTTGAACAGGGTGCTGTCAGTACTACTGTTAGTGGGAGTAGCAATCTTGAACGCATTTTGGGAAGAATGAATGTGCTTCTGCATTGCTTCCAGAATTGTTCAGAGCCTCAAAGTGTCTCCTTTGGCAGCAGTCAGCATGGTGGAGGCCAGTTCCCACCGCTGTGATTCCAAGTGTCCAAGCGTGAACCAGGGAGGATAATGGCTGGGGCACCAGAGACACCATACAATGAGTGAGGGACGTGTCGCCTGCACAACGTGAATTTTGTAAAACAGGTAACCTTATGACTTGTAAGCCTAATTTATAGGCAGGGTCTGGATCGTGAGACAGCAGAGCTGAGAACAAATACTTGGCAGAGATATGCATGGAAACACTCTCTCGGTGGATGACTTCTCCCAGATCCCTGAAAGGGCCCCCTTCCAGCAGCAAGATGCACTATTTTTGGAGTGTTTGCACTGGGTCATCATCCAATTGCAGCTCTTGGAGTTGACTGAGGAGCTGCTCCTCATTACGGCACACCTTGTCCTGTGCACCTGATGCAGCTTCCAGGGCCAATGACAAGTAGGACTCACTGCTGTTTGGGGAGCTTACAGCCACAGGTACATGTTGGTACACGGGGGGTCTGCTTTCATTCATATCTAGATAGCCGTCATGATTCAGGAGGCAGGCCTCAGTCAAAGTGAGAAACAGGCAGCCGATGGGATCCAGGGGGTGGCCCACCCAGCCTTCCAGGTTTGTGATGTTTGTGGTTCCTCTCTGCAGCACTTCTTTCTTCTGATGCTTGTAGATTTTCAGGTGCCACCACTGCTGAACCTCAGAGTATTAATAATAGCCACAGTGAGTCTGAGGGCCTCTTTTGGATAACCATGGGAATGTGGGGCATCGACTCGGACACAGGCTGTGGCACCTGCTCAAACCACAGTGGCTGGCCTTGGGAATTAAAGAGTAGTCTTGGCCGGGTGTGGTGGCTCATGCCTGCAATCCCAGCATTTTGGGAGGCCGAGGTGGGCGGATCATGAGGTCAGGAGATCAAGACCATGCTGGCCAACGTGGAGAAAACCCGTCTCTACTGAAAATACAAAAAATTTAGCTGGGCGTGGTGACGGGCCCCTGTAGTTCTAGCTACTTGGGAGGCTGAGGCAAGAGAATGGCATGAACCCGGGAAGTGGAGCTTGCAGTGAGCTGAGATCGTTCCACTGCACTCCAGCCTGGGTGACAAAGTGAGACTCTGTCTCAAAAAAAAAAAAAAAAAAAGATTAGCTGGGCATGGCAGCATGTGCCTGTAATCCCAGCTATTGGGGAGGCTGAGGCAAGAGAATTGCTTGAACCCGGGAGGTGGAGATTGCAGTGAGCCCATATCGTGCCACTGCACTCCAGCCTGGCAACAGAGCTACTAGACTCTGTCTCAAAAAAAAAAAAAAAATTGTGCAGATCCCTGAAAATATGATTATATACATTTTCTTTTTTGTTTTGTTTTGGCTTGGTTTTTTGAGATGCAGTTTCGCTCTTGTGCCCAGCCTGGAGCAGTGGTGCGTTCTCGGCTCACTGCAACATCCGCCTCCCGGGTTCAAGCCATTCTCCCGCCTCAGCCTTTCAACCAAGTAGCTACTTTTTTTTTTTTTTTTGAGATGGAGCTTCACTCTTGTCGCCCAGGCTGGAGTGCAATGGTAAGTTCTCGGCTCACTGCAACATCCGACTTCAGGCTTCAAGCGATTATCCCACCTCAGCCTCCCGAGTAGCTGGGATTACAGGCTCCCACCAGGAAGCTCGGCTAATTTTTTTGTATTTTTAGTAGAGACGAGGTTTCATGATGTTAGCAAGGCTGGTCTCAAACTCCTGACCTCAAGTGATCTGCCTGCCTCGGCCTCCCAAAGTGCTGGGATTGCAAGCATGAGCCACCATGCCCAGCCTGATTATATACATTTTCAATAAACATATATGAAAATGGGCTCTGGCATTTTAATAATTAGAAGACCAAAATCAATAAAAATGTAATAACATTACCCACTAACCAGAATATATAAAAGAAAGACTGACAAAATCAGGTGTTGGAAAGGACATCTAATTAGAATGCTCTTAAACTTGTGGTTGGGTTGTATATTAGTCAAAAAAATCTTTGGAATTACAAAAATTGATAAATTGTGTGTATTTGTGGTGTACCACATTATACATATATACACACACAGACACGCATTGTAGAATAGCTAAATCTGTATATATAGATATATAGCCACAGACATACATTGTAGAATGGCTAAATCAAGCTACCTAGCATATCAGTTAGCTTAGATACTTATCTTTTTTTTTTTAATTTTTTTATTTTTAGATGGAGTCTCCCTCTGTCACCCAGGCTAGAGTGCAATGGTGCAATCTCCGCTCACTGCAACCTCTGCCTCCCAGGTTCAAGCGATTCTCCTGCCTCAGCCTCCTGAGTGGCTGGGATTACAGGCGCCCGCCACCAGGCTTGGCTAATTTTTGTATTTTTAGTAGAGATGGGGTTTCACCATCTTAGCCAGGCTGTTCTCAAACTCCTGACCTTGTGATGCACCCACCTCGGCCTCCCAAAGTGCTGGGATTACAGGCATGAGCCACTGTGCCTGGCCAATCAATACTTATCTTTTTGTGTGTGTTTGGTGAGAACATTAAAATCTGCTGTCAGCAATTTCAAATATTACCACTTTTTTTTTTTTTTTTTGAGACGGAGTCTCACTCTGCCTCCCAGGTTAGAGTGCAGTGGCACGATCTCGGCTCACTGCAAGCTCTGCCTCCCGGGTTCACGCCATTCTCCTGCCTCAGACTTCCAAGTAGCTGGGACTACAGGCACCCACCACCATGCCCGGCTAATTTTTTGTATTTTTAGTAGAGAAGGGGTTTCACTGTGTTAGCCAGGATGGTCTCGATCTCCTGACCTCGTGATCCACCCGCCTCGGCCTCCCAGAGTGCTGGGATTACAGGCGTGAGCCACCACGCCCGGCCACCACATTGTTGTTAACTATAGTCAACATGTTGTACAATAGAGCTCTTGAGCTTTTTCCTCCTAGCTGACATTTTTAGTGACATGCACTGCATTTGAACATATGCAGTTACTATGACCAAGCTATTTTATTTGTAGGGCTGTACTTAACTAAAATATACATGTGTACCAAAAGAAATTAACAAGAATGTTCACAGTGGCTTTATTCCTAATAGCCCCAAACTGGAAACAAACCGATTTCCATCAACAGTAGAATTGATAGATGTGCCATATTCATGCAGAGCACCACCGAGCAGGGAAAAGAAATGAACTGCTTCATGAAACCGCATGAAGGAGTGTCACAAATGGAATGCTGGGCCAAAGAAGCCACACACAAAACCATTCCTACTGAATGGCCTTCCATGCATCCATTTATGAAACAAGCAACACTAATTGGGGCTGCTAGAAACCAGGTGACTCTTTGCTTTGACAAGACAGATGGGCAGTGGTTAGGGAGCAGACCTTCAGGAGAGGGATTTCCAGATTGTTATTTTTATTTCATTTTCTTGGACTGTGTGGTAGCTCCAAGCATGTGTTCTCTTTGTGATAAATTACTGAGCAGTAGAATAACAGGATTCCTGTGTATATTATACTCTATTAAATGTATTTGAATTCATTTTTGCCATTGGGACAAAAATTATTATATTGGTGGATTTTAAGTGTATATTTATTAAATATTGACAAATGTATGTCAGTGTAATACAAATCTCTATGAAGATCTACAATATTTGTCCACATATATTTTGTCTTATCCCCTTTCTTTTTTTCTTCTGGGATTCCAATTAATTATAATAGGTATATGTTGGAACTTTTGATTTGTTCTGAGGGTCTCTGAGACTTTTTTTTCTTTTTCTTTCTTTTTTTTTTTTTTTTTTGAGATGGAGTCTTGCTCTGTCGCCCAGGCTGGAGTGCAGTGGCGCCACCTCGGCTTACTGCAAGCTCTGCCTCCCGGGTTCACGCCATTCTCCTGCCTCAGCCTCCCGAGTAGCTGGGACTACAGGCACCTGCCACCTAGCCTGGCTAATTTTTTGTATTTTTTTAGTAGAGACAGGGCTTCATCATGTTAGCCAGGATGGTCTCAATCTCCTGACCTCATGATCTGCCTGCCTCGGCCTCCCAAAGTGCTGGAATTACAGGCATGAGCCACCACACCCGGCGAGACTATTTTTTTTCAAGTATCTTTTTTCTCTCTTCTTTAGATTCAATAATACTGATCTTTTTTCAAGTTCACTGCTCTTCTTCTGTTATCTTCATTCTGCTGTTAAGTCTATTGATGAATTTTTTTATTTAGACATTGCATTTTTTTTAGTTCTAGAGTTTACAGTTCATCATTGTAGTTCTCCTCTACTGCAATTTCTGATTTTTATATTATTGCAAACCTAGATAGAGTCTGCCTTTAACCACATAGATTCTGCCATTAACATTACTTACTACACTTGCTTTATCAAATATCAATCCTCCTATCCATTCTTTTATCCATTATTAATCCTCCTTTTGGGGGGAATAAATTTCAGAGTAAATTGAAGACACCAATAAATATTTCCTTCTAAATACTTAAACATATATATCATTTACTGGACTTCAACGATCTCTTTTCATGTATGTGAGCTTTAAAATCTTTGTCTGCTAATTTCAGCTGGCCTGCTTGACATCCCTTCACATCACAGGTAGAAGAGAGAACAAGGGTGAAAAAGCAGCAGAACTCTCCCTTGGCCAAGAGCAAGCCAGGCAGCACAGGGCCTGAGCCCCCATCCCCCAGGCCTCCCCCAGGCTCCCAGGACCCCTTTCCCAGACTCCTCCTATGCAGAGGCCAGCGGAGCCCCAGGAGGGACCGCACAAGGTGAGTCTCTCCCCACTCCTGTCTTAATGCAGACACATTAGGAGCTTTGCTCAGAGCACAGGTACACACACACAGACACACACACACCCCTACACCTGCTCAGCCCTGAGCCAGGATTACAGAGCACAGGCTTTGTGGACAGAGACACTCACCTGCTTCTTGCTGCCTGTGTCTGTCCTGACTTAGCTGTCTTCAGGCTCAAGGAACCCCTTGTCCTTCAATGGAGGAAGGGGCAACTAAAGTCCCTTCCTACCCCAGACCCTGATTCACAGGTGGGGACGTGCCATGGAGCAGGCAGCCCACCGTCCCTGGTCTGTCCCTGCAGAGGCTGGTGGCACACCGGGTCCCACTGAAGCCATATGGAGCACCTGTACCCCGATCCCAGTCCCTGCAGGACCAGCCCACCCGAAACCTGGTTGCCTTCCTAGCCTCCCATGACCCCGATCCTGCCATCCCCGCACCCACTGCCACGCCCAGTGCCTGAGGAGCTGTCAACGGCCAGAATGCAGACCCCACCTCTGAAGGACCTGGCCCCAGCCCGAACCCCGCAGCCTGGGTCCGCCCAGATAACGAGGCCCCACCCCAGGTAAGGACAGCCCTGCGGGCCCAGGGAAAAGCAGAGAACTAGTCGTGAGGAGAAGGAGGGCAGTGAAGGGGCGGGCCACATGGAGGAAGAGTGTAGGGCGGGAAGCGAGAGAAAGCTAGGGTGCTGCCCTGCCAGGGTCAGCCATCCAGCTGAGGAGGCAACGCGGAGGGGTGGCATCTATCCCCGTGGGGAGCGTGGGAACGGAGAAATGCCCAGGTTGTTTCAGGGGTGCTAAGGGGCAGACTTTGCGAGTTAGAACCTCAGCTCCACCATCTCCCAGCTTCATAACCCTGGACGGATTCACTAACTCCCCTGAACCTCAGTTTTCTCATCCATCAAAGTGGGGGAGCTCACCTCTCAGAGGTGAGGCTTAAACGTCTGTGAGGTGCCCGTCGCAGCGCCAGCTCACAGCACGTGGACTTCTCTCCACAGGTGCCTCAGAGGACCTCATCTATCGCCACTGCCCTTAACACCAGTGGGGCCAGAGGGTCCCAGCCAGCCCAGGCAGTCCATACCAGGTAATGCCTGGGTAGGGCAATGCCTGGGTGAGGTCTGAGGGCAGCCTAGGGAGTAGCGGGGCACAGGGACTTTACCAGCCTACCCACCTAGGGGTGGGCAAGCCCCAGCCCCATCACCTCAGCCCCCCCTCCCCTCGGCACCCCTGTGCTCCCTTCACAGACCTCACAGCAACTCTGCCTGGCAAATCTATCTGCAAAGGCGGGCAGAGCGGGACACCCCAAAGCCTCCAGGGCCCCCTGCTCAGCCCCCTGGCCCGCCCAATGCCTCTGGGTAATAGAGTTGTCCCCCGACTCACTCCCCCCTCTCACTTCTGCCACCTGCTTCCCTGGCGATGGCTCCCTCTGCAGTGCAGCTCACACCCCAGAAAGGAGAGCACCCTGCCTCCCTGAGCCTGACTCTGTCCCCCCAACAGTAACCCCGACCTCAGGAGGAGCAACCCTGGCTGGGAACGCTCGGACAGCACCCTTCCAGCCTCTCACGGGCACTTCCCCCAGGCTGGCTCACTGGAGCGGAATCGCGAGGGAGGTATGTGAGCCAGGGCTGGGCAGCCTGCTCTGGGCCTGGAGGCTTATCAGGATGGACCCTGCCTTTGGTAGCTTTGGACTGGGACACCCACAGGGACAGGGAGGACCTGCGTGGGTATGGAACTTGGGGCTGAATTCTGGGGCTTAGGGCCAAGGGGTCAGCCCAGGTGTGGGCTTGAGGCCATCCCTTGTCCAGGCATCAATGACCTCCTTCTTCCACCCTGCTGTCCAGCCTCCTCCAAAGTGGACAGCTCCCCAGTGCTCTCCCCTGAGAATAAAGCCAAGCCCGATGACCACCGCCCACAGCCAGGCCGGCCCACAGTGAGTCGCCTGGTGGCAGCATGGCCTGCCTCGTCCTGGTTTGGGGCTTAGCCCCAGGGAGCTGGGTGTCAGGGGTGGGGTCTCCGCTGATCTACTGAGAAGGGCTGTGGGGATGGAGGGACTGGTGCTTCTCATGGTACTAACCTTTTCTAACCTCTCTCCTAACCTCTCTCCTGGCTCTTTCTTCCCCTGCAGCCCCTCCCAGAGCTATAAGCGAGCAATTGGTGAGGTTAGTGAGATTGGCCTGCTTGTGGGAGCCCCTCCTGTCACCCTGCTGGGGTGTCCCGGCACCCTTTGTCTACCTCCACCCAGGCCCACCTTCTCCCTGCCCCTCACGTGACTCCTCCCTGCAGGACTTCGTGTTGCTGAAAGAGCAGACCCTGGACAAGGCCCCTCGGCCTCCCAAGAAGGCCATGGACTACTCATCGTCCAGCGAGGAGGTGGAAAGCAGTGAGGAGGACGAGGAGGAAGGCGAAGGTGGGCCATCAGAGGGGAGCAGAGACACCCCTGGGGGCTGGTATGGCATCGGGAGTGGGGCCCTCGCACTCCAAGGCACAGGGAGGGAGGGGAAGTGGCAGTGGGGGAGAGGTGGGGCTTTGGGGCAAGTCTGAGGGAGAGTGGCTGAGGATCCTTCCAAAGCTGGAACAACACAGTTCTCTCTATAGATGGCAAAGGGAGACCCAGACTTTCTCAAGGTGGTCCCACCAGCCCCAGAGAAGGGGCCACAGCCAGGTCTTTGCCCACTGAGTCTGAGTTATGCTGCTTCCCATCCACATTGTCACAAAGGCAAGCATAGAATCCACACCCAGACTCAGGCCTGGAAACGCTGTGGTCGGTGAAGGGAAAGGCAGCAGTTTGAGTTCTTCAAAAATCAGGACTCTGACCCACCCCTTCTCTTCCCAAATCTCCTCTCCCAAGATCATGAGATCTCTCTTACCCATGGCTTGCTCAGTCCACTGCCAGCGGCTGGGCTGTGCAAACCAAGGGAGACCTGACCTTAGTGCTGAGATTTTACCTATTGTCTTCCTGCTAGTAGACAAATAAGCCACCAACTTGAAGTCCCAGGGGATAAGCCTATTTTCCTCACTCTACTACTTAGCTACAGTTGGAAAGTTCTGAAGTCAGAGGCAGCTGTGCTTCCTTGGCTAGAGCCAGAGTGTTGTCCTCTGACTGAGGTGATACTGCCCTCCTCCCAAAGCCATCCCCTTTGCTGGGGAGTGGAAGTTATAGCGACACAGATGCAGGCCCAGACCATTCTGAAGAAACCTCGTGTGGCCCAGCAATGCTGTAACTTGATGGTCCTGGCCCACAGCAAAAAAAAGGCACCAACAGATTCCTCCAGGGAAACTCTCAGTGCCTTCTAACAGGTGCCATTGGCCCCTTCTCCAGAGTGGGCACTCTGAATGGCCAAGAACAGCCTTCTCAGCTTTTTGCACCTCCAGCTGTTATAGGACGGCTCAGCCGTAACCAAGTTCTTTAGGATTGCTTTGTCTTCCTCAAGGAGCAGCCACACTTCAAGTATTCAGCCATCTCAAGGGGTCTGATTCATGAGCCTCACAGCTTGTGAATTGACAGCACTCAATGCCAAGACCCAGGGCTCTCCCTTCTTCCTCACCTCTTCAGAGCTCTCTCTCCCCTTTTCTCAGTCACTGGAGAGAAGGTTGGTGTCACGGCTGAGTCCTCCCCAGCTTCAGAATTATCAAAATCATAGAATGGAGCAATAAATGCCTTTTAACAAAATTGCCTCCCAATAAGCCTTTTTGAAAGCTTAAAAGGTTGTGTTAAGGTGAGACATTCCTCTTTAGACCTTTGCCCCACTCTCCCCACCCCCAGAGGAGTGGAGTTGAGCAGGGACACCCAGCTGATGGTGGGACTTCGGCAGCCTACCGGTAGTACCCTGCATTGCGTGCCTGGTGAGGTCCAGGCAGTCCACCCCTAAACCAAAGGAGTCGCAGAGCCCTACTGCAGTGAGGAGCCTCTGTCAACTGATATGCACCAGGCACCAGCAAGAGAGGAGGGAACCAGAGGACTCAGAAGGGGACAGGCTAGGATGAGCTCTGAATTCTGATGATAAGTGGAAAATTTGAAATCTTGGGTACCAGGAAAGCCCATGTCTGAAGTGCTGGCAGGAACATGAGCTGCTGCAGTGTTTTTCTCTCTATTGATGCCTCCAAGTTACTATTCTCAGCATTTGGGATCTGCTTTTTGGAATACTCAGGTTTCAATTTTTGAAGTGAATTCAAATAATTGCCAAAATGCAGACACTAAAACAAGCCAGACAGTGCTGGTTGGGCCTGGGCTATTGTCCCTCCCAAGGGGACGAGGGCTTTCTGTTGACTGTCAGCCATACCAAGTCACCTCACCAAATTTTCATGAGTTTGTTTTTTGGCTCTGGGGCAAAGTGGTGCACTCCTTGAGGTCAGCGGTCATATCTCCCACTCATGGGCACCAAGTAGGAGCTCAAGGAGTTTAGGGTTTGGGATTTCAGTGGAATGGGAGTGTCAGAGGAAGACGTGGTGGCCTGATCGGAGTTCCTCCCACACCTGGCTGAGACTTTTTGGTTTTTCAGGAAGCAAAGGGGACAGGGGCATGAAAGGAGACACAGGGGTCATGGGGCCTCCTGGAGCCCAGGGGAGTAAAGGTGACTCTGGGAGGCCAGGTCCACCAGGTAAGAGGGCGTGTGGTCACATCCACTGACGTCTAGGTATTTCCTTTTATTTTCTGGATGGCTGAGCCAAAGGGAAAACAAATTCCTAAAAGTTCTTTTTCATCTTAGGTTTGGCTGGTTTTCCTGGAGCTAAAGGAGATCAAAGTAAGAGCTACAGGAATCTGGGCGGCATCCCAGCTACCACTGTTCCTGGCAGAGTGAAGTTGGGGACCTGACTCCACCATCTTTTGCTTCATTGTAGTGTTCACCCAGAGCACCTGGGATTTCTTTAAAACCTGGCCCTGGCTAAGAGGAACAGAGCAGCCAGTGGGGGGCAGGCCTCGCTGATGTTTCTCTCTAGACTTCACCCCACTTTGCCACCCATGGCGTGGAGTTAGACAGTCACACCCAGAGCTCCTAGTAAGTCCATAAGTCCCAGACCTTGCAGATGGAAAAGTTTAGTAAGTTGCTGAGAATAATTTTCCTCCTACTAAGAGGGCTAGCTCATGGCTTCTAAAGAGAGGCGTTAAAGCTGCCAAGAGGACTGTAAGGTGTGAAGAGGTACATGTCTCACTGCTGAGAAGAGAAGCACCAGGGGTGGGGGTAGCCAGGCCCTCTGCCAACCACCACAGCCTGGCAGTCACTACTTTCCTTTCAGGACAACCTGGACTGCAGGGTGTTCCAAGCCCTCCTGGTGCAGTGGGACACCCAGGTGCCAACGGCAAGCCTGGCAGTGCTGGGTCCCCTGGGCTAACAGGTGAGGTCCTGGGTCCCATGGCAGGCACAGGGAGTGATGTGTGAAAAGCCTAGTCCAGCCCTTATTCCCTCTGTAGTGTTTGTTGTCCAGGATGTCCAGGGAGCCCCGGGAGTCCAGGAGCCGTGGGCCTGAAAGGAAGCAAAGGGGACACAGGTAACAGAGGGTGTGCTGGGTGAGTAGGTGGGCTTGCTGGGTGGCAGGATGGATGGGGAGAAAAACTGCCTCCTGTTAGGCCCATGGAGGAGGCAAAGGGTCTTCTGTGCCTTGGCCTCTGAGGTTCCTGGTTATGGAGGGCAGTTGCCCCGCCAGGACCTCTTAAGCCCAAGTGCCTAGGGCTGTTCTTTCTCTTCTCAGGGCTCATGAAAGGCCTTGAATGCCATGACCAAACCTCCAGCATCAGGGAGGCGAGCAAAGCACCTGGCCCATACCATCTCGCTGGTCTGCCTCCCAGCTGTATGTTTCTGCTCTCTCCTGCTGACCCTTCATTGGGACCCCCAGGAGGGGGTCCAGGAGTCTGGATTCAGGCTGGAGGGTCCAGAAAACTCTTCTTCCACATTTTCCTAGGGGGGCAGCCTGGGAGCACTGACCCACACTAGCCAAACTCACAAAGACTAGTTTATACCATAATGCCAACCGAGTCTAGGTTATATACCATCATGTCTATTTAGTCTAGATCGTAAACCATTGTACCAATATAGTCTACTTTATAAGCCAGTTTGGTCCAGTTGCAGCGTGCTCACTTGGTCTAGAAAGTCCAGACCACTGTCACAATGCATAAGACCAATTCCTGCCTTCCCGCCCTCAGACGTGCAGGGTAGTGCAGTGAACAGAGGGACTGTTGCCAGATGGTGTGGGCACACTCTGATTGGGTATTTCTTTGGAGAACTGTTGCACACATTGGAAAACCAGGAGCAGGCAGGAGGGGCTATGGGGAGGGCAGGGTTGTGACGTAAAGCTGCATGTCTGCCAAGGACATCTGTAGACAGTCTGTCTCCACCCCTGTCCTCTGCCTGAGAAGGTCATGCTTGTGTCAGACAACCTGGATGCCCTCACCCCTGCGCTGTGCTAGAGACCCACACTGGGACCTGGTCCTCCACAGTTCTAATCAATCGATTGATTCATTCATCACCACCTCCTGGCAAACCTTGGACTAAGGGCCTGAGCTTTTGGGTTTTTTTTGAAAGCTGTCGGGAGCCATGGCAAGAGCGGCTTTTACACCCTCTCTGTCCTTGTAATCTGTCCAGCCCCAGAGCAATTGTGTTTTTTATGGATGGTGTGTTGGTTTGGGAGGTTCCCTGCTACCTGATCCCATGTGGATGCCACCTGAAGGCCACCAGCAGGGTCTCACCATGGGAAAGGTTCCATCTGGGTATAGTCGTCAGACGTTCCCGACTTGTTCACTGCCCATTCTGATCTTATAATTCCATCTCCTGTGGTCCCCATGTGACTGTGAGACCTGATGCTCTCTTGCCCCTGAACCTTCTGTGTGGTTTCATGGAGATGACTGCTTTCATCTCGGTTGTAAATGGTAGTCACCCTCTGCCTCCACCCCCACTGCCAGACTAACGGTTCTCGACTAACCAAGAGTATTGGAGGTAAAACATGATTTTACCCACAGGAGCATTGTGCTCACTCCCCAAGCCCCAAGCCTGTGTCTTCCACAGTCTGAGGGTAGGGAATCCTGCCCTGCCCTTTGCATCCTGGGAGGATTTGCAGAACAAAAGCAGCTCCTGCTAATGAGCATCTTCTTGACACCCAGTGGGACAAGCACTCTTCGTAGCGCAACTTTACGGTCAAACAGCCATTAAGAGATGCAGCCAGGTTCAAATCTAGGCCCGTACAAGACAAAGCTTGGGGTCTTATTAGTACAGTCTATCATGAGGTCTCCCTCCCCAGCCCCACCATCAGGGTGTGCTGATGAGTGACACCTCCTCCCTTCATCCCAGTTCAGAAAGGATTGGAGCAGATGGTAGCAGCTTGCACCTAGCCTCCAAGTTGGCATGGTATTTAGGAAAGTTTCCCCAGATGGGCAAGACAGCAATGGCTCCCTCTCTACAAAACATAAAAAAATTAGCTGTGCATGGTGGCATGTACCTGTAGTCTCAGCTACTCAGGAGGCTGAAGGAGGAGGAGGAGGAGGAGGATCACTTGAGCCAAAGAATTTGAGGCTGAAATGAGCTATGATTGCCCCACTGCACTCCGGCCTGAGCAGCAGAGTGAGACCCTATCAGAAAGAAGAAAGAAAGAGAGAGAGAGAGAGAGACAGGAAGGGAGGGAGGGAGGGAGGAAGGAAGAAGAGGAGAGAAAGAAAAGAAAAGGAAAGAAAGAAAGAACAAAAAAGAAAGAAAAGAAAGAGAAAGAGTTTTCTTAATGTATTGGGAATTTCTCCATTTCACTCAGAATCAGGAGATCTGAGCCTCAACTTGAACTTACCCCTGACTAGCTGGGTGACCACAGGCTCAGCTACTTGACTTTGCTGAGCCTGTTTCCTTTTCTGTGGTGTGCAAGCAGTGTAGAAGAACACCAGGTCCCTGACAGTTTCACAGCAGTCTGGGTTTGAAATAGGCAGCTTCCCTGGGAGCAGGAACAATTGAAGACTTTAGTCAGAACACCAGCTCAACACTAAACAACTGGAAGGCCTGTGTTTTCTAACTTAACACACGTTTCTTGGGAGAATATTATTTCTGTAAAAACTTTGCAAGTAAGTATTTGGAGCTCTCTCAGCTTGATAAGGCTGTGATACTGGAGGAAAGCCAGTTTGCTTATGGTTAAGAAGAAAAATCCAGCACTTATTTGCTCTCCAGTGTAGTTTTACAACATGCAGCTCTAGAACCTATTTTTTAGCCATTTCTCCCTCTACTCTGCAGGAACTGATCGTATCAGGTTGCTGCCCTGATTTATAGTGAGGTAATTACTAGTTCCTCCATCGATTAGTCCATGAACAACCACTCAGCCAGTGTTCTCTTAGAGTCCAGCGAGGCTTGGAGAGAAATCACACAAACCTCAATTCTAATTTCCAATACCCATTAAATACATATCAGAAGGCATTTCATCAAGGTCCAACCTCTGCCATATAAACTTTGGGTCTGGGAGGGTTCAGACACGAGAGGGGCTGTGAGCACCTATGGAGACAAGGAAGGCTGCTTGTAGGAGGTGGGCTGTGAGCTGGTCCCTCAAGAATGAGTGAGAGTTGTTTAGGGCAGTGCTACTCAAAATGTGGTCCTGAGACTTGCAGAATTAGCATCACCTGGGAACTTGTTAGTACTGTGGATTCTTAGATTCCCACTCCACTCCCACTAAATCAGTGACTGTGGTGGGACCTAGCAAGTTGTTTACTAACAAGATGCACCCAGATGATTCTGATGTATACTCTAGTTTGACTACTCCTCTTTTAGGGGGAAGAAGTGGCCTCAGGGAGGCTGGAAGTGTCTTGGGAACCAAGTGCATAGACCAAGCGAAACTCCAGAGAGGAGTGAGCCTAGTACTAGTGGAACAAAGGTGTCTTCAGGGAACACTGGGAGGCTGGGCCTGGGTGACAGCCCCAACTTCCCCCATTCACTCCTATATGACCTTGAATAACTCACCTAGCATCTCTGAGTGTGTACTTTCTCCTCTGTAAAGGAGGGAAATCACACTGCCCTGGAGAGTGGCTGAAAGATCAAACAAGGTAATGGACGTAAAGCCCCTGGCACAGTGCCTGGCACGATGCAGGCAGCAGAAAATGCTGAGTCCCCTGGAGGTGAGGAGCTAGGAAGGGAGAATGTGGGAAATGAAGAGGGAGGGTCAGGCTTCGGGCCATGGACTTGGTGAACAGGGGCTTTCCTATGATTCCTGTCTTTGGAGGGCGTTTGCTGTTCAGTGCTTTAGGGGACAGTTGGAGGGTGCATCTCTTTGGGCGGTCACAATAAAGGGAGGTCACAGTGTTTTGAGGCCCCTTCTGCTTACCTGCATGTGAACAGTGTATGTCAAGATTGGTGGGGAGAAAGGCCACCATCTATATGTCTATGATGGTGATGAAGCAGGAACCAGTCCACATCCAGACTCTTGGCCCCTTCTCTCCGCATCCCAGAGGGTGCCATGTTGCAGAAATCTCTACTTGAAGAGCGTGTCCCTAGAGGCAGCGTTCAGGGACCCCATGACACTGTAACCTCCCCGGATGTGGACTGTTTCCTACTTCATCACCATCATAGACATATAGAATGTGATCTTTCGCCCAACCCATCTTGACATATGCTGTTCAGATGCAGGTAAGCAGAAGGGAAACATCTGTCGCTTCTCCTGGGCAATCTCAGCTAAGTCCTTCAGGTCAGTAGCAGACATTTGCTGGGTGCTAGCTGTGCAGCAATCCTGGTGCTCATGTGTGGACTCAACCTCAGTGCCTGAGGTGCTCCCCACCTGGAGGGGACACAGGACACTGTGGGTCCTGTGACATCATTTATTCAGCACTGGCCAGGCACTGGTCTCAGCACTTGACACACACGATTTCATTTCAGCCTCACAAATGCCTCAGAAGGCAACAAGGAGACTCAGAGAAGGAAACTGAGGCTCAGAGCAGGGACACCTGGCTCAAGGTCACAAAGTCAGTATAAGACAGAAGTGGACTCAAGTCCAGGCTGTCAGACTTTGGAACCACTTTGCTTTACCGCCTTGGGAGAAAGGATATCATGTCATGGAAGAGGGAGGGAAGGCTTCACAGGTGGTGACATCTGACATCTTTGCAGAGTTTACAAGCTAAATGTGAGTTCTCCAGGTGAACCAAAGGGGTGAGGCATTCTATTCAGAGGACAGGTGTGTGCACAAATGGCCCTGTGTAAGCTGGGGCCTGTCTGCCAGGGGCTGACCTCTAACGCACCTCCAGCTCTTACAAAAACCTATCCCAACCTCAGTTCTGTCCCTTTCCCTAACACGAGGAACAGAAGTAGCTGCCCTCTCAGAATCTTCTGGTGCTTCCTGCTTCTCTTGTTGCCCGGGTCTGCAGAAGCAGCTCCCAGCCCCTTGGCTCTCTGGCCCTCCACCCCAGGCAGCGCCAAGCCTGGGGGTGGGATCTGAAATGGCCCTGGAGTCACAACTTTTCTTGCTCATTATTCCAAGAAGGGGCCCTGAAGAGGTCTGCCAGCCCCTTGCCTCTCCCTCCACTGACCAGCACACTGCAGGTGCTTGGGAAATCCAGGGATTGAAGTGAGTGGCAGGGCAGGGCAGGCAGAAACTTCCCCGAGGCCTCTGCAAGGAGGACTGAGCTCCCTGCTTGGCCGGGGGCACAGATACTTATGACTCACTGTTGGTGTTCCCCTTGTTACCCTCCAGTAACTGTTATTGATAGTCAATAATGAGCTTGCATTTTCCCAAGTTTGTGTAACTGCCTTGAGGAGTCCTATTTCTCTGAAATAAAATAAATATTGGCACTTAAAACCAAGAGGACATGATCTTGCTAAATGAACAAACTATTATCTCACAGTGACCCAGCAGGGTGCTGCGGACAGTGAGTCTTCCATGAAAGTTTACTGAAAAAAAGGATGAATGGATGGAAAGAAGGAAGAAAGGGGGATCTTTAACATTAACTATAGTAGGATCATCACCAATGATTGTAGTTATTATTTTTCCATTTTCTGGACATCAGACCCTTTAGCCACATGAATCTTTAGCCACTGGAGGCCATAGTGAAATAAACCAACAAATACTTGTAGAGCATCTACTATGGGTGAGGACCCCTGAAGTTCCTGGTGCCCACTGAGCCCCCTTCACAGTCTTGGCAATAAAGATAACTTTATTTACCAAATATCTCCCAGTTCTCTTCCAATATAAATGCAACAGCAGGGAATGGGATTGGATTTAGATGCCAGGTCAGGTTACTGATGGGCAGGGAAGGCTAGCGGTGCATCCGGGGTCTGCCTAATCCAGGCTTTCATCCAGTACTTTGCTGTTTCATTCCCAACACACCTGTTCTCATCCATCTGCAGACTGTCTCTTTTTACGATCTGCTGAAGAGGCTTTAAACAATCGTGGAGAACCAATGTACCTTTCCATCTGCATTAATCAGACAAAAGGTAGAGGTTGTCTAAGATTAAAAATGTCTAATATCTAAGTTTTATTATCTCCTCCCCCCCTTTTTTGTTTTGATCTTAGGACTTCAAGGACAGCAAGGAAGAAAAGGAGAATCAGGAGTTCCAGGTAAAGGGCTGGCTGCATTTTCATCCCTCGGAGTGATGAAGGGGAAGGCCTGCCCGCTCAGAGAGCAGGTCTTGTTGACTTTGAATGCACAGCTGTGACCTTCTCCCAAAGTGGAGGTTAAGACTCCAGGGCTCTGTCACTCAAGCCTCAGATTTCTCTGCTGCAAAACCTGGGAACAACAGGAACTCAGCATCCTGAGGGGTGTAGAGTGTGGGGCAGGGGCTGAGGATGGCAAAGGGGAAAAATGTCAGGAGAGCTGGGGGTGCAGGCGGAGGCTCCAGGCTGTGCAGCTGTCATGGAGCTGTGCCCATTCTGCTCCATCCACGGCTGCTGCTTCCCCACCTCAGCTGTGGCCCATTTGCCTCTTCTTCTTGGCCCCCAAGCCTCTCCTGTCTGCCTCCCGCTGCCTGTTGCTGGGCTTTCTTATTCTTAGCCTCACCTCCAGAGCCTGTGCTTCAGTTGGGTACTGAGCTGGCACCAGCTGCAGGGTGTTTCTAGGCCTCTCAACAGCCCTGCCCCTGTGAGTGCAAAAGTGAGATTTTTCAGACACATTTCTTGAGCAACTTTTCTTCCTCATAAGCTAGATATTCTATTACCATTTTGTGTTTTGTTTTATTTTTTTTTCAATTTTTTTAGAGACAAAGTCTCTGTGTCACCCAGGCCCGAGTGCAGTGGTGCCAGGATAGCTCACTGCAGACTTGGCCTCCCAAAGCATTGGGATTACAGGAGGAAGCCACTGTACCTGGCCTCTGTTACTATTTCAGTTCACTAAAGGACACATCGAGGCTTAGAAACATTCCAGCAAATTCTCCCAGCATGGCTAGAACTTCCACATAACTATGTAATTCCAGAAGGATGAACAATCTGTGGAATACCACCAGCTATTTCAGCCTGCCTATTCTCAACAGCATTTACCTAAGAGTTGAGAGATCAGTGCAGCCCCTGTATGGACCACAGACGGGCTGAAATTCAGATAGCCCAGCCATGGGGGAGGTCTGGCAGTTAAGGGTAACTCATTTATTAAACAGCAAGGCCCTTGGGTCTGTCTTGGGAAGGCAAAGCAGGGCACCTGACCAGGGCAGTGTCTGTCCTTCCAGGCCCTGCAGGTGTGAAGGGAGAACAGGAGAGCCCGGGGCTGGCAGGCCCCAAGGGAGCCCCTGGACCAGCTGGCCAGAAGGGAGACTGGGGAGTGACAGGTAAGGCCTCTGCATCTGATTCCTTGCTTCTTAGGACTATGCTTTACAGCCAATTCTGTACCTTAAAATAGGAAAGGCCCTGTTTTAAGAGTTTTGGGGGTTTTCAGAACCCAGGAGGGTAAAGTTTTATTTCCTTAATTGATAAGTCTTGCACTGGGGGTTGCCCTAGGCATGGAGCACACAGCAGTGGGTTAGGCGCAGCTCTAGCATCTGAGGCAGGGGCATGAACGTGCACTTGAGCCATGCCCCACAACCCAGCACCCCTGGACGGTTTCCATGAAGGAGATGAGCCCATCCCACTCCATGTCACTGACCAGACCAAGTGTCCCTCACCAATCTAACTTCAACCCTTCTTGCTGTAGCTCAGGCCCATTTCTTCCTGCTCAATCATTGACACCCGCAGGACATCCCATCCCCGTAATGCCAGGCCACGGGTGAGACCCAGGGAGAGTCTAACCACCCCCAACCCTCCACCCGCTCCCCACTCCCGCAAATGCAGGCAAAGGCATCCTGCCTGGGTTTCTTTCAAACCGTGTGGGTTTTCTCCTCATGACAGGATCTTCTGGGGAGAAAGGAGTGAAGGGAGAAAAAAGTGAAAGGGTAATCACTATTTATATTCTCTTTAATGTGTGCTTTAAAGTCAATTCTGTACCTGAAAATTGTGTGTGTTGGGGGAAGAGACCTTGGTTCTCAAATAAATTTCTCATTTGGGGGAAGAGCTGAGGGTCTAGTCCCTTGAATGAGCCTGCCCACAGCACAGAAGAGCAGTTTGCCTCCCCAGCCACTCTCTCCCTTCCTTCCTTCTCTCCCTTCCTTCCCCCTTTCTACTGATTCCTTTCCTTTTCTCTCTCCCTCTCTCCCTCCCTTCCTTCTCTCCCTTCCTTCCCCCTTTCTACTGCTTCCTTTCCTTTTCTCTCTCCCTCTCTCCCTCCCTTCCTTCTCTCCCTTCCTTCCCCCTTTCTACTGCTTCGTTTCCTTTTCTCTCTCCCTCTCTCCCTCCCTCTCTCCCTCCCCTTTTCCTTCTTTCTTTCCTCTCCCTCCCTCCTTCCTTTCCCTCTCTCCCTCCATTCTTTGCTTCCTTCCTTCTCTTTTCTCAACTTTTCTTTTTTTCTCTCCACGACACATGACAAGACGTGGTGTATGCGATTTGCAAACCAGCCATAGGGGCACCTGCCCCCCTGGCCTTGTGCCTGCAGGCCCCAGATGCACAGAGGCTGCATGCCAGGTTGGGTTGGTACTATAAAGTGGGATCTTCCAGGCTCTGGTGACAGTCAAGCAGGGGCATTTCTTTTCCTTAACTGTAGAACTCCAAAATGAAAAGAAAGAGCCCGTACTTACCCAAAGCCCCAAGGGGGCTTCCTCGCCTCTCCCACATGTTGTTTCTTTGCCCAGGTGAAAACGCAGTGTCCGTCAGGATTGTCGGCAGTCATAACCGAGGCTGGGCTGAAGTTTACTACAGTGGTACCTGAGGGACCATTTGTGATGATGAGTGGCACAATTCTGATGCCACTGTCTTCTGCCGCATGCTTGGTTACTCCAGAAGAAGGGCCCTGTACAAAGTGGGAGCGGGTAAGTGAGTCACCAGCCAGGGGCCTCTTCCCCAGAGGTGTGGATGTGGCTTTCTCTTGCTGGTGGGGTGTTGGCAAGTGACTCTGTGGTTTTCCTTAAAAGAAAAGTATTGGTCCAAGCAACCAAAAAGCTCCTGCAGTGCAGGGCTCCAGGTATGTGTCCTTCCAGCTTGGCAACACCAGCAGAAAGATGGCCTGTCTTCTCCAGCACTGACAGTGAAGGCTGGCCTGGCTTTGGTCAATGTCCATCCAGCCCTGGAGTCAGAATGCCACATGGCTGAGGGTGTTTGCCAGGGATGGCTCTCCAAAGGACAGCTGAGTTGATGGAACTGGAAGAACACAGAGAAGATTCAGGGCAGGCAAACACAGACATTCACTCCAGCTGTCTGCAAATCAGCAGCCTGGATTGACCAGCAGTCTTGGCTGTGATCATCTGTAAAGAGAAGATGGGAAGGGAAGAGAAAACAAATCAGAGCAGGGACTTACTAAAATTTGGGGAAAATGTCTTCGGATGCTGGAGACTCAGCCTATGTCTTTCAGCCAAAAGTTCAAACCTTGAGCAAAGGAGTTAAGTCCCCAGGCAGAGCCCTTTTCTCTGGCCATAGGAACTGGCCTAGCAGGACACGAGGCCAGTTCCCCTTGCTCCCAACCCCAAGTGCTCCCTGTCCTTACCCCAACCCAAAGCAAATGCCCGCTTTAGAGCAGGGCAATGGCTTGATTACAGAGGCATGTGAGGAAGGTGGACACAGCAGGAGTGAATTAGCAGGGAGGAAACTAAACGCTGGGACACCCACCTAGGAAGATATTTCAAATAGAGTGGGGTTTAAGTATTAAATATTTGCATGAGACTTTTGTCAAAGGGTAGAGAATAGAACGGAGGCAGAGTCATTATAAAACCAACAACAACAACAACAAAAACAGGCTAAGCCAGCCATCAGCACATTGGGCTGGAATGGGCCAGAATGAGTGAGAGAATTCAGCAGTCTACCCCAGATGGAAGCTCCCAGGCACACACATGGCTGCTTTGCTTTGACTCTAATCCTACCCTTCTTGCTCTCTCTCTTGCTTTCTATGTGATGTGAAGATGTGAAGAACTTTTCACATCTTCTCCCAACGTATCAGCTACTCTCTTTGCTTCCTGCTTCCCTTTGCTAGCTAGCACTTTGGGAGATCAAGGTCAGGAGATCAAGGCCATCTTGGCTAACACGGTGAAACCCCATCTCTACTAAAAATACAAAAAAATAATTAGCCGGGCATGGTGGTGGCTGCCTGTAGTCCCAGCTACTCGGGAGGCTGAGGCAGGAGAATGGTGTGAACCCGGGAGTCGGAGGTTGCAGTGAGCTGAGATTATGCCATTGCACTCCAGCCTGAGGGACAAAGCAAGACTCCGTCTCAAAAAAAGAAGAAGAGAAAAAATAGGAAGCAAGCTGGGTATGTGTGTTTAGAGGTGCTGTGCATTTTCAGCATTATAAATGAATAGAGATGAGTGGCAATAGTTTTTTTGGTCCATAGATTTTTGGTATCTTAACTAGTTTTGGATCTCTTCCACTAAAGGGATTGCAGAGATGAATAGAGAATGAATAGAGATGAGTGGCAATAGTTTTTTTGGTCCATAGATTTTTGGTATCTTAACTAGTTTTGGATCTCTTCCACTAAAGGGATTGCCTGTTGAACGTTGTTAGGAATGTAAGTACTGAAGGCGGACTGCCTGGGTTTGAATTTTGTTCTGTCCCTTGCACCCTGCCTGGCTTCAAATCCTAGCTCTGCTTATGAAGTTCTTTTAAGGGGATGATCTTTGAGCAAATGTCTTAGCTTCTGTTTTCCCAAGTAAATGGACACAGTAGTTGCTACCTTGTGAAAGATTCGTGTAATTGACCAGCGTTTACCAAGTAGCATCAGTGTTTAGTTTTAGTCATTGGTGATTCTGCAGCTGGACTGTGAGGGGGTGCTGGGGTGGGGGTGGTGTGTGTGTGTAGTACTTAATTGCATGCAGAAAGGAAAAGATACTTTTGATAACTGAGAGGCAGCTTTTCTCTGCTTTTGTGTCAAAAGGGAAGAAGGGAGTTTGGAGAGGGAAATGAATTCTCTTTAATACTAAGCTCTCTTCCACAAAACCAGAGGTAGATAGGATGTTCAATAATTTACAGAATTTCTAGACTTCAACAATCTGATTTTTTAAAATATATTTTTATTTTTTCAGGTTGAGACTGAGCTATGAAGTTAATCTGTGGCGACGTTCTGGATGGGCTGGACAAACACCTCATCCCAGCAGCTACCACTGGCAAGTCCAGGGTTTTCTATTATGAAATGTAGGTTCTATACTAGAAAGGAAAAATGTAAGATTAAAAGGTGGCCTTTTTAGAATCATGACTTTCTTCTATGTAGGTTTCCAACTTTTATTTAAAAATAATTGTTTAATGTTAGAAGGATAGTTAATGTTGGAATAAAAAGATGGTCAGGCTATTATAAAAATGTATTAGCCTTTGTTTTACTTATTTATATTCTTCTGCTTTCATGGGACTTATCTCATTCCCCTCCCCCAAACGGCCACACATTGAACAGTGCTGGCTGAATGTTTCATGCAGAAATTTTATGATTAATACACTCATGTCATTTCTTGGAACCATTTGCTTGTTTAATTCTAGTCTTTCAAGTGATAATTTTGTTGATATTTAGAGGCTCCTCAGTGAATTTCTGTGGGATTTTGGTTATATTTAATAAGGAAAATAATATGAAATGTCTAAGAAAAAAAAAGAAACAAAGCCAATTATTCCTGAGAGCACTTAAAATTATTGAAGTACACTTGTTAATTGTTAGTATAGAACCTACATTTCATAATAGAAAACCTTGGACTTGCCAGTGGTAGCTGCTGGAATGAGATGTTTGTCCAGTACATCCAGAACGTTGCCACAGATTTTTAGCTCAGTCTCAACCTGAAAAAATAAAAGTAAATTAAAAAAAAATCAGATTGTTGAAGTCTAGAAATTCTGTAAATTAATACACATTCTATGCACCTCTGATTTTGAGGAAGAGAGCTTAGTATTGAACAGAATTCGTTTCCCTCTCCAAACTCCCTTCTCCCCTTTTGACACAAAAGCAGAGAAAAGCGGCCTCTCGGTTATCAAAAGTATCTTTTCCTCCATCCCAGCACCCCCTCACAGTCCAACTGCAGAATCACCAATGACTGAAACTGAACACTGATGCTGCTGGGTAAACGCTGGTCAATTAGATGAATCTTTCACAAGGTAGCAACTATTGTGTCCATTTACTTGGGAAAACAGAAGCTAAGACATTTGCTCAAAGATCATCCCCTTAAAAGAAGGTAATAAGCAGAGCTAGGATTTGAAGCCAGGCAGGGTGCAAGGGACAGAACAAAATTCAAACCCAGGCAGTTTGCCTTCAGTTTACATTCCTAACAACGTTCAACAGGCAATCCCTTTAGTGGAAGAGATCCAAAACTAGTTAAGATACCAAAAATCTGTGGACCAAAGTAACTTGCTACTCATCTCTATTCATTTGTAATGCTGAAAAGGTACACCTCTAAAACGCACATACCCAGTTTTGCTTCTTTTTTTTTGAGACGGAGTCTCGCTGTCACCCAGGTTGGAGTGCAGTGGTGCGATCTCGGCACTGCAGGCTCCGCCACCCGGGGTTCAGGCCATTCTCCTGCCTCAGCCTCCCGAGTAGCTGGGACTACAGGCGCCCGCCACCTCTCCCGGCTAATATTTTGTATTTTTAGTAGAGACGGGGTTTCACCGTGTTAGCCAGGATGGTCTCGATCTCCTGACCTCGTGATCCGCCCGCCTCGGCCTCCCAAAGTGCTGGGATTACAGGCGTGAGCCACCGCGCCCGGCCTTTTTTTTTTTTGAGAGAGTCTTGCTGTGTCACCCAGGCTGGAGTGCAGTGGCAGGACCTGGGCTCACTAGAAGCTCCGCCTCCCGGGTTCACGCCATTCTGCTGCCTCAGCCTCCTGAGTAGCTGGGACCACAGGCGTCCGCCACCACGCCCTGCTAAGTTTTTTGTATTATTAGTAGAGACGGGGTTTCACCGTGTTAGCCAGGATGGTCTCGATCTCCTGACCTTGTGATCCGCCGGCCTCGGCCTCCCAGAGTGCTGGGATTACAGGCGTGAGCCACCGCGCCAGGCCTCCAAGCCAATTTGTGACAAGCATTTGCAGGGTACTAGTCAGAAGGGTCCCGTAGTCATGGAAACCCCTCTGCGTCCCAGTCCGGTCTAAAAAAGGTACTTCCGGAACTAGCGCGCGGAGCGGGATGATGCCCCCGAAGTATTTCCCTGGGACTCTTTCCTCCCCCGCCCCCGCCCCCAACCCGAACCACGTAGAAAAGATGGCTGCTGTGCAACTTGCTTGCTGGTTGCTTTCCGGGCACCCGCGGGAGGCACCGCGAGAATCAATCCCTGAGTGAGGCAGTGGGTTTCGCCGCTTGTCCGCCAGGCTCTGCGCCCTGCGCCCTGATGACAGCAGCTCCGCCCGCACCGAGATCCACCTGCTCTTCGATCGGCTCATCTCCGAGAACTACAGCGAGGGCAGTGGCGCGGCCCCGGAGGTAGTCGGCGCGCTCCGGAGAGAGCCGGTGCGGTCCCTGCTGGTCCCGGCATCACCCCTCGGTGAACTCAGCTGGTGGCCTCCGCCTTCCTTTCCCTGCTTTTCCCACTCTCATGCCTGATGATTTAGTTACAGGCTGGCGTGCCCCCTCCTACCTTGGCGCATTCTTAGTTCTCCATTTGGAAGACCCTGCAGTGCTTGGCATGCTGGAGTCATTCAAAATGCAACTTGAGACTCCTGCTCTGATAATGCGTCAGGTTTCCTCTCTGATACCACCTTTCCGTCGGCCCGCACCCTCCTTGACTCTCTCTCTATGCACCCAGAACACTTTGTTGACAAAATGCATTACTACTGTTTATTGCCTACATGGTACATGGACCACGTGGGAATCTTAGAACTTGGGTAGTATTAGGTCTTTTTTGCTTATGAAAATACTGAAGCTCATAAAAATACACTATACAAAACTCCGCCACAAAGCCCCTACGTTTTCTGTTCCTACACATTAGCTCTTCCCCTCTGCCATCTTTCTGAGTAATCTTACACACATCAGGCCTTAAATTAATGAATTCTCTCAACTGTTGACACCATGGCCTTCTGGCCCTATGTAGGAAAGAGGGAAGTGGTGCAAGCTGCCTGCTTACACAGGCATCTTAAACTAGACAGTTCCTAAAGATGAAATTCATTAGCTCCAAACACACATTCCCGTCCCCAGCCCATCCCACCTTCCAACACACATGCACCATCCACCAAGTCACACAAGACACAAACACTGGTTGTTCCCTCCTTCATCCCAGATCCTGTCCAATTCAGATATTTCAGAATGTGTCTCATATATATTTCTCAGTTCATCCCCTCCTGTCTGTTCCGATAGCGAGTGTCTTAGACCTCAGGCAAGGCGACTTATCCTGGACTGTTCCGCTGGTCTCCTCTGACTGATCTCCTGCCTGCTGTCTCTCTCCTCTCCAAGCCAGTCATTCCTCTGCTGCCAGAATGATCTTTTCTTTAGGAGGAAAAAAAATAATTGATCATAAAATTTAAAATGTGCTTTGGAAAAGTCTTCAATACGTATTGGTAAATGGTTGGAGCAAGTTACAGAACAATTCATACAGAATGAGATCAGTATGAAGCTGGAGGAGGGATTTTAAAATATGTGTGTTTATATGTGCAAAGTAAAAGGTCTGAAAGAATTGACAACAGAATAATAGTGTATGTCATTAGGAAGCAGACTGAGATTAAGGAAGTAGTCGAGGACTTTAGCTGTATTTGTATAATTTGATACTTTTGCAACAAAACTTCGTGCCTTTCCATTCTCTCCTTTTACTCCCCCGTTTGTTCCTGTGTGCAGTCATTTAAAACTTGCTGTTCTTCGGGCACCTACTGGTGTTTCACACCTCCAGGTTTTTGCATACTCTGTCCACTTTGCTTGCAGTGTTTTTTGATGCCCTATCTGGAAAATTTCTCCTCATCCTTCAAATCATTCCAGATTCTGCTTTACAATCACCTCCACAAGGCCTCCCTAATTACTGTTCCTGGACAGAGTTTGTACGTTATTCTTTCAGCACTTAATTCACCTTATTTTAATTATTTGTGTTTCTTTCTCTCTCACTAGTTTGTGAGCTCTTTGAGGTTCAGGAACATGTTTGACCTTTGGAGCCCAAAAACCTAGCACACTATGGCACATAGTAGGTGCTCAGAACCTTGTCATTCTATAAACATCGAAGGATGAATGAAGAGTGGGACTTGCAAATAGGTCCCTCTTTTTTTTTTTTTTTTAAGAATTCCCTAATTATTCGTAAAATCCGTAGAAGTGTTAGGAGTTAGGACTGATTTTTCCCAACGGCATTGAAAATCTGGTTCACTTACCTTTTGATATTTTTAACTTCAGTTTGTGCTTTTATACCCTAGAAGCCTTTCTTTGGTTATTTAATTATACTGTCTCTACATATGTAGAGAACAGAGTCTTCAGCCTGACCAAAACCATACTGATTGTTTTCCTTTTTTTTTTTCTGTTTTTTTTTAAGAGACAAGGTCTCAAATCTGTCATCCAGACTGGAGTGCAGCAGCAAGATCATAGCTCGCTGTGACCTTGAACTCCTGGGCTCAAGCCATCCTCCCACCTCAGCCTCCCAAGAAGCTAGGACTACACACTACCATATCCAGCTAATTTTTTTGAAAAAGTTTTTTCTGTAGAGATGGAGTCTCCCTGTGTTGCCCAAGCTGGTCTTGGACTCCTGGGCTCAAGCAGTCCTCCCGCTTTGACCTCCCAAAGAACTGGGATTAGGTGTGAGCCACTGTGCCTGGCTTTTTCCTTCTTTTTTAGCACATCCTATTTTTGTGCTATCACTTCATTTTTTTCCTTCCTGCCTCATATTTTCTTTCCCCATTTTGAATGTGAATATTTACTTTTATTTTCCCATTTGGCTGTGTTTTGAGGATCCTCACTTGACTAATAAGTATTTTACCTCTTCTTTACCTTTTTTTGTTTTTTGGTAGGACGTTAGCGCTCTTCTTGTCCAGGCTTGCCGACTGGTACCTCTTAATCAGAATCATCTTGTCAGCAAAGTGTCCCAGCTTATCCACCACTTACTTAACAGATTACAGGTAATCATGTGGGTAACTCTAGAATTCATATCATGAACTTTGAGAGTAAGTAGATACCTTTGAAATACTACATCTGTAGTAGGTATGATAGGCTGTTGTTAGAGATGCTATAAGAATGCTTTCAAAGCAAATATAACTCTGATCCAAAAAAAATTATTCTGTAGAATTCTAGAAGTTTGTCTATTAGTTGTATGCCTTTCTGTTTGGTTCAGTAAACCAGTATCATTCAGGCCCCCCAAGCTTATAATTTCCTTTTTTTTTTTTTGAGATGGAGTCTCACACCGTTGCCCAGGCTGTAGTGCAGTGGCACGATCTCAGCTCACTGTAAGCTCCGCCTCCCGGGTTCACACCATTCTCCTGCCTCAGCCTCCCAGGTAGCTGGGACTACAGGTGCCCGCCACCACACCCAGGTAATTTATAATTTCTTATGAAAGATACACTTGAACAAAATATATCTAAGAATAAATTGAAATAATCCCCTGCCTCTCTCCCACCAATATTTTTCCCCTTTCCTGAAGCTACCATTTTTGTGGTCTACTTTTGATGCTTCTAAAATGTAAGAAGTAGCTTGGGGCCAAGGGGACAGCAGGATAAAAAGACTCCAGTTATTTATTTAAGACTGTTACCACATGAGTATGTGAGTATATTTAAGAGCACAAAACATATCAACTAGCATTATGTGAATTAGGATGCTTTTGGCTGCAAAAAACAGAAAAACCATCCCAGAGTCACTAAACAATTTTTTAAAAAATAAAGAAAAAGGAATCACTCCATGTCCCAAGTGCCAAGGGAGGCATCTGTAGCTCCTTGATAATAAGAGGCTCATCTTTCCCTTCACCATCCTTAGCATGTGGGTTATCCTCAGCTAGCATCTCTCACAGTCGTAAGATGACTGTGCCAGTTCTGGACATCCCATGCCAAAGAAATGATTAATGTTCAGCAGAAGCTAAATAACTTTATTTTATGTTGTGTCTCTTGTACTTAAGGGTAAGGAAACATGTCCTATAAACTCTCTAGCAGACTCCCCAGTATCTTGCTGGAGAGACTTAGGTCATGTAAATACCTCTCTAAACCAGTCTTTAAGCAGGAGAATGGCTCCAGCTGGTAGTTTCAACATTCACTACACATTAGAATCACCTGGAGGAGGGCTTAAGCTCCCTCGATGCTTAAAATGTGCAGCCACAATTAGCCTACATCAGAACTATTGGTATTTTGGCTCAGATGATTGTTTTAGGGGCTGTCTTGCACATCATGCAATGTTTAGCAGCATCCTTGGCCGCTACCCACTAGACTCCAGTAGCACCTCTCCAATTGTGACAGTCAAAAATGTATACAGCCATTGCCAAATGTTCCTTGGGGGTTAAGGTTGCCCCAGGTTGCCCCACTCTCTTAAACTAATTAGTGTTTACCCTTAGGTCTCACGTGGGAGAGGTGGACATGCAATTAAATTAGTACTCTGCCAGTAGGGAAGGAAGAAATGGATGCTAGTAGGTAACCAACAGTGTCTGCTGCATGGAGTAAGGCTGTTTTCAGTTTAGAATCTTTGAAACTAACATGGGGTAGCTTCTGTCTGTTTACTAGTCTTAGGTGTATCATCTTTGTAACACTGGCAATTGGAGATGTTCCGGATCACCAGTGGCACCTATAGCACCTTACCAGCTTTCCAGCACTTGGTGACAGTTTGTCTCAATTGTCCATGAATTGACACTTGGATTAGCCTGGTCTGTCCCAACAACTTTATCAGCTCCTTGACAGGAGGGATATGCCATCTCTTCATGGTGTATTCCTCATGTCATGTTAGAGATGCAGTAGGTATTTAGCAGTTATATTGGTTCACTGTGTATTCGTTGAGTATTTATTATGTATAAGGCAGTTTAATTAAATTTCAGTGCATTGAAATACTCATATCTGTGTATTCACAGCTGCCAATGTCTGGTTAGTTCAAGGAAAAATTACAAGGACTTCATCAAGTTCTACTTTACTAAAGAGGAAGAAGTGAGCAAGAGTGCGGGGCGGGGAAAAGGCCCCTACATTGATCAAACTTTTAGGCCCTTTAGAGGTGATCCTTTTGACACATAAATGACAGACACTCTTTTATACAGCTTGATTCAAGGGCGCATACATGTCCATAAAAGAATAATATTTTTTAAAAGTTGCATCAGAATATATCTTTTCCTGTGCTGTTAGGTAATTGTTGATGAACAGCACTTGGATTTCCTGTTGGCATATACTATTTCGGCTATTCATCAGTGTAGTTCCTGGACACACATGGAAATTCTTCAAGCCCTGGCAGCTCTGGTGTACTGCAATGGCTCAAAATGTCAAAAGATAGTTTAAAGTGCTTTATCCTTCCTTTGAAAGGCCAGGAGCACAGGCTCTGGTGCCAACACTGTGTTCAGGTTTCTATCTTGCCGCTAATCTCTAGCAATTCTTATTCAACCACTCTGGGCCTTGTTTCCTTGTGTATAAAATAGTTACTCTGGGCCAAGCACAGTGGCTCACGCCTGTAATCCCAGCACTTTGGGAGGCCTAGGTGGGCGGATCATGAGGTCAGGAGATCGAGACCATCTTGGCTAACACGGTGAAACCCCGTCTCTACTAAAAATACAAAAAATTAGCCAGGCGCGGTGGCAGGCACCTGTAGTCCCAGCTACTCGGGAGGCTGAGGCAGGAGAATGGCATGAACCCGGGAGGCAGAGCTTGCAGGGAGCTGAGATAGCACCACTGCAGTCAGGCCTGGGCAAAAGAGCAAGACTCCATCTCAAAAAAAAAAAAAAAATAGTTACTCTGAGGATGAAGTGAGACAATACTTGTCAAGTTCATGGCCCTCGGTAAATAGTAAGCATTATTAATATTATCATTACCCATCAGCCATGCGGCCACACTAAAGAGCATCAGCAGCTACCCAGGCTGGGAGTAATGATTGTTACTGATGCTTTTTGGCATATCTTTGCATATCCATCTGACATTCATCTAACAGCTAGTCTTTTGGTGCTTAACTGCCATTTAGTTAAAAAAAAAAAAAAAGAAAGAGAAAGAAGAAATCTGTCTAAAATGTAATATTTTCCTAGAAGCTTTTCTTTGACCTACATTGACTCTTATTTTTCTTAGTACCTCCCACAGCTGCTAGGCAAGACCGGACTCTTAATGAAGTTGAGTGACTTGGCTCAGTCTGATCCTGAAGTCAGGAGAGCTACAGTACCTTGTATGGCAAACTTGCGTCTCAGGTATGTGGCTCCAGTCAAGTTTCTCAATGGTAATAAGATAGTGCCTCTATTGGGCCCTTTGTAGGTAGTTCCCTCTGCCTGAAGCCAGAACCAACTTAGACAAATAACTAACTTTGCATTTCCCGTGTACTTTACTAATAAAATCATCTTAGGTTGTTTGTTAATGTTAATATTGCTTGTAAAGAAGGAAAAAATAGACTAAGACCATATTCCTAAAATGTGGTAATAGTGACTTAATGTGCAGTATGTCAAAATTTTGTTTTCTATTGGTATAAAGTCTAAGCATATTAAGTTTTTAGAAGGATATATTCATGCAGATTTAAGTGCTGGTGAGATGTATCTGTAAAGGGCAATTTCTTTTCTTTGAAGAAGATGGAAACAGCCCCAGCTGCTCACCCTCGATTCTCACAGTAGGCAGTAGACAATGAGCAGCACAAATGTGAACTCATCTCTGCATAGCACACCGCTGTCCAGCGAGTAGGAAGGCAGGCACAGATGTGTGATTCTAGCTTGACAGGACCTGTCTGGATTATTTCCCTCCTAGGACTGAACAGCAGAACTAAAACAAGATTTTTCTTTCTCCATACTTTTTCTACCACAAACTTTTGTAACCTTTCCATATGGAAACCACCCTTCTTCTATATTCATTCTAGCCCTGTGCCTGTCCCCCAGCAGTAACTAATTAACCAAAATAATAATTTTCCATAGCATAGTTGAATTCAAAGGTATGTTCCCACTCCAATAGTCTATATGACTGCTATTTTTAATTAGTCTTTTGCAAGCCTCATTTTAAAGGAGACTGAGTTTGAGTTGTTTTCTCTGTATGCATTTAGTGTGCCAGGACAGCCATATTTGGAGGAGCCCTACCAAAATGTCTGTTTCCAAGCTTTCCTGACTATTTTACAATCTCCAAAATCATCTGATATGAATGATATCACATTTTGCATGGTAAGTGGACTATCATTGATATAGTGAATGTTGCAGATGTGTCTAGAAGCAGATTGGAAAAGTGTTACTAATGAGTTTAATTTGCATTATTAGCTTTGTCTAGAGAAATACACATATATGAAATGTTTGTAACCTAAAAAGACAAAAATCATACCATTTTGGTTTAAATTATAAGAAGCTTTTTATTTGTTATATTTTGCAATTCTAGGTTTTTAGAGGAAACTGTTCTTTTTCCTTCTGAATATAAAAGCAATAGTTGCGGGCTGGTGACTGTCTTTAAGATGAAAGTGAAGAGAGATTTCACCAAATATATCTGCAGTATTTTATTTCTTTTTTAAAAATATGATGCAAATGACAGTTTGTTAACATCTTTTAAATTTAGAGTAACACATTTCAAATGTTCTATATCTAAGATAAACTTCCTTCTAGTCTCCTGCTCAGATATAGCCACTGAAGACAATTTGTGCTACGTGCCCTCAGATTTTTTTCTATATGTAAATGAGAATTACAACTTTAAATGGGATCATACTTAACATGCTGTTTTGTAACTTTCTTGTTTTGTTAAAACTGAATATCTCTGGGACATCTATTCGGTTCCTGTTAATATACCTCATACTTTCTAACTGCTATGGCTGGGAGACCTTGGACAAATTAACTTCTTGGAGCTTCCATGTCCCTCCCTGAAAAGGGACTGATATAAGCACATTGTGGGGTTCTTATGAGAAGTATATGAAATAAAGCATTCAAAGGGCCTGTTGTTATTGTTGTTGAGCTTTACATTTAGCAGAGGGTTAGCTTCTTTTATAATCATATCATAATCATCAAAATTGAAGTTTTTAAAATTTTCCCACTATTTCAAACAAGGCTACAGTTCACATCATCCCAATGTAGGAAGTGTTTCTTAAGGAGAGAGTTCTAGAAATGAGATTACTGAGTCAAGAAATCAATCTTGGTCAGAATTGCCCTCCAGAAACCAAGTTTTTATAATGTATCATCTGTTCCCACATACATGGCCTTGCTTTTAAGAGGGCTGGGTTTGCCATATTACAGAGCTTCCGCAATTCTGATCTGTGCTATCTTTTTTATCCATTATCACATTTTTCTTGCTAAACATCTTCTGTCTTTTTTCTTGCTCACCATTTGTACATAGTGGTTTGTAAACATGTACAATAAGACCACTTCATTATTCTTTTCTTCTAGAAAAGAATTCATGGTAGTTTATCCCATCTCCTTGGATCTGCATCTCTGCTTTGTGTGTGTATGTGTGTGTCTAAAGGTTTTTTTCATCATCTAGAGACTGTCCCTCTTCCATCCTAAGTGGTGCTAGTAAATTGATTCCTGGACAACCAGATTTTATTCTGCCTTCTAACTGGGTCTCCCTTTTCCCCCTAGTTATTGCAAAATGCATTAAAAGATATACAGTCATTTCTAGATGGTGGGAGAATGAAACTAACACAGACTGATGAACTTGGAGCACTTTTAGCTGTGCTAAAGGTAAGGCAAGTCTTCATATGATCATTGTCTTTCCTGTTTCAACCCATGGTACAAGCACCACTTCACATCCTTATTCTAAGGCTAACTTTGAGGTATTAAAAGTTTTTACATATATTTTGAGAGAGTAGACAAAAATGTTCATATTCAAAGACACTTAATATTAACAGAAAATAATAAATCTCCATTTAATAAATGCATCAAAATTTTAAAATTATCTATGAGTCTTGGGAAGGGAATAGGTAGGGGGGTATGACCTGTAGAAGATTTAATTACAGACTGTGTTGTACCTGTTTGTACTTAGAAGAAGAGCCAGTGCTTCTCCTTGGCTTTCTCCTCCAAGTAGTAGGCAGGCCAACCAAGACGTGTGTCAGTGGGCAGCTTCCAAGCGTGCCAGTCAGTGGGAAAGTCAGGCCAGCATCTCCAGGGACCCAGCTTCTTCAGCCAGCAAAGTAAGAAGTAATTCTTTCCTTGTGGCATTCTCTTGCTCCCACATCAAATAGAGAGGTAGCTATAGGTGGAGATAGGTAAATAAAAATGACAAATTGGTTTAAAAAATTACAGACAGATAAAGTAATTGGATAAATTTTATAAATAAATAAGGAAACTAAAACCAGACTTGATTTGATCTGACCAAACCAGATCCAGCTGGAGGCCAGATAAACTTCAGCTCTTCTTTAAGCCCTATGCCTTCAAGGTATCTATTTTCTGTCTCATTTATATTTCCTTAGTAGGCTTTTGAACATTAATCTGTGAGTGTTCTGATCCAGACATGGTAAATAGTTCTGTTTTATGATTAATGGTTTATGATTAATGGTTTTTGTGTGTGTGTGTGTGTGTGTGTGTGTGTGTGTGTGTGTGTGTCCTTATTCATCATTATTAGAAATTCATGTTTCACAGACTCCCTGGACTAAACATAGAGATGCCCACGGTGTTATACCCAACTCCACTTCCTCAGTATGATGGGTGAACACCTATCAAACCACAGCAATCAGAATCCAGTGCTTCTTGACCAACTTTGGTACATTTATGTTTATTTAGATTTAAGTTGTGGCTTATTTTTAATAGATTGCTGTGTGTGTTTTCTATGATTTGCATCACTACTACCCTAAAAGCCTACCTTGAATTTTATTTCAGTTTAGGGTTGTTAGCATAGTAAATTTAAACTCATCTGATGCTCAAAGTACCAGTTAAAGCATCTTATACTTCTTAGAGGTGTAGTCAGTATAACAGCTATAAAAATGAGCATTCACTTTATACCTCAAACCAAGCATTCTCATCCCCATGATGCTGAAGACCAGGAGTCAACAAATGTTCTCTAAACTTTCTCTACTAGGCTAGTAAATACTTCAGGTGTCTGTCATAACTACCAACTCTATTTTAACAGTGCAAAAGCAGCCATAGACACTATGTAAATGAATGGGCATGACTGTGTTTCACTAAAACTTTATTTGCAGAAGCAGGCTGTGTGCTGGGCTGGATTTGGCTTTTGGGCCATAATTTGCCAACCCGTCTCCAGACTGTTAGAAGCCCACCTATCAGTCAGTGCACCATCTCCACACCTTACATTCACCTGATTTCCCAGCCTTTCCAGATAGCTGCCATCTCCCTCTTGCTTCGGTTGGAGAACCTGGAGCATACAGATGTGTGGCCAAGGATTCACTTCCAGAAATGTCATACCTGATCAAAATGCTTCTTATTAGAAATTATGTCCTCATTCACTCACTCAGCATTTACCCAACATCTGGTGTGTTCCAGATGCTGTGCTAAGCACTAAGTATATAGACTCTGGCTGCTTTTAGGATTTTGAGGGAGAAGGCAAAGATGGATAAATAAACAACTACAATGCAATATTATTGTTTCTCTCATTAGAATATTCACAGAGTATTCTGGGAACACATTGAGGGCACCCAGTCTAAATGCAGGAGGAAGAGGAGGCTTTTTAAAGGTATAGCTAAACAGAGATTTCAGAGTGAGTAGCAGTACAGACAAGGAGGAATGAGTGTTTCATGCAGATAAAACAAAAGGTGCATAGATGTAGAGAATGAGAGTATACATTGCCCATTTGTTAACTAGTAGGACTAGAGTTTCAGTGCAGGGAGAGAAAGAGTGGAGCCGTTGTGTAGCAGAGGCCGAATGATAAGATTCTTGTACAGGAGGCTGAGGAGTTTGGGTTTTTATCTCATAGGCAATAGAGATTCATCAAAGAATCTTACATAGGGGAATGATGTGATCAGATTTGTGTCTTAGAAAAATCACTGTGGTAGCAAATAAAAGAGTATGGGTCTGGGGGCCACAATAAGTAGTTCAAGATACAAGTAATGGGAACTTCCTGCCTCAGGGCCACAGACTTTGAGAATGTGGAGGAAGACACAGTTTCCAGACAACTTGTATATCAGAAAGAAAGTAACAGGGAGAAAGAAAGAAAGAAATTGGCTTCTACTTAGTATCTACTTCTACAGAGACCCAAAGCCCTGAAATGAGCATTGTATGTAATGGACAACTATCTCTTCTGTGCAGGCATGTGGAGTGGTACTAGCTATGTATCTTACTCCAAGAACTGATAAAATAGACACTCAAGTCATTTTCTATAGGCTTTAATGCTCTTGAGAAATTCCAGTTGAGAAGGCTGAATACCTTCACAACACCTGTGCAAGGTAGAAGGTATTAGCCGCATACTTACAGATAAGCAAGGTCAAGCTCAAGAGAGGCTAAATGATTTGCCCCAAGGCACAGAGGTACAATTTAAACCCAGGCCACATGTTTTACTGTGTCTTGTGTATTTCATTCCTTCTTTCTTATAGTAGACAGTAAGCACTTAGCATCGTGCCTGATGCTTAGGGTATTAAAGAAGTTCCACTTTTTTCTTTTCTCTTTTCTTCTTTCTTTATACTACATGTTGGGGACATATTTAATCACTTTAAAATGAAGAAGTAACGATTCAGTGAAAAGCCATTCTGAAGTAGCTATTATATGTGTCTTCATTTGCTCCTAAAATCAGAATAAAAAGAAAAAAATCCAAAGTAAAACCAAAGAAAATCCAGCAAGGAGAGGAGGAGGAAAAGGAATCCAGTGGTGAAGTAGAGGTGGCCCCAGTCACTGGCACAGGCAGAGTGAATCTGCATGAAGGGAACACTTGGTGTCCCTCCTCCCTGGGTGTCCAGAGTTTGCCTTTAGGTGGAAGTGGAGCTGCAGGAAAAGATGGAGTCTCCTTACCCTTCAGTTCTTCCAGTTGGAAAAGGGTCAGCAGTAGTGAGTCAGACTATTCTGATGCTGAAGGAGGCATGCAGAGTAAAATGAGGTAGTAGTATTTTGTTACATTTATACCTTGTATTCTAAGTTGCATGTAAGTTTGTAACTTAACTTGACTGCTGCATGTGTTTAACTTGAAGAGCCTGATTTCTGGGGGCTGTGGTGTTATTCAGAACACCACTTGCTCTCTTGATCTGCCATTGCACATGTCATTCCTCTCCTTAGAATATTCTTCTTTGCCTTTTCGTCTTGCTAACCACTACTCATCTTTGATATGGGCTCAGAAATCATGTTCCCCGGGAAGCCTTTTCTGCCTTAGTGTTATTGATAATATATTATAGTTATCTCCTTAACTGTCCCTTGCTGCCTAACTTGTCAAGGCTGGGGCTTTGTTTATGTCTGGCAGCCTCAGCATGATGCCTGGCACATACATAGGTCATTCAGTAGATATTCGTTGAATGGATGGATGGATACTCGGCAGTGTTTCCTGTCTAACACTAGTTTCCTGATATCAGTATGTTGTCCTTTTGTTCTCCAGTTGTGTTTTTTAATTGTCAGCCTTAATAACTTGTTATAGAAACAAATTGTCTTAACATGTTTTGATTGTGGTTTGAAAGAAATTTTTAATAACACATTGACATCTTTAGGGATTATTTAGAATGTTTAATTTTTGAATGTATCATTTGAATTGGTGGAAATAAATACCATTTCATGTTTGCATTTTGAAAAAAAAAACGATTTTTTAAGTCTTTTTCCTTTTTTCTCTTGGTTATGAAAGGTCTTACCAAGCTAAAGTTCGCCAAGGAGGCTTAGTTTGTTTTCTTTCTACTATGAAATCGATTTAAAAAAAAGTTCTTTATGGCTACTGGTCAGCCTTTATTCCTGATATGCCTGAACTTGGCAGCCCACAGTCAGTGTCCTTGATGACTCTTACATTGAAAGACCCTTCTCCAGAGGTAAGAGAATTTAAACTCGAAGCTTTATAATAGGAAGAAAAAATTTACAGATCCTTACTGTTTTCTCTGCCTTATCCTTTCTGATCTGAATACAGCTGTTAGTAACACTGACCCAAGTTCTGACCTGAGATCCACTGGACAGACAGGAAAATGGGAAGTGGGCTTATGTGAAGAATACATTGAGGCTGGTCATGTAGGATCGCTTCCTGCCCCAGGGCTTGCTTGAAGCCCGAGCACACTGAATTCTAACTTTGGTGTCTCCCTTGAACTGCACTGAAGCAGCTGTGCTTCTCTTCCTTTTATGAAAATGTTGATTGCTGTGGTATTTATAATAAGAAAACATCAGAAATGGCTTAAACAACTCAGTAGAATATCCTGGTACATGATGGCTATGAAGGATGCATAAGGCTTTGAAAAATGCTCAAAATGTTCTGTGAAAACACAGGATATAGAATTATATATACAGTAGAATCCCAAACGTGTTTTTTACCTTGCAACTTTTCCAGTTTTCAAATCGTGTAATAAATATTTACATATTTTAATGAGAAAAACTTATTTTTAAAAAAGAAGAAAAAAATGGCAGGTATGGATACCTATAGCAAGATATCTCATGGCTGATCAAATATTCGCCTCTGCGTGAATATGTTAATTCCTCTCCAGAATTTAACCACTTAACCAAATAAGGAAAATAGCCTGCTGTTTACAATAGTGAACATTAAAAAGTCATGCTGAATGGCATCTGGGTGTCCTCAGGTAACCAACTGCCCACAAAGAGAGAAGTTTTAATTAGGCCAACAGCATATTGTTCCTTTTCTATTTTTAAGATTACTCCTTAAAGGGTCAGGGGTGGTAACCATAATACGTTGGAATTCCATATGAGTCATCTCCTTGAGTAACTTACGATATAAAAAAATTTCTGGATGACCCATCAGAAGCTTTTACAAGGTAAAGAAAAATAAGTTAGCCTCAATTTTATATACACACAAAAAAATGACTTGTGGGGTATTTCGAATACTCCTTATCCTAGGAAATTAAACTGGCAGAAATTTTACAAATTAATTAAATCGATAGTGAAGGAGAACCTGGGAGAAAAATGGAAAAATGAGTGGTGGCGAATAAATCAGTAATGAAGCCATTAGAGTAATTGAAATAAAAGCTACTAAAAATATTGAAAATATATATATGAAGACCCTCCAGCTAGGTAGGGGAGCTGCCAGCAGTGGCCAAGGAGATGGTGCTGTGGAGCAAGAAGCAGCCCAGCTTCATCACCTGTATCACAGCTGCCCAGCCAAGGGGATGTGAGACATGGGGGTTTAGAACATGAATACAAAAAGGTGATGAGGTCATAGCTGATGAAAATGAATTGGAATAATTTTCATGATGTTTATATCTTCATAGGTTTTTAAATGTTTACATTTCACTTAAAGTGCCATGAGAAATTTCACATATAGCAAAGTGGTCTTATCCATCTCCTTGATTTAGGTACCTTTTAGACTTGTTCTTGCTGTTTAACTTTGGTGAATGCAAGAGATGTGCTGAGGAAAAAAGATACAGAACTTCCTTCTAGAGATGTCGTAGATCCAGTACAAAAAGCCACAAGAAAATTCTAGAGAAATTAAAAAAAAAAAAGTCATCTTACTTAAAGTGGATTTTAAAAGATGAAAGAAATTAAATTAGTTCAGTGTAATGGCAAGTGAAATGATGGTACTTAAGAGATTCTTTTAATCAAGTGTTAGGTTGGAAGGGTTTAAATAAGTGTGGTGATTATTGTTTACAACAAAGCTTGGAGCATACCTCTGCAGTCTGTCCATAGTATAATTAACTGTGCACCAAGACATATGCTAGAAAAAAGTGTTGTGGCAGGTGATGTCATGGGACAGGCTTTTTTTTTGTTTGTTCTTTTTGTTTGTTTGTTTGTTTGTTTGAGATGGAGTTTTGCTCTTGTTGCCCAGGCTGAAGTGCAATGGTGAGATCTCAGCTCACCACAACCTCTGCCTCCCGGGTTCAAGCAATTCTGTCTCAGCCTCCCGAGGAGCTGGGACTACAGGCATGCGCCACCATGCCCAGCTAATTCTGTATTTTTAGTAAAGATGGGATTTCTCCATGTTGGTCAGGCTGGTCTGCAATTCCTGACCCCAGGTGATGTGCCTGCCTCGGCCTCCCAAAGGGCTGGGATTACAGGCGTGAGCCCACTGCACCCGGCCCAGTGGGACGGGCTTTTAAAATAAAGACTTCTAAAAAGTTATGTGCATTAAAATTAAAAATAACAGATAATGTAATTAGAATGGAACAGCATTCTGGATTGACCAGGTTAAAAGAGCTGCTATGACTCCAGGCCAAGTGGTCATGTCAGGTGCTCCTTGTGCATAGAGTTAGATGGCTGGAGTTCCTCTTGGCCAGGATTAAATAAGACAACTGTAGTTTATCTTGTCATTGAAGTGCTTAGTGATTAGTTTTGACTTTATGGCAGGTCTGATATGACCCATGGCATACTCAGCTGGAAGCACAATTTTAACTGGTGTACTAAGAAATTTTCTAAAGACAAATGGATGGAAGAAAAGGTGATTAGACTCTTCCAGTCAGAATGCCAACAATAAACAGCGGCTACTTTTTAGGAAATTGAAACAGAATATGCTAGAATGGTTAATTGGGGAGAAGAAAACTTAGAAATGTCCATTAGGATTTGGCAGTGCCGTGATACTTGGGAAATGATCACGTTTCCATGTTGGAAATGTGCTTCAGAGAGCACATCTTATATGCTTCCAAAAGGGACAGAGCAAATTATCAATAAAAATAACAAGACTAATTTAAGAATTTCTTGTATATGATTTCCTTAGGTGTTATAAAGGCATATTATGGAGAATATCATCAAGACTTGTCTTAAACAAACTACAGGGCAAACCTTTGTCTTGGTACCTTGAGAATTATCCCAATTTACAAATTTCATGATGATGATTTATTGCTCTTTTAGATAACTATAAAAAGTGAAAACAAATCGAAATCTAGATAATAGATGGTATAACTAGAAAAGAGAATGAAAAGGTTGGAGTTGTTAACTGTTACGGAATGGTAGATTTTCTCTCATATGGCCAGGCAAGAACAGGCAATCTTTGCTTAGTGTATTAGCAAAGAACAGGCAGTCTTTAATTAGTGTATCTGTATTCACACTTCTGATAAAGACATACCCGAGACTGGAAAGAAAAAGAGGTTTAATTGGACTTACAGCTCCACATGGCTGGGGAGGCTTCAGAATCATGGCAGGAGGCAAAAGGCACTTCTTTACATGGCGGCAGCAAGAGAAAATGAGGAAGAAGTAAAAGCAGAAACCCCTGGTAAACCCATCAGATCTTGTGAGACTATCATGAGAATAGCAGGGGAAAGACCAGCCCCGATGATTCAGTTACCTCTCACGAGTCCCTCCTACAACACAGGAGAATTTTGGGAGATATGATTCAAGTTGAGATTTGGGTGGGGACACAGCTAAACCATATCACTTAGATACCTCCCAACCCAGAGTCCCTGACACAGTGTTGAAATGCCGTTATGTAAAAGACAACTGACTTTGGAAGTGAGATCCAATAAAAGAACATGTGAACAGTCATGTGCCCTGCATGGAAACTTCAGTGGTACCCACTCCCAGCAGGGACTTCTTTGTCACCCTTCCAGAAATATTGTGAGACCAAACACACATAAAGAGAAAAAAATTAGGATTGACTAAGCTACCTCAGCAAGCATTTCTGCTACGTTCTTAAGTAGCAAAAAAGGAAAAGTACTTTTCTGTTTTATTAGCTTTAGACAAGCCTTCATGTCCAAGGAGACGAAACTATACACTAGTAAGACCAAGCACACTAACTTTTGTAAGACTGAAAAGCCTTTCATTCATCGTTTTAAATATTCAGACAATAGAAACTTAACAAGATGAGCTCTCTGGAGACTCCACCTGTTACGATTTGCTTGTACATTAGTAATTTCCGCGGAAAGTGCTGATTAGAACTGGAAAACAAGATACTAAATACTGATACAAGAACAAATGAAGCAAAACTTGTACCAGATTCAGTATCTTAAGTAACAATTATAACAACAAAGATATGTTAAACAGAGTTTAAAGGAAATTAACTCAGAACTGTGAGAAGTACAATTTGATATAGTATCAAATTTTTATATAGATTTTATAACTTAGTGGAAAAAAATAACCAATTTCAATGACATTTGTTTTCATCTGTGATAGTCATGATTTTCCCCTGAAGATGCCAAAATTATGCTAAAATGTTTGACTTTTGGAACATTAGTTCAATTCTTTCCATTCGATTCTTAATTTCATTCAGTTTGTGAGCTGTTGGAATTGTGATTTTTAATTGTCTTCTAAAGAAATGAAGGTTTAGCGTAAGATCTATCTTGTTGAGTTTGGACCAGCCTCTGGTAGGGATTGGCCAACTGTGGCCTGTAAGGCAAATCTGGCCCAACACCTGCTTTTGTATGGCCTGTGAGCTAAGAATGGTTTCACACTTTTAAATGGTTTTAAAATAAAACAATAGTATCTCATGATATGTGAAAATTGTTATGGAATTCAGATTTCATTGTCCGTAAATCAAGTCTTTTTGGAACACAACCACATTTATTCCTTTACGCATCTGTGCTACAATCACAGAGTTGGGTGGTTGTGACAGAAACTGGCCTGCAAAGTCTAAAATATAAAATGTGGACACTGGCTCTTTACAGAAAAGTTTGCCAGCCCCTGGTCTCAGTCCTTTTTGGATCAGCTGACTTGTGTTCATGCTCTTGCTCTCTCGTTTTTTCACACATATACACACGGTTTCCAAATACATTGTCAATTTCCCACCTTAGGGGATTATGCTTAATTCTGAAGTCTGATGCTACTGTACTTCAAATTTCTCTTCATAGCAGTAAGTCTAGATTTCTACGACTCCACTCTATAAAAGGCCTGCCTGGTGATTTATTACCTAGTTGTTTGGAGATAATATAATTGAAGGCTTTTGGGAAAACCTTTTTTGCTCCAAACTCAGATATGCTTCACATTGAGTAACTATTTAGGTTAGATTCTAGAATTGTAATGTTGATTCCTTGCTTTTAAATTTTTTGACTGGAAATGTTAATTGTCATTTTTGGATGAGCTGGCCAAAGAGAGTACAATATTATTCCGTATTAATAGTCCTATGCTTATTACCTATATCCCGTTTTTGTAAAGTTGGGCTTTCTTTTCCTTTCTGATTTTTAATACTACAAAATTGTCAGAGTACCAATTGAAAGTAATCTTTCAACCTTATAAAGAAAATCTTGGTGCCAATGACACCTTTGCTGACAAATACAGCAGTCCATGACAAAGATGTACTTTTTGTCCTTTCCATTCATAAGATTGTACTTAATGGTATTCCTTTTTTGAATTGTCAAATATTGTCACTGCAGGCAATGTTATTTCCTGTACCTAAGAATGTTTCTAAAAGTTGGATCACTAATGATGTCTGCCAAGTTGTATGTACACAAAGTTCCTAAAGTCCTATTTAAGTTAACATTGAACACACATACTTCAGAGTGGAATATGAGGCATAATGTTCTCAGGAACTTTGATAGGAAACAGACTCTAGGCACATGTATTTTTTCTACCCCATGGGCTGTTTAGTTCTAACTTTTCAGTTGGCATTCTGCTTGAATAAACCAGGCCTCTAATCCTTATTCTCATGCTTAGGATTTCAGATTTTTGTGCTGTGGTATAGCTTAGGTTTATTTCTTACTGTAAAAAACCTAACAGCAATGGGTTTCTAGATTTTTTTTTTAGCCAGGTGTGGTGGCACACACCTGTAATCCTAGCTACTTGGGAGGCTGACGTGGGAGGATTGCTTGAGCCCAGGAGTTTGAGGCTGCAGTGAGTTATGATTGCGCCAGTGCACTGCAGCCTAGGTGACAGAGCGAGACTGTGTCTCTAAAATAAGAATAAAATAAAGATTTTTTTTTAGGTGTGGGATGCAAGTGACCTAGCTTTTAGGAACTAACAGATAATCCCATTGCCTTTATTCTTCCAATTGAAATGATTGTAAATACTTTGAACATTAAATATGTATAGGAAGAAGGGAATCTGATTCCTAATTTTCAACTAATCAGTGTGAATCATCCCAAAATTTCAGACATGTGCCTGTGCTCTGCAAGTTTTATCTGCCATCTTGGAAGGCTCAAAGCAGTTTCTTTCTGTTGCTGAAGATACCAGTGACACAGGAGGGCTTTTATCCCCTTCTCCGTCATGATCGCTTCCAGCATTAGAGAGTCACACAGATGTCTTTTGTTAGCTTTGGTGGTTGGAATCATTCTCACAGATCCTTACTCAGATAATTAAGGTAATGTATCAACTGTGGGTTCCAGAGGGGGCTTCTCTGTTTTAACTTTGTATACTGTTTTACATAGCCCAAAAGTAACTTGACTTAAGAATATAACTATGTAATAGTTTTATTAAAAATACACTGTTTGGAAGTCTGTACCTACTTGACTGATCTTACCTATAATCTCTGTATGTCCTAATAAATTATTTGCTAAAAATACTTCTTTATCTTTAGTTGTACCAATGAGAATACAAGTGTTATTTTTTTTTAAAAGGGCTAATTTTTAGTTGTGTGAAAACTTTTCTTTTTTAATTAAATGCTGCAAAATTTGTTTCTATGCTGTGGTTTAATCAAGCCTTTTGATGAACTACTTTTTGTGTTTTACAGTGCCTTGCAAGTTTAGTATCAAATGCACCTTATAATCATCTAAAACAGCCTGCTGACCAAAGTCTGGAACCAGATAAAGCCTTATATTTGCCACAAAGGTTTGTAGTGGCTTAAAACTGATGGCTTCTTTATATCAGTCAGATGCAGACTATTAGTAAATATATATAGATATAGATATATGTATATATTCAAAGCATTTATATAACTCTTAAGAGATCTCTGCTTATTCTTCTCAGCTTTTCAGGAGTATAAGCTGTTGCAAGAATTGACCCCTCAAGTCCCAGTGGAAGTGAGCTAGAGAATTAATTGTAAAGTTTAATGCCTGTTTAATGCCCAGGGCAGTGACCAGAGTATCCCTTTAGAATTAAGATTGAGCCAGGTGCAAGCAGCCCCCCTCAGGAGTATGTTAGTTTATATCCCTTATGCATAGGTAGAGGAGGGATGGATGGTTAGACAGACAGATGTACAGGTAGAGATTACCTACTTTTTGGAAAGAAAAACTGGAATACAAAATTTAACTTCTTTAACGTTATTTCCTATGAAGTTCAGATAAAATCCCAGAACTTCAAATCTTTACTAAGTGCAGTCTTATTATTTCCTCCCACACATAATGTATGTGTGCTATAAACACTTGCCTTTTGTAGATTTGCCTTTCTTTTGTTTGCAAGCTTTCAGATCAGACCACATTCTGATGAGTTCAGTTTTTCAGGCAGAATTGTAACAAGGAAGGAACAGTGGATGTTTTCTGTGACATAGTGGGAAGAGTATGGGACCTGAAGTCAATCCAAGAGTCTGGGGCCCACTCCCATTTTTGCCATCTCATGGCCGTGGCCCTCTCTGAACCCTAATTTCTTCCTAACAGCAAGAATTATAACTCCATCATAAGATTTTTATGAGGCTCAAATGAGATAATGAGGTGTAACTAAGTCCAGTTCACTACTTACACTAATGTGTAAAAGAGGAACCCAGAAAGTTAAGTCTTCCCCTAAGGTTTCCCATCACATTCATGGCAGAAATAAGTTGAAAACAAGCCCTGCTCATTCCACTGTACCAACTTTTCATTATCTGCATCTTCAGCTGAGGAGAGTGCACCATGTCTCAAAGGTTCCTTTCAAGTATCTGACTTTATCCTCAAGTAACTTTTTTTCATTAAAATGTTCAAAACCCAAAATTCTTAGGTATGAGCCTAACAAAATATGTACAAGATCTATATGAAGAAAACTGTGAAACTCTGATGAAATCAAACAACTAAATGAATGGACCAGAGATTCCATGTTCATGGATAGGAAGGCTCAATATTGTGAAGATGTTACCTCTTCCCAACTTGATCTATAGATTCAGTGCAGTCTCAATCAAAATTCCAACAAGTTATTTTGCAGATATCAATGAACTGATTCTGAAATGTATATAGATATGCAAAAGACCCAGAATAGCCAACACAGTATTTTTAGAGGAGAACAAAACTGAAGGACTGACATTCCCTGACTTCAAAATCTACTATAAACCTACAGTAATTAAGACAATGTGATATTGGCCAAGGAAGAGAGAAACAGATCAATGGAACAGAATAGAGAGCCCAGAAATAGACACACATAAATATAGTCAACTGATCTACAACAAAGGAGCAGATACTTTTCAACAGTTGGTGCTGGAACAGCTGGACATCACATGCAAAAAAAAATGAGTCTAGACACAGACCTTTTAGCTTTTTAAAAATATTTCTTGTTAAAATCCGGGGTTCATTCAAGGTATGTGCGTTGCATTTAATTATTATGTCACTGTAGTCTTTTTAAATCTAGAGTCCCCCCACCCATCTTTCTTATATCAAACTGACTTAGGAAAGAATCCAACCCAATTGTCTTATAGAATGTGAACTCTAAACTCTGTCACCAAAGATAACAAAATAAATCACATTCTCAATTTGTCAGATTGTTTCTTTATGGTGTTAACTTACTCTCCTGTCCCATGTATTTCGAAACTGGAAATGAGGTTTAGAAGTTTGATTAGATTCAGGTTACACAAGGAACTACTAATTCTTAATTGCCTGCAGGGATAACTACCATATTTACGGTAGCTGTTCCCATGATAATAAGTTCTTACTGCTTCCTTTGACAGATGTTAATGTTCCTGTGTGAAGTCTCACACTCTTGGGAGCTATAGGGTCCACCCACACACCTTTACCTGAAGTCCAGCTACTTCTGCAACAGCCGTGTTCTTCTGGACTCAGTAATAGCAATTCAGCAACCCCTCACCTCAGCCCTCCTGATTGGTGGAAGAAAGCCCCTGCAGGACCCTCTCTGGAAGAAACATCAGTTAGCTCACCTAAGGGGTCTTCAGAGCCCTGCTGGCTCATTCCACTCTGCATTTCCATTGTCGTACTGCCCAAGGAGGATTCCTGTTCAGGTAGCGATGCTGGCTCTGCAGTAGGAAGCACCTACGAACCATCCCCTATGCAACTGGAGGCCTTACAGGTAGGAGGTTTCATTTCCTCATCTCTGAAATGGAAGTAACCATTCTTCCTTCAGAGTGACCGTGAGGAGCAAGCAGGTAAAACCAAGCCATGTATCAGTTCGTGGGAGTTGTATTTTAGGTATGGGTGGTGTATTTTTGTTGTTGTTTTGTTTTGGGGAGGTGTTCCTTGGTTGTAAAATAGCAGATTCATTCCTTTTTGTTCTTTGATTGCAAATTATTTTAGTCACTTCAGGTATTATATGACAGGTGGATGTAATAGATTGTAGAATAATTCTGAGTGAAATTGTAGAGTTAATTTTTGATTTTTGCAACTTAAGTGTTTAATTTTCTATAAGCTTCTCCTTGGTCTTGTACCTGCTTAGAGTAACAAAATAATTGTTCCTTCAAAGGAAGAAAACAATCCTAGATAAAAGAGTTTACTTTTTCTCTACAAAAATGATCTGAGACTAGGCCTGGTCCTGGGGTCTGCTGCTAATTAACTGGGCCACGTGAAACATGTCCTTTAATCTTGTCAGGCTTGGTTTCTTTAGCTGTAAAATTCAATTAATACCTACCTTAAAGAATAGTTGCAAGACTTACATGAGATTACATTAATGAAAAGCAATCATATACTAAAGCACCATAAAACTATGATACAGTTAATTGATATTAGTCATGAAATAAAGATTATGCTTCTTAATTTCATTCAACAGATTTCAGCCCCTGTTAAATTATAAGCGATTTCTGAAATATAACACTTTTCTGGATATTGCAGCCTTGCAGTCAGGTCTTAGAGGGTTAATTCCATGCTCTCTTTGCAGCTATTGGCTCTTCTGGCAAGGGGCTACTTTTCAATGACTCAAGCCTACTTGATGGAGCTTGGAGAGGTGATTTGCAAGTGCATGGGGGAAGCAGATCCATCCATTCAGCTTCATGGAGCAAAGGTAATTTTCATCAAAACCACAGTGCTTTTTCCTTCTCTTCACTTTATATCCTTCCTTTTCTTCACTTTATATTCTTCTGCCACATGTCTTTCAATTCTGAGATTGCTTAAAGTGATTTCAGGTAAGGAAAACATACATTCTTCTGTTTTCAGCTCTTACGTGTAAACCCCATGAATTGATTCGGTAATAAATTAATAAGATATAGCTGTTGATTTCAGTCCTTGAAAGAATGCCTCTGTTAAGAGTGATTGAAAAAAGAAAGAAAATTAGTTTCAAATTATGTTTCCCCTTGATTTGAGGTGATCTCCAGACTAAAATGAAGTCGTTCGTTAGTTCTAATGCTCTGCTTCAGTAATACTTTTTTCTTGGCAGCTTCTGGAAGAACTGGGCACAGGCTTAACACAGCAGCATAAACCGGATTCCACTGCAGCACCTGATCAGAGAGTACCAGTCTTCTTGGTAAATAAATGTCAATTCATACTTTTCTTTAATTAGTGCTTCAGTTGCAGTTTTATTTTGAAGTTCAGTGATAAGTGGAGTAGATGATATGGTTTCTTCCAGTGTCAAAAATTATGTTTTATAATCCAGGAAAACATGAAACTAGTATAAATAGGTTTTATTTTACATTTCAGTTTATTTGCAATTTAGTGTGTGGTAGGCTTATGTATAACATATAACCAGCAATCGTAAAACTAATATTTCTTTTGCATAAAATCTAGTCTGGTTACTCAGCCTGCCCAAGAGACAAAGAGCCAGGGATTTTATATCCAAAGCCATGGGATCAAATTTAGGGAACATGATTGTATTAGTCCATTTTATGTTGCTATAAAGGAATACCTGAGGCTGGGCAATTTATCAAGAAAAGAGGTTTATCTGGCTCACGGTTCTGCAGGCTGTACAAAAAGCGTGGTGCCAGCATCTACCTCTGAGGAAACCTCAGGAAGCTTTTAATCCTGGTGGAAGGCAAAGGGGGAGCAGGTATGTCATATGGCAAGGGAGTAAGCAAGAGGGAGATGCCAGGCTCTTTTAAATAACCAGCTCTCATGTGAGCTCATAGAGTGAGAGTTCACTCATTACCACAAGGACAGCACCAAGCCATTCAAGAGGGATCTGCCCCCACGACCCGAACACTTCCTGTTAGGCCCACCTCCAGTGATGGAGGTCACATTTCAGCATGAGGTTTGGAGGAGGCACACATCCAAACCATGTCATTCTGCCTCTGGCCCCCACAAATCTCATGTTCCTCTCATTGTAAAATACAGTCAGTCACCTATTCCCAATAGTTCCCTGAAGTCTTAACTCTTTCCAGCATCAACTAAAAAGTCCAAAATCTCAGCTGTGACTCAAGGCAAGTTCCTTCCACGTAGGAGCCTGTAAGGTCAAAAACAAGTTATTCATTTTTAAGATACAGTGGTGGTACAGGCATTGGGTAAACAGTCCCATTCCAACAGGGAGAAATCAGCCAAAAGAAAGGGGCAACAAGCCCCACACAAATCTGAAACCCAGCAGGACAGACATTAAACCTTAAAGCTCCAAAATAGTCCTTGACTCCATGTCCCACATCCAGTGCACACGGGTGCAAGGGGTGGGCCTCCAAGGCTTCTGGCAGCCTTGCCCTTCTGGCTTTGCTGGGTGTAGGCCGTGTCCCATTCCCAGAGTTCCACTAGGCAGTGCTCAGTGGAGACTGTGTGTGGGGGCTCCAACCCCACGTCTCTCTTTGGCACTGCCCTAGTAGAGTCTCTCAGTGGGGGCTCTGTCCCTGTGGCAGGCTTCTGCATGGGCACCCAGACTTAGGGAATCCTCTGAAATCTAGGCAGAAGCTCCCAAGCCTTCTTCACATTTGCATTCTGTGCATCTGCAGGCTTACCACCACATGGAAACCACTAAGGCTTACAGCTTGTACCCGCTAAGCAGAAAACCAGGCAGTGTCTGGGGCCCTTTGAGCCATGGCTGGGGATGCTGGGAGCAGTGTCCCTAGGCTGTGCAGGGCAGTGGGGCCCTGGGCCTGGCCCCCAAAACCGCTTTCCTCTTAGGCCTCTGGGTGTGTGATGGGAGGGGTTGCCTCAAAGATTTCTGGAATGCCCTCAAGGCTGTTTTCTCATAGTCTTGGCTATTAGCATCTGGGTCCCTTTTAGTCATGCTAATCTGTCTAGCAAGTAGTTGCTCTGAGCTTGGATTCCTTCTCTAGTACAGGGGCAGGGTGCAAATTTTCCACATTTTTATGCTCTGCTAACCTTTTAATGATAAGTTCCAACTTTAAGTCATTCCTTTGCTCCTACATCTGACTAAGGGTTGTGAGAAGCTGCCACGTCACCTGTTGAATGATGCTTAGAATTTCTTTCACCAGATACCCTAAGTCATTACTCTTAAGTTCAACCTTATGCAAATCCCTAGGACATGGGCATAATGCAGCCAAGTTGTTTGCTAAGGTGTAACAAAGGCGACCTTTCCTCCAGTTCTCCATACTTTTTTATTTCTATCTGAGACCTCCTCAGCCTGGCTTTCACTCTCCGTATTTCTATCAGCATTTTGGTCACAGCCATTTAATCAGTCTCTAAGAAGTTCCAAACTTTCCTTTGTCTTCCTGTCTTCTGAGCCTTCCAAACTCTTTCAACCTCTGCCCAGTACCAAGTTCCAAAGCTGCTTCCACATTTTTAGGTATCTTTATAACAACACCCCGTTCCTTGGCACCAATTTTCTGTATTAGTCTCTTTTCTGCTGCTGTAAAGAAACACCTCAGACTGGACAATTTATTTTTCAAAGAGGTTTGTCTGGCTTACTGTTCTGCAGGCTATACAAGAAGCATGGTGCCAGCATCTACTTCTGGTGAGGCCTCGAGAAGCTTCCAGTCATGGTGGAAGGTGAAGGGGGAGTAGGCATGTCACGTGGTGAGAGAGGAAACAAGAGAGAGATGCCAGGCTCTTCTAAACAATTAGCTCCCATGTGAATAACAGAGTAAGAACTCACTTATTACCACAAGGATAGCACCAAGCCATTCAGTAGGGATCTGCCTGCATCACCCAAAAACCTTCCTCTAGGCCCACCTCCAACATTGGAGGTCACATGTCAACATGAGGTTTGGAGGGGACACACATCCAAACCATATCAGCCACTTAATGGATATGTGGTTATAGGCATGGTTTCCTAGTTGTAAAAAGGAATAATAAACCATAACCCTTCAGTCACAAGGCTGCTGAAAAATCGAATGACATGTAAAGATGCTAACACATAGGAGGTAATTCCATTACCTGCGTCCCCCCAACCCCCCACCAGCCCCACCATGACTCTATTCAATTCCTGTGATTTCAGGTTGTTTCTGCTACCCCTACACTGTGCCAGTTCCAAAGATGGATGAAGGGCATGTGATCACACCAAAAAAGGCTTCTACTTAGTGCTAAAAGCAAAATCAGCTCAGTGTTGGTGGTCTTTGCTCCCTCTGCCCTCCACATTCTGCCTGTTCTTTTCCCTTCACAATTTCTGTCATCCTTGCAGTGAATTAAAGACTCTAACCCTCATCCCTGCCTTAGACTGCCACTAAAGCTTTCATATAACATGTGTGGGAAAATGAGTTGAGCTTTGTTATCAGACAGAACTAGGTTTGAATTCAAACTTCTCCCTTTGCTAGATAAATGACTTGGGGCAAGCCTCTTAACTGTTCACACTCAGGTATTGTTCATCTGTGAAAAAAAAAGACATGTTTTCTGTATTGCTTGTCTATTAGTGAGTAACAAATTAAACTTTTAGCAGCTTAAAGCAATGTACATTTATTTTCTCAGTTTCTGTGGGTCAGGAATTAGGAGTGGCTTGGCTGAGTGATTCTGGCTTAGTTCTCACACGAGGTTGGGATCAAGATGCCCCCAGGGTTGCAGTCAACTGACAGGTTGCAAGACTTGATGGGGTTGGAGGATCTTCTTCCAGGGTGGCTCACCCATAGACCCAGCAAATTAGTGTGGCTGCTGGCAGACGGCCTCAACTCATTTCCTCCCCGTGAGGACATCTCCAGAGGGCTGCTTGACATGGCAGCCAGCTTCCTTCACAGCAAGTGATCCAAGGGAAAGAAAGCAAGACAGAGCTGTGGTGCTTTTTATGACCTAGCTTTGGAGGTGTCATGCTGTCATTTCCACAACATCCTATTGGTTACACAGGTCAGCCTGTTCAGTATGGGAGGGGACTACACAGGTGTAAATATTAGTAGGTGAGTGTAATTGTGTGCCATCCTGGAGACTGACAACCACTTTTTGTCCACATTCTTCTGGAGTGGGGCAGGGAGGACCCAGACTGGGTTTCCAGGAGCTGAAGTAGAAGAAAGACAGAACTGGTGCGTGAAATACACAGCAAAACCTAGGACTAGGTCCATGGGACAGAACCAAAACAAAGCTAAACCACAGAGATTCACAAATGAACATGAGATCGCAGGATATGTATAAAGCATGGAAAAGAAACTGTTGACATGGCTACTTTAGAGGCTGTGAAGTGAGGTAGTTCTTCAAAGTGCTGATAACAGAACCTACTGCCCAATTTAAGAGTGTCCACGGTGTACCAGGCCCTGCGCTAGAAACCTTACACAGAGTATTACATTTTATTATCACACGGACTCTGCAAAGTAGTTGAAAAAGCCCTAGCTGAGCGTCAACTGATCTGGATTCTAGTTCACCCCTGCTGCTGATTAGCAAGTTGTATTGTCTGTGCCTCAGTTTCCTTGTGTGAAAAAGTAGGGATAATGCTACAGACCCCATTTATTTGTGCCAAGGAATAAAATGAGTTGATACGTGTAAAATACTTAGAGCAATGCCTGGCATGGGATGAGCTCTCTGAAGAACATTAGCTGCCGCTGCTGTTGCTGTTACTGTCATCACCATCTTCAGCCTCCTCTTGATTATTATCACTGTTGCTGTGTAACTTTATCAGACTGCAATCTCCTAATCAACAGGAGTTGAATGGGAGACTTAAACACTGCAGTTGTTTTCTGAAGTCCTTTCATCACTGTGGAAGAAGAACCAATGAAAACATTTACAGAAAGCTGCTGCTTTGAGGAAAAATGTTTCACTACTAAGGCCATTTCTGGTAGGCTTAGCTCTGAGTTGGTTCCCCTGTTATGTCTTGGGCTGCAGCTTTTCCTTTGCCTCCGTTCCAGGTGGTGATGTTCTGGACTATGATGCTGAACGGTCCTTTACCCAGAGCCCTGCAGAATTTGGAGCACCCAACTCTCCAGGCGAGTGCCTGTGATGTCCTGTCTTCCATCTTGCCAGAGGCCTTCAGCAATCTGCCGGTGACGTAAGAGTGTTTTGTCACCCTTACATCATGGCTGGAGCACCAGAGCTAGAATTTGGTGCTTTTGCATTTTGAACCAGTATTCAGCAGCATCTCTGATGAAAAGGTGCTAGTTCACTTGAGTTGGGGATGAGGGCACTGGGGAACAGCAAATAGGAAAATTTGAAGCCTTAATATATCAGGAAAGCTGTTTCCCCCTGTGCGTTAGAATGTAGGTGGTAGAGGCAAGGGTAGCAGAAGCTTGGAAGGCAGAGAGATTTCAGGAAGATTTCATATCCAAACTTTAAAAGGCCTGAGTTGAAGCCCAGCTCTTCGACTTGCTAGCTCTTTGACTCTTAACCTCTCTAAAACTTGGTGTTGTCATCAGTAAGATGATAGTCATGTGAAAAATAACAAGTATGTGAAAATACTTAGATTTGTTGTCCAACACATATGGTATTTGTCTTAGTCTGTTTGAGCTGTTATAATAAAATACCATAAATTGGGTGTCTTCTAAACGACAGAAATGTCTTTCTCATAGTTCTGGAGGCTGGAATTAAGATCAAGTCACTGACAGACACAGATTTGGTGCCTCGGGAGGGTTCGCTTTCTGGCTCACAGATGGCACCATGTGAGCTGTGTCCTCAAGTGGTAGAAGGGGCAGGCAGCTTTCTGGGGCCTGAATCATAAAGGCACTAATCTCTTTCATGAGGGCTCTGTTCCCATGACTTAATCTCCTCCCCAAAGCCCCACCTCCTGATACCATCACCCTGGGAGTGAAGATTTCAACATAGGAATTTTGGGGGAGCACAAACATTCAGAATACTGCTATTCAGAATAGCAGTATTCAGACTGCTTTTTTCCTTAGTCCTCAATGACATTTGCATCCATTCTTATTTATATAAATGAGCTTCTATAAAGAAGGCAACTTTAATAAAGGTTAAATGTGATGAGATGCCGCGTGTGTCTTGCACAAAAGTGGGTACTCAGATAATCATGGAATCTGAATTGAACGTGCTCTTTGCCACGGTAGCCTCAAGGTCGCAATGGCGTTCAACTCCTGAATATGCTCTCAGACACAGATATTTCACATCTTTTATGGAAGCCTTTGGCTCGTAGTTATTTCATTCTCATTTTTCCCTTGTCAGCCTTCTCATTGCAGAATGACAGGCAGATCCTGTGCACCACAGTGCTGCTTGGGCTGAATGACAGCAAGAATCGCTTAGTGAAAGCTGCAACTTCACGGGCCCTGGGAGTCTGTGTGCCTTTTCCCTGTCTCAGACAGGTCAGAGTGAGCCTATTTAGCTCTTCTGTGCCCCTTTTGTAGTCCATGACACCCCTATTTTGTGGATATAGAGCTCCTGCATTGGATGGTAAAGGAAACTAAATTGCTTTGTAATCTGATTTCTTTAATTGCTACTAAAATATGGTCATGGGCTAGGCGTGGTGGCTCATGCCACCATGGGAGGCTGAGGCGGGTGGATTGCTTGAGCTCAGGAGTTTGAGACCAGCCTGGGCAACTTGGCAAAACTCTGTCTCTACAAAAAATTTTAAAAATTAGCCAGGCATGGTGGTATGCACCTGTAGTCCCAGCTACTTGGGAGGCTGAGATGGGAAGCTCACTTGAGCCTGGGAGGTGAAGGTTGTAATGAGCAGAGATCACACCACTGCACTCCAGCCTGGGTGGCAGAGCCAGACACACACACACACACACACACACACACACACACACTCTCTCACACTCTCTTTCTCTCTCTCCATATATATATATATAGTGTTATACATACAGTTATATATATGTAACTGCAGATATTACCATATATATACCATATATATAAATGAACTAAGGCATTACCATGTATATATATGGTATTTATTTATTTTTAATTTTTAATTACTTAGCACACTGCCTGGGACCTTAGGCACCCAATAAATGCTTAAATTAATGAATGATCTAATAAAAATGAAATGGGACATTACCAGGTGATAGTCATCATTTAGAAAGCTGACATAGTTTTTACTAAGAAGGAAATAATGTCCTCTTTCACTCTTACTGGTGACATTTATCTCACTGAGTGGTGTGTAGTACATAGGATGTGTTTTGGAAATGGATTTCTTTTTCAGAACATCATTTCCCAAGATGGAAATCAACCAAGCAAAGAGTTCACAGATAACTCTTTGCTTGGTGTCCTAGGCCAGGTTATATATTCGATGTTCATAAGAGCAAAATCCATAGGCTTCTCGGGTGTCCATGGCACATACCAAAATCATGGGAGCTTCCCCTGGGATTTTTTTGAGTGTCCAAATTGTAAAATATCAGAAGAACAGTAAATTGATTGAGTAGATGAATTTTTATTTCCAAGTAGAAATGTGCATGAAGGCTTCTAGCTTTATCTGAAAATAAGTTTGAGAATTTCACAGGTAGCAGCATGACCTGCTAAAGTAACTTCAGTGTTTTGTTTTGTCTTATAGGATGTCATATTTGTTTCAGATGCAACAAATACAATATTGATGTCACTTGAAGACAAGTCTCTGAATGTTCGAGCCAAAGCAGCCTGGTCCCTGGGCAACCTGACAGACACTCTGATTGTCAACATGTAGGTGACTGAGCTTGCTTTCCCCTGCTGACTTCTGAGATTGAGGGCCCAAGAGAATGTCCTCGATCTCTACCATGAAAGAATCAGCAGTAGTTCCCGCATATTACGCAGTCAGTCTTCCTGCTTTGTTTTGTTTGTTATTCCTTCAGAAAATAAAATTAATAAGCTGTTCTTAATATATATTAGGAATATGTTAAGACATATATGTATTAAAAATACTGTATGCCGATATAAGTAATATGTCCACATTATAGAAAACATAAAAGCAAATCCTTAGTAATGGTTACTGTACTTTTAAAATGCATTTAAAAAAATTTCTTAAAGTAGTATATTCACAGGCTAAAAAAAATCCAGATAGTACAAAGCAGCATTCAGTGTGAAGCCTTTCTTCTACCCTGACACCTTAGTTCCCCTCCCCAGAGGTAGCTGGTTATTCACGTGCAAGTGTCCTGCTTTTTGTCACTTCACCGTATAAGCGACATGTAAAATGTGTAAGCATTCTATTATTGACTTGTTAGAAATCCTTATTTATGATTACATAATGAACACTGTGTGATGATTATTTAACCATTTTTCTATTACTGAACATTTGTTTTAGGCTTTAGGCTTGTAGGCTTTTCTATTCAGTGAATATTTTTGTGCATGAAATCTGCATTTTGAGATTTTTTTTTGGAAACATTCCTAGGTGGGGAACTATTGAGTCAAAAGATGTATACTGTAAGTTTCTTGATATAACCTAAGCAGATTTGTTAAACTGTTTTCCTAAACTTTTATGCTTATGCTAAGTGAATATATTTCTATATGTATATATTTAAGTGTATTTACCTTTTAACATGTGTTGCCTGCTTTGGGTGGAACAGGGAAACACCAGACCCAAGTTTCCAGGAGGAGTTCTCTGGTCTCCTGCTCTTGAAAATGTTATGATCAGCTATAGAAGCATCCAAGGATAAAGACAAGGTAGACTCACAACAAAACCCAGTATCTCCCAAACAGATACTTAATGTATTGTAGCTGCAGTGTGGTAGTTTAGTGTGGCTTGATGTTCCTCAGACTATCCCACCAAATATACTCTTGTTCAAAGGAGACTGTGGGTGTGCTCAGGGTATAAACCCCCCACCCAACCACCCACTCCAGGCCTCCCACATAACCAGGTCACTAAACAAATCCCAGAGGGCCCAGCCCCAGCTGTTGCCTGGCTTTTCAGAAACAGAATTCGGTTGGGAATGGCAGCTGCTTAGACAGGTCTGTCCCCAGAAATCCCTGGGTATGGATGGAGTCCCGTCTACCCTCTGGTTTCCACTGGCACATTTATCTACCAACATTCTGTCCAAGTCTCCTCTTCTGAGCCCTCACCAGAATCACCCTTAATGAAGAGTCACAGGGAGAAGACGTCCACCCACGCATCAGGAGACAGGCCTGGAACAGAGCCTTCCTGCACAGCCTCAGAAGGGACCCACCCTGCTGACACCTTGATCTTGGACTCATGGCCTCCAGTACTGTGAGACAGTAACATTCTGTTGTTGAAGGTGTGCAGTCTGTGGTACTATAAAACAGCCCTAGGAAACGAACGCAGCCTGTTAGCCC